>NC_084793.1:130781091-131381091 GCF_963169125.1 Humulus lupulus
ATAGTACATTCGAAATAATCATTCACACACATCATGATTCATTTAAGGTTAAACATTTGCACATAATACAATCTGGGGCCATGCCCTACATTCACATAGTGGGGCCATGCCCTATTCTTGGGTGTTACGGTTTTCTTACCTTAATTCCAAATACTTTAAATAGAAAAGAGACGGCCCCCGAGCACGATCCACTTCCCGAGCTCTAGCTTAACACCTAGTCACAACCAAGATAAATGATACCAATAAGATAAATCTCAAATGAGTTTCTAAACCAAGTTCTAGTCCTCGGAACATTTAACTTTACCAAAAATATAAAAAGATTCAATCCCGAGCACCCGCGGTTAAATTCCGAAGCCTAAATTCTCAAAATCCCAAAATTCCTTAAGCGCCGCGGCATGGCCCAACCATGTCGCGGCATGGCCCCCAAACAGAGCCACAAAAATGCCCAGAAACAGGTAAGGGCCGCGGCCCTACAAGGACCATGCCGCGGCCCGCCCTCCATCCTCAGCACATCAAAGCCTTCAAGGGCCGCGGCCCGACCCTTCGAACCCAGAATAACCCACCATTTTAATCTCTAAACCTCACCTTAAACCATCCCAAACACATATCTCAATCTCAAAACATCATAACCCAACTCAATAACACAATCATACTCAAAATCCACCCATTTGATCTCAACTTAAGAGATCTAAACCCGTAAACCAAAACATAAACCAAAGCTTGAAAAAGCTTAAACCATGCTCCAAATTTCACAAATCAAAACATAAATCAAACTTAATTATGCATAAATTCCTTACCTTATGTAGAGAATCCATCTCTAAGCTTCCTTCATCCTCTAAGTCTCCAATTTCAGCTCCTTCACTCATCTTCTTCTTCTTCATGCCCTAACTTTTCTTCTCCTTTTTCTTCTCTTCTAATTTTATCAAAGCCTCAAATGACCAAGCCCCAAACCGTGTACCCCTTAATACCCAGCTGCCATATATCAAATTCCCAGCCAAATGACCATTTTACCCCTCCAAATACTCCTTTCCCAACTAAGTCCTCAAGGGCACTCTAGTCTTTCCACTTATATTTCAATTCTACCATTTTCCAACTAAACTTGTTACTCACAGCAGTAACTAATGGTTACCCAGGTTACTCAATCACCAATAACCATTACCCGCTAAATTTCAATTTAACCATAACAATTCCCAAAGTACCCCTAGGCTCCTTCCGAGTCGGATATAAAATCCCGTTGTGACTTTTAAGTAAACTAGCTCTCTAGGATCGCCTCGTGTCGAAAGTTACAAATCACGGATACCCACATAACACTGTGGTCTCAACAATCATCACATATTAATACAGTTATGCCCAACATGGACAAAATTACAATTATGCCCTTCTAACACAATCCGGGCCTACATGCATACTACTAAACACAGCCATGCATCTCAGTTTAAACAAATAGCCAAATAACATGCTTTAAATCATAACCATGCATTTAACTCATAAAATCACACATAAATCCCAACCTGCCCTCCTGGCACACTAATCAAGGCCCTTAAGCCTTATTAGCGAATTTGGGTCGTTACAACATCCTTCGGGGAAGGTCCTTCCAGGAGAAGCGCTTCAGGTTACCTTCGCGGATACAGTTCCGTGCCTTGCACGGAAGAAGACCAAGCGGTCGAGTCACGAAAGAAGCATAGTTGAAATGTGTTTACCGAGTTTTTCGGAAACGAATACAAACAGAATAATAAAAAGATAAGAACTGTAGAAGTGCTGAAATGTAACTAAACAAACAGTGTTTTTACGTGGTTCAGGCGTTAACAAGCCCTAGTCCACGAGTCGATGTTATTATACTTGGAAAAGGTTACAGTAAGATGGCTGGTGTACAAGAACTTCACACACTCACAGTGTTTCTCTCGGGTCCTCTTGAAGAAGATGAAGCTAGAGAGATTTTAGTAGAGTTCTTGCTATGTGATTTGTTGGCCGTCCCCCTTCTTGTAAAATGAAGGGGTCTTTATAGCTAGGGTTTCGGATTAGGGTTTTTCTCTACGTACATGAGTCTTAATTACACCAGCCATAAATAGGGGATACAATTACTGTAGTCGCATGGCTACAAGACTCTATGTGGGTATATTTACGTGAAAGTATGGGGAATACACAAAGTCAGCCGTCTTTTCCAAGTTGTCAGCGGAACAATAGGCGAAAAGGTACCCTTAGGCGTGCTGGGATGTGTGCGGCTTTGACCTGTCGGGCGTGTCAGGCGGGATCCTGTGTCAGTGGATATCATTCCAAATATGCCTCCTCCATGACTCGACCGCTTGGTTTTGTTCCGTGCAAGGCACGGAACTGTTTCCGCGAAGACCGCTTGAAGAGCTTCTCCTGGAAGGGGCTTCCCCGAAGGATACCCCTTAGGGAGTCCGGGAGGGCTGACGAGCTTCTGTGTCGCGTTTGCTTGGAAGAGTAATCCGAACCCTAAACAAGAGAGGCGAAGCCTTTCTGTCCATCCGCGAGCTCTAGTTGCCTACCATGAAAGACATTGGTAATTCTGCTTCCCCTGAAGGATCTTTGAAGTTTCCCAGGCACCGCAGCGCAAGTAGGGCATGTCGCGGCCCACGTCCCCTAGGAGAGAGCCTTGGGGCTCTATGACTTTTAGCGCATCGCGACCATAGGGGCTGGGTTGCAGCTCAAATTAGGGGAAATGGCCAAAATAGGGTTTTAAGCTCAGGAACTCAAATTTAAGGTCTCGGGAAGGATTCTACTACCCGGTTTAGTAGAATTCGAGGTCCCAGAGGCTAGAATATTATTCCAAAGTTTTTAATTGGTTTAGGGTTTGATGGATATTTATTATTATTGCATTGTGACTAGGTCTTACTGCTAAGACTCGGGTTTAGGGGATCATGCTCAGGATCGCACTATTCAGTCAGCTCGGGACACAGGTAAGAAAACTGCTTGTGCCTGTAGAGAAGGGCATTTCCTGATTATCTTTGCTTAATGCTATGTATGAATATTTATAATTGTTATGTCATGTTTGTGTGATTATGACTGATTGGCGAAGGCCGAGAATGACAACAAGCATGTTGAATGCTGGCCGCCATGGCATAACCATCTAGGGTGTTGTACTCAATCGTTCAATGAAGACCGTGAACCCGGTGCCTAGTAATGTACCTTTGTCAGCATAGGCCGCTTTGTGAATAGTCTGTTGCATCTTTTTAAAGTTATGCATTTACTAGAGTGAATTGTTATATTTTATGTGTGGAATTTTGTTGCTGGGCCTTGGCTCATGGGTGCTCTATGGTGTAGGTAAGGGCAAAGGAAAGGTCGACCGAGCATGAGTTGGAGGGCATGGAGTGGCGCGTACATATTTGGCCTACCTGCCCGCCACGGCTGGGGTAGTTTTGAGGAACACTGTGTGTACCCTAACTTTTGAGTTGTAAATATTCTTCAAAACAATATTTTGGGATCCCAATGTAATACTTTTATGATTTAAATGAATGTTTAACCTTTTTACTTAAGTTTCATCAAATGAGTCTTTATTTTAATTTAATCACACTTTTTGGTCTAATACCTCGATTAACAAGCTAATGATACATTTTAAAATTGCATGGTAATGACTCTAGGGTAGTAGGGCGTTACAATTTGGTATCAGAGCGTGCCAAGGTTTATGGTTCCTGGAGATTGACTGAACATGTATGTAACGTTCCAGTTAGCCAAGACCGTTACACTGTGTATTTTAAATATTTCTTAACTCGCTAAACGAGTTATTAAGACACAAAAGTGCATCTAAATGTGATTAATGGTCCAATGTTAAAAATTTATGTTAAAAGGAATGGATATTTCATTAAAACATCAAACTATACATGGGCTCCCATAATAAATGTTTACAAAGTTGTTTACAGTTCCAAGATGGTCATTACAACTCAAAAGTTACAATTCGTTGACCTAAGCGTCAAAAATAGGGTTAAACCCTAGTTCCTTTGAGAAACCTTGGTCGTGATGGTCAAGCGGCCGCATATGTACACGTCGCCACCTAAGCTCTCCAACTCATGGTGGTCCAACTTTTCTTTTCCTTTACTTGCACCACGTAGCACCTGTGAGCCAAGGCCCAGCATGAAAACTTAAACATGCTCATAAGCAGTGATTAGCACATTTCCAAATCATAATAAACATGCCCAGCAGTAATAACCCTACTCATGCATGCATACCAATCATATAAAAGACTACAATGTCATATGGGACCAAATGCCCTAATTAAATGATTAACAGAACCATATCGGGGCCCGTTGCCCAAGTACATGACTAATAAATCATACTGGGGTTTAGCGCACTAGGATCTGGGACTAATAAGTCACCCATTGCCCTATCCTTTGTATAACCAGCCTTGGAGTTGACCTAGCATATCTGGCGTTTTACTTTTCTATGACCATTATGTCGAACAAGCATGTAATGCGCTCCTGATTAGGTCTAATCGTATCGACAAGCGCTCAACGCACTATTGCCGCCCTTGACTAGTAAGTCAATTCTTTATGACCAGTGCTCAACGCTATTGTAGTCCTTGACTAAAAAGTCAATACTTTTCTCAAGTATATAACGCTAACAATCATTCATTATATAACAAATATCCATATATAAGCATTCAACATGCTTTAATCTATCATTTTCAGGCATAATCATAATTATGCACATTTACTGGGCCAATGCCCAAGCAAAACTATATTCAGCATTCGGGCTAAGCCCTAATCATGTATGTCACATAATAGGTGCAGTTTTCTTGCCTCACGTCCGAGTATAATGTAAAATAAGAACGACCCTCGAGCACGATCTTGATCTAGAGCCCTTAGCGGTAACCTAGTCATAACCAAATATAGAATATCGTCAATTAAGAGCAAATAAAGGCTTCTGGACAAAGTTCTAGCCTTCAGCACCAAAAATTCTTCCAAATCGGGTAATAGATTTGGCCCGAGCCTTTAGGTTTAAAACTCTTCATAAAATCCTAAGACCGCCAATAATGGCCAGGGGGGCGCGGCACGCCTCCTATATAGAAATCCCCCCTGTCTAGGTCCAGGGGCGGGCCGCAACTTTCCCTTGAGGGTCGCGGCGCGCCACCAAGACAGAGCCCCTCCTTAGGCCCTAAGGTTTGCACGGGCCGCGACGCCCAAGAACACGGCGGCGGGGCGCCCCTGCGAACACAACACCCCTATTTAGCCCAAACTCAACCAAAATAATTTCCAAACAATCCCAAAATCAGAACTAAAATTGAGTACAACATTATCACCAAACTAGCATCAAAACCCAAGCTTTAACACACTCAAAACACTATCACAACCTTAAAATTTCAAGCTTAATAACAACCAAAACCATAGAAAAATACCAACCAAAAATAGAGTTTGTAATCCCTTACCTCAGCTGTGAATTGAACCCCCTTCGCTTTTGCAATTCAACCCCAAACCTTAAGCTTTGAATCCTCGAGCTTGCCCCAAAACCTGAAGTCCAATTGAGTGACGAACTGAGAGAAAGAAAGAGCACAATCGAGAGGGGGAAAAGGAAAGCTAGAGTGTTCTGTAGTGATCCTTCAACCAAGGGAAAAGGTGACTCAGTCACTAGTTTTGCCTCCCAAATGACATAATGCCCCTTACCCTTTAACTTGCCTTCCTATGCCTCAAGGGAAAACTTGTCATTAGTCAATTGTCCCGTTTATCATAATTACCGTCTCATGATTCCTGTCATTTCATATTTTCTCAAATAATTCCCAAATAGTTTTCCATTACCCGCTTAATCCTAGTAATGTACTAAGTACCAAATTACCCCTGGGCTCACCCTGAGTAGGGTATTTGATCCAGTTATGACTAAACCGCTAACTTGCTTCCTCGGATTGCCTCGTGCTAAGTATCTCAAATATATCCACATAATAATGTGGTCTCAGACATATATCACATACATGGACAAATATACAAAAATGCCTTCAATGGGCCAAAATTACGAAAATGCCCTTCTAATAAGAAACGGGCCCACATGCATGCAAATATAGCTATATAATATTATAACTCACATAATCTTGCATATAATCACATAATAACACAGTAAATCAATTATTGCCTTCCTAGCCCCCTAATCAAGGCACTAAGTCACATTAGGGAATTTGAGACGTTACAACTATCCCCTCCTTATAGAAATTTCGTCCTCGTAATTTTACCTGAACAACTAGGGATACCTACTCTGCATATCTGACTCCAGCTCTCAGGTCACCTCCTCCACCTTGATGTTCCTCCATAATACCTTAACCAAAGGTATAGTTTTGTTTCTCAAGACCTTGTCCTTCTTGTCTAGTATTTGGACTGGCTATTCCTCATAGGAGATATCTGCCTCAAGTTCCAGATCCTTGTAACTCAACACATGAGTCACATCTGACAAATATTTCCGAAGAGCTAAAGTATGAAATACATTATGTACGACCGACAGTGTCGGTGGTAGGGCAAACCTATAGGCAGATACTTACTCTAGGACCCATCAAAGGAAGATACTTACTCTAGAACCCATCAAAGTCCAACAGACATGCTCGTAGCATGTCCTCTGATATCTTAATCGTCCTCTCAGATTTTCCATCTGTATGAGGATGATAAGCAGTACTGAACTTCAACTGTGTACCCATGGCCCTCTGTAAAATTCCCCAAAACATGAAAGTAAATGTGGGGTCCTGATTTGACACGATTGACCTTGGAGCCTCATACCGAATCATGTTGACCCACAGTTCTGGGTAACTCCACAATGAAATCCATCGCGATGTCCTCCCATTTCCACTATGGGATGTTGAGAGGCTATAATAGCCCTACTGGACTCTGATGCTCAGCCTTGACCTGCTGACATGTCACTTAGCCACATATTCTGTCACATCCCTCTTCATCCCAGGCCACCACTACAGCGATCTCACATCCTGATACATCTTCATGGTGCCTATATCCAAAGAATAAGTAGTATGAGATTCATCCAGAGTCTCATGCCTGACAACAGTGTCCATCGGAACACAAATCCAACCCTTGTATCTCAGTAAGCCTATATCTAACACTGTATAGTCCCTAGACACTCTAGCTAAGTAGTCCTCTCTGATCTTTGTCAGTTGTGGATCACCCAATTGACCTTATTTTATTCTCTGTAATAGCGTAGACTGTAGCATGATATTGTCCAAATGGCCCACCAGTAACTCTATACCAGCTCTGGTCATATCCTCTGCCAACTCTTTGGATGTCTGTCTTACACTGTAAATCTGTCCTGGACCCTTCTGGCTTAAGGAATCTGCCAGCACATTTTCCTTTCCTGCGGGATATAGGATTTCACAATCATAATCCTTAATTAACTCCAACCAATGTCTTTGTCTCATGTTCAGATCTTTTTGTGTAAAATAGTACTTCTGGCTCTTGTAGTCAGTGTATATCTCACACTTCTCCCAATAAAGGTAATGCCTGCATACCTTTAATGTGAAGAACACTGCTGCCAACTCTAGATCATTAGTGGAGTATCTCTATTCATACTCTTTCAACTGACGTGATGCATATGCAATCACCTTCCCCGACTACATAAGAACACAACCCAAACCCTGATGCGAGGCATCACAGTATATCAAAATCTTCTTCTGATCTATCGAGAGACTCATAATTGGAGTTGCAATCAATATCTGCTTCAATGTAATGCCCTGGGTAGCCAAGACTGTTAAACTGTGTGTATAAAATAGTGCAATACCTGCTAATCAGGTTGTTTGTACCAAAAATGTGTTCCTAAAGTCATCTGACAAGTTAGGGCTAAAAGATTTTGATCGTAAAATGTTTAATTTTTATTAAAATAAGAGTTAGATACATGGGATCCCAAAAATAAGGTTTACATGGCGGAAACAACTCTAAAAAATTAATATAGCTATAGCCATTCTAAATGGAAAAATACAAGTTTGAGCTCTAGTCCTTGTAATTCCCTCGGCCGTGGCAATCGAGCAGTTGTCAATGTACACTCCGCCCCCAAAGCTCTCCAACTCATGGTTGGTCCAACTTTCCTTTGCCTTTACCCACACCACGTAGCAGTCATGGGCCAAGGCTCAACAACAAAACCATAATCAACAAGATAGACAGCAACAAGAACATATAACAAACTTTAATCCAATCAGTTCAAGTAATCAGCCGAATACAAGTATTAAGCTAGGCAATGATAAACATATACATTCAAACTTATAACTAAATCATTAATACAAATGTTTAGGTCTCAACGCCCTTAGGCCGAGCCCTCTGGTTATTTAGCTGCTCCTGGCTCGCTTAGGCCGAGTTGCATTCAATACGCTTATCATCAGCCCCGACTCCCTTAGGCCATACTGTCATATCACACATAACAGATATATAATTCACAGAACACATATGTTCAATTACAGGGAATCTCAGTCCCATTCACAACCACTTGGGTGCAGTTTTCTCCTCGAGTCCCGAGCGATAGAATAGGAACGGTTACGAGCACGATCCTCAGTCCTGAGCCTTAATGGTAACCTCCAGTTGATGGCCTAATATCTCTAGAAATTCTTTGACTGATCCTAGATTTAATCCCCTAGGTTCTCCCAGCTCAAATCCAAGCTTAATTCCCTCGCTTTTTCCTTCAATTTTCCCTTAGATTCTAGACACAAGACAGGAGGAGAGAGAGTACGTGAGTGAGAGGGAGAGAATGTGCTAAGAAGTTCTGATATGTTCTACCCAGTTCTGATCACCTCCTAACTATATCTCTTTAATTAGAATGACCAAAATGCCCCTTTGTACAACCCTGCCTCCTAATTGCCCTTAAGAGGAAAATGGTCATTAACCCCAATTCTCGCTAATTCCTTGAATCATCCTATTCCTAATTAACCCTGTCATGTCCAAATAATTACCAAATGCTTACCCATTACCCGATATGTCCCAAATAATTACCAACTGATCACGCATATCTGATAGCTGATAGCTCCTAGGTCTCTTCCTCGACGTTGCTATTCCTCCATAATACTTTGACTAAAGGAATTGTCTTGTTCCTCAAAACTGTATCCTTCCAATCTAGGATCTAAACAGGTCACTCCTCATATGATAAATCAGTCTGTAGCTCTAAGTCCTCATATCCCAATACATGGGTCGTATCTGAGACGTACTTCTGAAGCATAGAGATGTGGAATACGTCGTGAACTCCTGATAATGATGGTGGCAGAGCCAATCTATAGGCTACTTTCCCAATCCTCTCCAGGATCTCAAAAGGTCCTATGAACCTAGGGCTCAGCTTGCCCTTTTTCCAATATCTCCTCACCCCTCGCAATGGTGAAACCTACAGAAACACGTGGTCTCCTACCTAGAACTCCATGCCCCTACGCTTAGGATTAGCGTAGCATTTCTATCTGCTCTGCAAAGCGAGCATTATAGCTCAGATCTTCTCAATAGCTTCATTAGTCTTCTGAACCATCTATGGCCCCAAATATTTCCTTTCCCCCATCTCATCCCAATGAATGGGTGATCTACATTTCCTTCCATATAACATCTCATATGGAGCTACTCCAATCGTTGATTGATAACTGTTGTTGTATGAAAACTCAATCATCGAGAGGTACTTACTCCAAGACCCCTCAAAGTCTAGTGCACACGCCCTAAGTATGTCCTCCGATATCTGAATTGTCCTCTCAGAGTGTCCATTAGTCAGAGGATGAAAGACTGTACTGAACTTTAGTTCAATTCCCATAGCATTCTACAAACCACCCCAAAACATGGAGGTAAATATGGGATCCCGGTCCGATAATATAGATTTAAGAACCCCATGGAGACATGCAATCTCCCTCACATATAACTCGACGTGCTGGTAAATATTATAGGTCGTCCTCATTGGCAGAAAGTGAGCTAACTTCGTGTATCTGTCTACTATCACCCACACCGAGTCATGTTGCCCCACTGTCTTGGGTAAGCCTCCTAAAAATCCATGGTAATGTCTTCCCACTTCCATTCGGGAATACCCAAAGGCTGTAACAACCCCGCTGGTCGCTGATGTTCAGCCTTTACCTACTGACAGGTCAAACACTTGGCCACGTATTCAACCATGTCCTTCTTCATCCCAGGAAACATATTCAAATCATTATATATATCACGCACGCCACATAATCACACATTCAATCAATTAATCACACATATATCCAATTATGCCCTGCGACACGCTAATCAAGGCACTACACCCTATTAGCATTTTTGGGTCGTTACATTCAATTCCTGGAACCCTTCCATTCAAGGAAGCTCCAAGGAGGTAGCAATCCTTGAGAACCCTTCCACAAAACACCTGTAATAACCTGCTAATCCAAGGAATCTCCTAAGCTCTAAGGCCTTCCTTAGCCTTGGCCAATCTCTGACTGTCTTAATCTTGGCTGGGTCCACCTCGATCCCTTCCTTACTGACAATATGTCATAGGAAAGTTACCTGAGGTAACCAAAACTCACATTTATTAAACTTAGCAAATGGCCTATGCTCCCTCAATCTTTGTAGAACCAACCTCAGATGTTGCTCATGTTCTGACTAAGAATAAACAAAAATATCATCGATAAAGACGATGATAGACCAGTCTAAATAATCTTTGAACACTCGGTTCATCAGATCCATAAAAGCAGCTGGGGCATTGGTCATCCCAAAGGACATGACTAATAACTCATAATGCCTATATCTTGTACGAAGGGCAGTCTTCGATATATCTCCCTCCTTGATCCTCACCTGGTGATAACTAGATCGAAGATCTATCTTTGAGAATACCATCTTACCTTGAAATTGACCAAATAGATAATTTATCCTTGGCAGAGGATACTTAGTCTTAATTGTTAACTTATTCAGCTCTCTGTATTCAATACACATTCTCAGAGAACCATCCTTCTTCTTTACAAACAGGACAGGTGCACCCCATGGTGAGAAACTAGGTCTAATAAAAACCTAAGTCTAACAACTCCTGCAACTGTACCTTTAATTCTTTTAACTCTCTTGGGGCCATTCTGTAAAGTTCCCTAGACACTGACTATAATTCCCTTGATAACCAAGACCGTTACACTGTGTGATTAACAGAGTGTAAGACTTGCTAATCATGTCGTTTGAAAGAAAATGTGTTTCTAGAGTCACCTGACAGGTTAGGGTTAAAAGATTTTGATCGTAAAATGGTTGATTTTCATTAGGATAAGAGTTTGATACATGAGATTCCAAAAGTAATGTTTACATGGCGGGTACAACCCTAAAAAATAAATACAATAGTAGCCAGCCTAAATGGCAAAATATAATTTTGGCTCTAGTCCCTGTAATTCCCTTGGTCGTGGCGGTCAAGCAGCTGCCAATGTACACAAATCCTTAAAGCTCTCTAACTCATGGTTGATCCAACTTTCCTTTGCCTTTACCTACACCACGTAGCACCTATGAGCAAAGGCTCGGCAAGAAAACATAATCAACAAGCATAGATGACAACAAAGTGTACATACTAAAATTTAGATCAATTAGTTCAATTAATAGCAGAATACAAGTGCTAAAATAGGCAACAATAATAGTTTAATCCAAGCATATAAATCAATCTTAATATATTTAAATAGGTGTCGCTGCCCTTAGGCTGAGCCCTCTGGTTATTTAGCTGATCCCAGCTCGCTTAGGCCGAGCTGCATTCAGTATGCTCAACATCAGCCGCGACTCCCTTAGGTCATACCTTCACATCAAACATAATAGATATACCGGTTACAGAACACATATGTTCATTTATAAGGGGATCTCAGTCCCATTCACAACTTGGGTGCAGTTTTCTTACCTCAAGCCCTGAGCGGAGGATGTGGATCGGTCTCGAGCATGATCCTCAATCCCGAGCCTTAATGGTAACCCTAGTCACAAGCGACAATGGACAACAATAAAAAAATATAATCCAATTAAGTGCTTTGGAATCAAATACTAACCTCCGAGACCACGAATTCTACTAAACCGGGTTGTAGAATTCATCCCGAGCGCTTAGGTTTAAGTTCCCAAGCCTAAAAACCAGTCCTGTCTATTGCTGCCTAGGCGGGCTTGACCTGGCCCTAAGGGTCGCGAAGCAACCCTAATCAGAGGTGCCAGCCTCTTGTCCCAGGGGAACCGGGCCGCGACTTGCCCTCTACATGTACGGCGCGCCCACAAGTCAGCAAGCCTCCCAGGGCCTTTTGAGGGAGTTGGACCATGGCGCCCATAAATTGGGTCGCAGCATGCCCCCATAAATCCAGAAATCCCCGAGTTTTTCTGCATTTTTTTCCCAACTCACAACCTTAGAATTCAATCCTAAATACATACCCAAGCCAAAACTAGGTCCAAAATTCCCAATATCACTTCAAAAACAACACATATAGCTTAAAAACACCAATTCAAATTTTCGTAAATCCTAAACTCAGAAGCTAACACAATTATCCCCAAACATGTCCAAACCTAACCAGAATTTCAACAACTTAGGACCTGAAACCTTACCTCAGTTAGTAGCTTTAATCCCTCAGCTGTTCCTTATCTACTCCTAGCTTTAATTCTCCAGATTTCCCAGCTCAAATCGAAGCTTCTCTTCAAGAATTTCCTTCAATTTCAAAGCACTCCAAATGGAAGAGAGAGACATGTGAGAGTAAGAAAGAGAGAGAATGTATAGAGTGTTCTGTGATATTCTAGCCTAACCCACAAACTTTCTAACCATATCCCTTAACTAAAATGGGCAAAATGCCCCTTAAACTAACCTAACCCCTTTGTTGCCCATAAGGGCAAAACATTCATTAACCCCAATTCTCGCTAATTCCTCGAGTCATCCTACAAATTCCCAATTAATCCCGTCATGCCCAACTAATTAACAAATATTTACCCATTACTTGATAAATCCCAAATATAAGTTAAACATCCCAAAATACCCCTAGGCTCACCCTGAACTAGGTATTAAACCCTGCTGATCCGCTCACTAGGATCGCCTCGAGCCGTATACATAAAATATATCCACATAATAATGTGGTCTAACCATTTAACAGATATAGTCGCATTTATGCCCTCAGCGGGCCAAAATTACAAATCTGCCCTAATAAACAAGAACGGGCCTGCATGCATATTTAATACTCATAAACATGCATATAAATATATTCATATTATCATATAAATCATGCATGCCACATAGTCACATATATCCATTTACCTGAATAACTTGGGATACTGATCCCGCATAGCTGACTCTAGCTCCTAGGTTGCTTCCTTGACCTTGCTATTCCTCCATAATACTTTGACTAAAAGGAATTGTCTTGTTCCTCATAACCTTATCCTTCCTATGTTCGATCTGAATTGGTCGCTCCTCATACAATAAATCGGTCTGTAGTTCCAAATCCTCATATCCCAATACATGAGTCGTATTTGAGACATACTTCCGAAGCATTGAGATGTGGAATACTTCGTGAACCCCTGATAATGACGGTGGAATAGCCAATCTGGAAGCTTCTAAGAATCTTGGACTCAGCGTGCCCTTTTTCCTAAATCTCCTCACCTCGCGCAGTGGCAAAACTCGCAAAAATATGTGGTCCCCGACCTCGAACTCCACGCCCCTACGCTTTGGATCAGCGTAGCTTTTCTGTCTACTCTGCGAGGCGAGCATTTGAGTTTGGATCTTCTCAACAGCTTCATTAGTCTTCTGAACCATCCCTAGTCCCTAATACTTCCTCTCCCTCATCTCATCCCAATGAATGGGCCATCTACATTTCCTTCAATATAATGTCTTGTATGGAGCTACTCCAATCGTAGATTAATAACTGTTGTTGTATGAGAACTCAATCAATGGGAGGTACTTACTCCAAGACCCCTCGAAGTCTAGCATACATGTCCTAAGCATGTCCTCCAATGACTGAATTGTCTCAGATTGTCCATCTGTTTAAGGATGAAAGGCTATACTAAACTTCAACTGAGTTCCCATAGCCTTCTACAAACCACCCCAAAATTTAGAGGTAAATATTGGACCCCGGTCCGATACTATAGACTTAGGAACCCCATGCAGTCGTACAATCTCTCTCACATACAACTCTACATACTGATCCACAGTATAAGTCGTTCTTACTGGCAGAAAGTGAGCTGACTTGGTGTACCTATCTACTATAACCCACACCGAGTCATGTTGCCCCATCATCCTGGGAAAACCTCCTATAAAATTCATGGAAATATCTTCTCACTTCCACTCAAGAATACCCAAAGGCTGTAACAACCTATCTGGTCACTGGTGTTCAGCCTTTACTTGCTGACCGGTTAAGTACTTAGCTACGTACTTAACCACGTCCTTCTTCATCCCAGGTCACCAATACAAAGTTCGTTGATCCTGGTACATCTTCATGGTGCCTGGAGGAAGGGAATATGGCGTGGTATGGGATTCATCAAGAATCTCTCATCTAATACCCATATTCATCGGAACACAGATCTGATCCTTATACCTCAGTAAACTCATCTCTGAGATGGAATAATCCCTAGACACTCCAGCTAGGACATTAACCCTAACCTCCTGCAACTGTGCATCACCCATTTGACCTCTCTTATCCTATCTAAGAGGGTAGATTGTAAAGTAATATTGGCCAACTAGTCCACAACCAATTCTATACTCGCCCTAGTCATCTCGTCTACTAATTCTTTCGATTATTGCTTCGAGCTAAACAACTGTCTTGGGCTCCTCCAGCTCAAAGCATCTGCCACTACATTGGCTTTTCCTGGGTGGTGAAGGATGTCATAGTCATAACCCTTTAGCAATTCAAGCCAACGTCTCTGTCTCATATTTTGGTCCTTCTGGCTAAAGAAATACCTTAAAATCTTATGATTGGTGTATATCTTGCACTTCACTCCATAAAAATAATGTCGCCATACTTTCAGAGCGAATACCACCGCTGCCAGTTCCAAATCATGGGTCGGGTACCGCTGCTCATATTCCTTCAGCTGTCGCGATGCATAGGCAATAACCTTCTCATTCTGCATCAACACACATCCTAATTCAATCTCGATGTGTCGCAATACACTACAAACTGGTCCCCATCCGAAGGAAGACTCAGCACCAGAGTAGTAATCAATTGTCGCTTCTACTCCTAGAAACTACCCTCACATTTGTCAGACCATGTGAACTTCAGATTCTTCCGTGTCAACTCAGTTAACGATTTTGAAATCTTTGAAAACCCTTCCATGAACTGTCTGTCATATCCTGCTAATCCAAGTAAACTCCTAACCTCCAAGGCGTTCCTTGGCCTCGGCCAATCCCTAATTGCTTCTACCTTGGCCGGATCCACCTTAATCCCATCTCCATTAACATTGTGTCTAAGGAATGTCACTTTCGGCAACCAGAACTCACACTTCTTAAATTTAGAATATAACCGATACTCCCTCAACCTCTGTGATACCAATAGGAGATGTTGCTCATGCTTTTCCTCTGAACAAGAGTAAACCAAGATGTCATCGATGAAGACAATCACAAACTGATATAAGAAATCATTGAACACCTTATTCATTAGATCCATGTACGGTGCTGGGGCATTGGTCAATCCAAACGACACGACCAAGAAATCATAATACATGTACCTCGTGCGGAAGGTCGTCTTCAGAATATCCTCGTCCTTGATCCTTAGCTGGTAATAACCAGATCGAAGATCAATTCTTCGAGAATACTGTCTTACCCGACAGCTGATCAAACTTGTCATCTATCCTCGGTAGGGGGTACTTGTTCTTGATAGTCAACTTGTTCAACTCTCTGTAGTCTATACACATTCTCTGAGTCCCATCCTTCTTCTTCACAAATAAAATTGGAGCACCCCATGGTGAGAAGCTAGGTCTGATAAATCCCACGTCTAGTAGCTCCTGCAACTGTATCTTCAACTCCCTTAGCTCTGCAGAGCCATCCTATATGGTGACCTCGACACTGGCTCTACACCTGACGCTAACCCAATGACGAACTAAATCTCCATATGTGGCGGCAATCCTGGTAAGTCCTCAGGAAACGAATCCAAAAACTCGCATACCAACTTAGACTCTCCTGGTCCCACTGACATAACTCTAGTCGTATCCACCACACTGGCTAGAAAAGCTCTACAACCTCCTTGTAATAGATCCCTTGCCCTCAACACTGATATCATAGGAATGCGGGGTCTATTCATAGTACCCACAAAAACAAAGGGGTCCTCACCCTCTAGCATAAACATCACCATTTTCCTCTTGCAATCTATACTGGCCCCGTATCTGGCTAGCCAATCCATCCCCAAAATCATATCAAAATCATCCATACCCAACTCAATCAAATCTACTAATAGCTCCCTACTGTCCACCATCACTGGAAATGCTATAATCCATCTCCTAAAAACTACCAGTTCCCTTATAGGCAGTATAGTCCCGAAACCCTACGGTATAATACTCACTAGGTCTACACAGTCTATCAATCACTTTATTAGAAGAAAAAAAATGAATGTGTAGCACCAGAGTCAATCAATACAGTATACAAAGAGCCAGCGCTTGAAAGATGACCTGTCACTACCGACGAACTAGCCTTACCCTTCTCCTGAGTCAAGGCGAATACTCAAGCAGGAGTCAAGCTATCTACCTTCCCTGGTTCCTTTTTCTTCAACGTCGGACAATCTTTCTTGAGGTTTCCATCCACCCCAAACAAGTAACAAGACTTAGCCCGACATTTGCTCAGATGGCGCTTCCTACATCTAGAACACTCTAGATAGCTCCTCTATGTCTCACCACGTTCTTGGCTGCCACCCTGGGCACTGCAACCCCTCTTATCAGGACCAGTAATGGTCGAGGTGTCAGGGGTCTTCCTCTACTGATCACTAGGGCCTCCGCCCCTGCCAGACCCTGTAAATGGAGGCACTGCCCTGCGAATATCTCGTCTCGCAATGTTCTCCCTACAAATCTTGTTCTCTGCCTCCTCAGCGGTGAGGGCCTTCTCAACCGCCTGGGCATAAGTCATCTCCCCAGGTACTGATGTGATCCTCACATCTCGGGAAATCATAGAATTAAGCCCTTGAACAAACCTATCATATCTAGCTGCATCTGTAGGCACTAGATCAGGTGCAAACTTCTCTAGCTTGTTAAACTTTAGGGCATACTCGGTAACTGTCATGCTGCCCTGCACTAACCCAATGAAATTAGTCATCTTTACCACCCTGACGATAATGTTCTAATATTTTCTGGTTGAACAAATCTCTGAACTGTAACGACCCAAATTCGCTAATAAGGCTTAAGGGCCTTGATTAGTGTACCTGGAGGGCATAATGAGAGTTATGTGTCATTTAAATGAGTAAAATGCATAATTATGTGAAAAGCATGTTTATATGGTTATTTGTATATTTATGATGCATGACTAGGTGTATTAGTATGCATGTAGGCCCTGATTAGGATAGAAAGGGCATTTTCGTAACTTTGGCCCGTCCAGGGCATAAATGTTAATAACTGTGATAAATTGATAAGACCACATTATTATGTGGATATATTCATAACTGGTGATTCAAGACGATCCTTGTGAGCGAGTTAGCGGAAAAGTCACGGTGGGGATTTATACCCGGCTCGGGGCGAGCCAGGAGGTATTTCTAGGAATGTAGGTAATATATTGGCAATTATTTGGTATTGAGGAATATAATTGGAGATTAGTTAGGAATCAGGAATTAAGCAGAAAACATTAGAGACATTCGAGGAATTAGCGGGAATTGGGGTTAAATGACCAAAATGCCCTAGATGCACTTAAAGGTTTAAAATTAAAACAGAGGGCATTATGATCATTTGGATTGCAAGAGATAAGTATGCTGAGGCTTTATACTTAGTGGGAATTGCAGAAAAAGGTAGAAGGCTGAGGAAAGAAAGAAAAGAAGGAAAAGAAAGAAAAAGAAAAGGAAGGAAAACAAGGCAGTTTTCTTAGGGTCGGTTCTCTCACCCTTTCTCTTCAATTTTCTTGGAGCAAAACTCAGAAGGGAGCTAAGTTAGACTGAGCAACAAGAGTATTGAGCTAAACTTGAAAGGCTAGTAAGGGATTAGCAAGAACACACCAGTATTTGAGGTAAGCCTTTAGAGTTTTCAATTTCTGGTTTGGTTAGTTTAAACTATGGTGTCTAAGATGAGTTGATGGGAACTTTAGGGGAATTCAAGACAAGGAATTGGGGAAGAACAATATAAGGAGGTCAAGAATTTAACTTGAAATCGAATTTCCATCAAAGGTATAAATTCTGAACTCTAAACTTTGAAGTTTTGACTGTGTTTTGCTGAATTCTGAAGTCTAGGAGTGACTATGGTGGATTTTGGGATTAGAGGTTCATGTGGTTAGATTTTATGTAGTTATGATGCTTGGGATGAGTTGGACATGTTAGTGAGCTTAATTTTGAGTTTGGTGAAGGTTTGGAGGAGTTTTGGTTAAGTTTGGGTCGGGGAAGTCTCAGGAAGGGGAAAATGTGGTGTTGGCAATCTGTGACTAGTGCTACAGCGCTAGCTTTTGGGCGCTGTAGTGCTAGGCCAAGCTTGCTGAGGGCATTTTGGTTCTATTTGTAGCGCTATAGAGCCCTCCAATGAGCGCTGTAGCGCTACCCTGTCTTCAGAAAATGATTTTAATGTTATTTACAAGGGTTTTTGACCAAGGGTTCGGGGTTTGATTCCACCACCCTGTTTGGTGGAATTAGGACTTCTCGAGGGCTCGGGATTGGTCCCGAGGCTAGGTTATGGACTTGAGGGATGATGATGACTTTGGCCTATGATTGTGATTACGTTCACGCTAGGGCTCGGGAAGGATCGTGCTTGAGGATTTCATTGAGCAAAGCTAGGAAATTCAAAGGTGAGAAAAATGCACCCGGTTATATGTTTGTGATGGGACTAAGAGCTCCCAATATCTTTATAATGTCAATGATGGTATTATGCCATGGGACATGTGATAGCGGCCTAAGGGTGCCGTACACAATATTTGTGTATAGGGTGCGGCTTGGCCACTGGTAGCCGAGGATAGCTTAATATTCACTGAGCTCGGTTTAAGCGGGCTGGAGTCAGTGGGATAACGGAGGGTGCGGCCTGAGGGCGCTAACCCTAGTTATAATTTGTGAATTGATGTATGATATGAGTTGATATGTTGGTATGCTGAATACTTGGTTATTCTGAATGTTTAAGTGGTTGAGAACATGTTTATGGAATATGTGATATTGAATTGTCTGTTGATTGCTTATGCTCTGTTGTTGTGTTTTCTTGCTGGGCCTTGGCTCACGGGTGCTACGTGGTGCAGGTAAAGGCAAAGGCAAGTTAGACCATTCCTGAGATGGAGAGCCGCGGGGCTGAATGTACATAGCCAGCTGTTCGGTCGCCTTGGCCGAGGAGTGGATCAGGACATGGATCGTTGAACTGTCTATTTTGCCTTAGTATGGCTAATATTATATTTAGATCGTAAATCTTTTGTAAATGGTTTTAATTTTATTGTTTTTGGGATCCCGTGTAAACAGGAAATGCTTCTTTATAAGAAATGTGACTTTTAAGACCAAAATATATTAACCCTAGTTCCATTATAGTTTCAGAGACACGTTCTTAATTAAATGACTTGATTAGCAATTCTAGCACCTTTATAAACACACAGTGTAACGGTCTTGGCTATCCAGGGCGTTACATGAACTCATTCCAACTTATAGTAGAAACGACTCGAGTCTGGGATGCTACCTCCCACCAAATGCGGGCATCCTCTCTAAGCATATAGGTGGCATAGGCCACCCTATCATTACCTTCCACCATCATAAAGTCCAGGATGGAGGTAATCACACTCATCCACTATTCAGCCTTAAGTGGATTCGGTCCTCCCTCATAGATTGGAGGATGCTGTCTCCTAAATCTCTCATAAAGTGGCTCCCACTTGTTCCCAATCTCAAGCGGTTGTACAACTGGTGCCACAATAAGTGGCAAATTAGGTGCAACACTCCCTGACGGAGCCTGTTACCTTAGAAGGTGAACCTATTCTTCCTGACTCTAAAGTCTAGCTTGGATCTCAGCAAGCAACTACTGTAAGTGCTCAGGAACTGGCGAAATGTTCTGGCCCTGCTCATCATCTCTAGCCTCAACCCTAATGCCTGCTAGTCAAATTGATCACCTTGGAGGCATAACTCTCTAAGTTTATCTGCAATCAATGACTCGGCTCGTCAAGCATTGATAATAGGTTTATAATCACCCCACGGTCCAACGCCGAAACTCAACCAACAAATCACAATCATAATGCAAACAAGCATTTAAACAATTATTCACATACAGTAGGAATGATAATAAGCACACCTTATCATATTCACATACCAGTCAAGGGCAAGACCCTATCAGTATATCTCATGCTCCCTATTAATCGTGCAGATAAAGCATTTATATTTCATTTAAACACTCAAACACATAATCACATATATGGTTACCAAACCCTGAGTCGAGCTCGTCTCTAGCGGCAAGTGTACAAGCCCAACCAGTTTTTAGGAACCCTTAAACCTAGACGGCTCCGATACCTAGTTGTAACACCCTGGGTAACAAAGACCATTACACTGTGTGATTAATATAGTCCAAGACTTTATAATCAATTTATTTGAATGAAAATGTGTTTCTAGAGTCACCTAACACGTTAGGGTTAAAAGGTTTTGATCGTAAAATTGTTGATTTTCATTAGGATAAGAGTTTGATACATGGGATCCCAAAAGTAATGTTTACATGGCAGGTACAACCCTAAAAAATAAATACAACAGTAGCAAGCCTAAATGGCAAAATATAATTTTGGCTCTAGTCCCTATAATTCCCTCGGTCCTGTCAGTCGAGTAGTTAACGATGTACACACCTCCCCCAAAGCTCTCCAACTCATGGCTGGTCTAGCTTTCCTTTGCCTTTACCTGCACCACGTAGCACCCGTGAGCTAAGGCTCGGCAAGAAAACATAATCAACAAGCATAGATGACAACAAAGTGTACATAGTAAACTTTAGATAAATAAGTTCAATTAACAGCAGTATACAAGTGCTAAACTAGGCAACAATAATAGTATAATCCAAGCATATAAATCAATCTTAATATAGTTAAATAGATGTCGGTGCCCTTAGGCCGAGCCCTCTTGTTATTTAGCTGATCTCAGCTCGCTCAGGTCGAGTTGCGTTTAGTATGCTCAACATTAACCGCGTCTCCTTTAGGTCTTATTTTCACATCACACATAACCGATTTATAGGTTACTGAACACATATGTTCATTTATAGGGGGATCTCACTCCCATTCACAACTTGGGTGCAATTTTCTTACCTCGAGTCCTAAGCAGAGAATGTGGAGTGGTCCCGAGCATGATCCTCAATCCCGAGCCTTAATGGTAGCCATAGTCACAAGCGACAATGGATAACAATAAAAAATATAATTCAATTAAATGCTTTGGAATCAAATACTAACCTCCATGACCTCGAATTCTACTAAACCGGGTAGTAGAATTCATCCCGAGCGTTTAGATTTATGTCCTTGAGTCTCTCCGAGCCTAAAAACCAACCTTGGCTATGGCTACCTAGGTGGCCCGTGACCTGGGCCTAAGGGTCGCAGCGCGCCCTAAGTCAGAGGCGCCACCCTCTTGTCCCAAGGGGAGGCGGGCCGCGACTTGCCCTCTAGGGACGTGGCACGCCCACAAGTCAGCAAGCCTCCCAGGGCCTTTTGGGCCACACAGGCCGCGGGGCCCATGAACTGGGTCGCGACGTGCCCTTGGGAACCCACAAATCCCTGGGTTTCTCTGCATTTTTTCCCAACTCACATCCTTAGAATTCAACCCTAAATACATACCTAAGCCAAAACTAGGTCCAGAATTCCCAATATCTCTTCATAAACAACACATATAGCCTAAAACACCAATTGAAATTTCCTTAAATCCTAAACTCAGAAGCTAACCTAATTATCCCCAAGCATGTTCGAACCTAACCAAAATTTCAACAACTTAAGACTTGAAATCTTACCTCAGTTAGTAGCTTTAATCCCTCAGTTGTTCCCTGTCTACTCCTAGCTTCAATTCTCTAGATTTTCCAGCTCAAATCCAAGCTTCTCTTCATGAATTTCCTTCACTTTCAAAGCACTTCAAAGGGAAGAGAGAGACATGTGAGAGCAAGAAAGAGAGAGAGACAGAGATAGAGAGAGAGAGAGAGAGAGAGAGAGAGACTGCTGAGAGTGTTCTTAGATATTCCAGCCTAACCCTGAAACTTTCTAACCATATCCCTTAATTAAAATGACCAAAATGCCCTTTAAATTAACCCAGCCCCTTTGTTTCCCATAATGAAAAAATGGTCATTAACCCCAATTCCCGCTAATTCCTCGAGTAATCCTACAAATTCCCAATTAATCCTATCATGGCCAACTAATTACCAAATATTTATCCGTTACTTGATAAATCGCAAATATACTTTAAACTTCCCATAATACCCCGAGGCTCCACCCTGAGCTGGGTGTTAAACCTACTACGACTATTCCGCTAATATGCTCACTAGGATCGCCTCGAGCCGTATAGTGCAAATATATCCACATAATAATAATGTGGTCCCAACCATTTAACACATATAATTGCATTTATGCCCTCAATGGGCCAAAATTACATATATTCCCTAATGAATAAGAACGGGTTCACATGCATATTTAATACTCATAAACATGCATATAAATATATTCATATTATCATATAAATCATGCATGCCACTTAGTCATGCATTTAATCAATGAACCACACATATATCCAATTATGCCCTCCCGACATGGTAATCAAGGCACTAAGCCCTATTAGCATTTTTGGGACGTTACATTGGCTCTGTCCCTGGTGCCAGTTCAATCACAAGTTAAATCCCTCTGTGTGGCACCAACCCTGGTAAATCTTCTGGAAACACATCCATAAATTCATAGACTAACCTAGTCTCCTTTGGTCCCACTGGCAAGACCCGAGTGGTATCTACCACAATGGCTAAGAATCCTATGCAACCACCTTGCAATACTTCAGGCTCAAATGTTACCATTTTCCTTCTGCAATATATGGTGCCCCATACTTCTCCAACCAATCCATACCCAGAATCATGTCAAAGCTGATCATAACCAACTCTATTAAATCAACTGACAACTCTCTGCCCTCTACTGTCGCTGGCAATGATCTAACTCATCATCTGTATACTACTAACTCCCCAGTGGGTAATAAGGTCTAGAACTCCACAACATAATAATCACGTGGTCTACACAATCTATAAATAATTCTACTACGAACAAAATAATGTGTTGCACCAGAATCAATTAACACAGTATAAGGGGTTCCATCACTAAAATCTGACCTGTGACTATTAAGGGACAAGCCTTAGCTTCTACTTGTGTCAACGCAAACACTCGAGTTGGGGTCGAGCTATCCACTTTTCTTGGTTCTTCCTTTCTTGCCTTCAGGTAATCTTTCTTTATGTGTCCCACTACCCCACATAAGAAGCAGGTCTTTGCCCGACACTCTCCTATATGGCGCCTCTTGCATCTGGCACACTCTGGAAAAGTCCTCTAGCCCTCACTGCCGCCTTGGCGGCCTATTGGAATACCTAGTGGTCTTCAGTAAGAGCCTGGAGCTAGAAAGGCATCAGGAACCTTTCTTTTATGATCATTGGGGCCTCCACCCCTACCTGAACCCATAAATGGAGGTCCCACCCTCCTAGTGTCTCTCCTGGCCACGTTATTACGCTAGATTTTGTTCTCTACACTCTCAGCTTTGAGCGCCTTCTCAAACACTTGGGCATAAGTAGTCACCCCTGGCACAGTGGTAATGAGAACATCCCAGGCCATCATAGGTTGTAGCCCCTGGAGAAATCTCTCCCTTCTGATCCCATCAGTGGGCACCAGTTCCTCGACAAATTTTTCCAGTCTATAAAATTTAAGGGCATACTCAGTCACTGATGAGTTGCCCTGAAGTAATCTATGGAACTCTTCAACCTTTG
Organism: Humulus lupulus; assembly: GCF_963169125.1. Lineage (NCBI taxonomy): Eukaryota > Viridiplantae > Streptophyta > Magnoliopsida > Rosales > Cannabaceae > Humulus > Humulus lupulus. The sequence goes on from NC_084793.1 coordinate 130,805,013, forward strand.
TCACCCTGATGGCATCATTGTAATACTTCTCATTAAACAGAGTCTTAAACTCTTCCCAATCCAGGGCATTAACATTTCTAGTCTAGGATATCACTTCCCACCAAATTCAGGCATCTTCTCGAAACATATATGTGGCATAGGACACTCTCTCATTACCAACCACCCTCATGAAGTCTAGGATGGTGGTAACCATACTCATCCACTATTCGGCCTTAGTCGGATCCGCACTGCCCGCAAAGACTCGAGGAAGTTGTTTCCTAAACCTTTCATGTAGAGTCCAAGAACTTTACTTAGCAAGGTTAGATAGTAGTATTATAGTAATTATATTATTATCTTTATAACTGTGGATTTTTGGTTCAGACCAGGATTTATTTGGACAATCATAGTAGTACTTGTAGATTTTCTAAGTTTAACCTATAGTTTAAGAATATTAATGTTAACCTAAGGTTTGATTAATATGGCTGATATTAAGGATAATATTTATTATACTATAAGGTTTAGATAAGAACCAATAGGATTTTAAGCACATGTTATGTATGGGTGATTAAGGATTAAGTATTTAGAGGATTAAATATAATAAGGGTAAAATTTGAATGCTCTAAGGTCAGTCAGCAGCTTTGAATATGTTTGAGGGCTTAGTCAAGGCTGTTTACTCAATTTGAATTAAGCTAAAAATGTGTAATTTCGTGTTTAAATAATCAGCGTATGCCGATATATCGCAGCTATAGGGGGCGATATATCGCAGCACGTAGATACGGAAAACACGAAACGATGCACGTTTGCCTCGGGCATAATGGTCCAGGCGATATATCGCCTATAGGGGGCGATATATTGCCTCCTTCAGCATATTTTGAATGTTTTTGAAATCACTTTCCATTCAACTCTTCAACCTCTTGATAAGTCCAGCATCTTTTTGAACGAGTCTTCAGCCTCTGCTGAACGATAATTCAAATTATTTTCACTTAAAAAGCCATTATTTTTATTCAAGTTAAATTAAGATCCTTTCATTCCTAAACTCTATAAATAGAACCTAGTACCCACCCATTATTCATCTTTTGCTCTAAGTTCAGAGGCTGCAAGTTGATAGGTGAGTGTGAGAGTGTAAACACTTGGGTTGGGAATCATAAGCTTGATCATCATAAGCTTATCAAACACTTAGGGAAGTAAGGTTTTATAGTATTTCGGTTCGAGGTTTAAGATTGGTCTTACAAGTCTTCAAGGTATTTCCACACCTTAGTTCATTGGTATTATTTTATTTTAAGTTCTCATAGTCTTCTACTCAGCCCTTTAACCTTAATCTTTATTTTGGTTAGGAAATCTAAGAACTTGCACATAAGTTTTTGGTAAGTATTTTCTCAATGGTTTAGTCCTTCCATTCCTTTCATTTATCTTCTTCACTATACTCACTCTTTTTCAAATGGTTCTTAGGAGTTTTCCAAAGTCCCAACTCTGTCCTCTTATCCTGGTATTTTTGGTAAGGAAAATAGGATAGAATTCATGTGTTATATGTTTTATATGTTATCATATGTTTTTATGTTATGAAATGTGTTATGTTATGTATGTATGTAGGCTTGGGCATATGACCCATATGACTAACAAGCCCCAAATGGATTATGGGCATATGACCTACTTAGCTAGTAGGACCCCACTAATCTGATGGGCATATGACTTGTTTAGTCTATGGGACCCCAAGTAATAATGGCCATTATAGTATGTGTATGATATAAGTGTTATGTTATGTTTTTATGTTTCTCATGAAATTTATGTATATGAACTATGTGTTAGATTTTCCTTGCTGGGCATTAGGCTCATTCCTTTTTGTTTATATGTGCAGGAAAATAGCTATAGGGGCGGGTAAGGTTCGTGGATGCTTGGGGAATGTGTATCGGTGATGAATGGATTCAAGGAGTCGAGAGTTCGATTTCGAGGATGTAGTCTTTATTTATGGTTTATGTGTATTTTTCCGCACCTATTTATGTAATCTCTTTTCATTTCAATTAAGATATGTTTTTTTTTTAAAACAATGGGATCCCATATCCTGCTTTGAGTTTATGTAAGTTTAAACATTGGTTTTTACAATTTTTTAATAAAGTATGATCTTTTTCACTTGTAAGTTCTATTAAAGATTAGGGTCTATGTATAGTTTTTGTTAATGGTCCAAAGTCTAGAGTAGTTGGGTCATTACATTTCATAAAGAGGTTCCCATTTATTCGCAGCCTCTGGCGATTGCTCAACTGTTGGCACCATCATAGGTGGTGCCTCTAGCAATATGTTCCCTACAGGAACCTGTTGTTGTCTCAGGAGGCAGATTTCTTCTTCCTGCCTCAATACCCTAGCTTACAAATCAGCAAGCAACTGCTGCCAGTTCACAGGCGCTGGCTAAGGGGTCTGACCCTGGTCATTATTTTTACACTGTCTATCATTCTGGCCTTGATCTTCCTAGCCAGCTCATGATTCAATTTTCCTTGGAAGCATACTTCCAAGCATATACTGTGCTGCAATAATCAATTCGGCTAGTTAGGTAGTAATAACTAAACTTCTTGCCGCCTCATGGTCCAAGATCAAGCAAAAAACCATTCACATTCAATAGTCATGTCAATTCATATTCATACTCAAGTCTGGTGCTTATAAGCACATCCTGATATCCATAACAATTAACAATGCTAATAAGCATGTTCTACCATACATGTATCTATGACAGCGCTAATGAGCGTGTCCTGACCTACATGTCCATATAACAACACTAATAAGTGGTTCTTTTGCATTCACAAGCAATAGCAGTGCTAATAAGCACGCTCTGTTTAAATCATGCAACAGTCAAGGGCCAGGCTTTATCAGTATATCTCATGCTACCTAATAAGGTATGCAGATAAATAATTTATATTTTATTTAAGCAGTTAAGTACCTAACCACATAAATAGTTACCAAAACCTGAGTCGAGCTTGTCTTTAGTGGTGAGTGTACATGCCAAGCCTGTCTTCAGGAACCCTTAACCTTGGCACGCTCTGATACCAAGTTGTAACGCCCTGGTTAGCCAAGACCTTTACATTGTGTATTTTAAATAGTGCTTAACTCGCAAAATGAGTTATTAGGCCACAAAAGTGTATCTAAATGAGATTAATAGTCCAGGAATAAAAATTTCGGTTAAAATGAATGGATATTTCGTTAAAACATTAAACTGTACATGAGATCCCATAATAAACGTTTACAAAGTTGTTTACAGTTCCAAGATGGTCATTACAAATTAAAAGTTACAATCCGTCGACCTAAGCGGCAAAAATATGGTTAAACCCTAGTTCCTCTGAGAAACCTTGGCTGTGGTAGTCAAGGGACCACATATGTACACATCGCCACCTAAGCTCTCCAACTCATGGCTGGTCCAGCTTTTCTTTCCCTTTACCTACACCACGTAGCACCTGTGAGCCAAGGCCCAACAAGAAAACTCAAACATGCTCATCAGAAGTGATTAACACATTCCCAAATCATAATAAACATGCCCAACATTAATAACCATACTCATGCATGCATACCATTCATATAAATGACTACAACATCATATAGGACCAAATGCTCCAATTAAATGATTAACAGAACCATATCAAGGACTGTTGCCCAAGTACATGACTATTAAATCATACTGGGGCTTAGCACCCTAGGATCTGGGACTAATAAGTCACCCTAGAGCCTATTGCCCTTACCTCTATATAACCAGCCTTGGAACTGGCCTAGCGTACCTGGCGCATTAGTTTTCTATGACCATTGGGTCGAACAAGCATGTAATGCGCTTCTGATTAGATCTAATTATATTGACCAGTGCTCAGCACGCTATTGCCTCCCTTGACTAATAATTCAATGCTTTATGACCAACGCTCAGTGCTATTGATGTCCTTGACTAATAAGTCAATGCTTTTCTCAAGTATATAATTCTAACAATATTTCATTATATAACAAATATCCATATACAAGCATTCAACATTCTTTAATCAATCATTTACTGGCATAACTATAATAATGAGAATTTATAGGGCCAAGCCCTAATCATGTATGTCATATAATAGCTGCAGTTTTCTTACCTCAAATCTGAGTATAATGTAAAATAAGAACAAACCTCGAGCACGATCCTGATCTTGAGCTCTTAGCGGTAACCTAGTGATAACCAAATATAGAATCCCATCAATGATGAGCAAATAAAGGCTTCCAAACCAAGTCCTAGTCTCTAGGACCGAGAATTCTACCAAACCGTGCAGTAGATTCGATCCCGAGCCTTTAGGATTAAAATCCTGTCATAACAATCTAAGACTGCCCCTAAGGGTCGCGGCGCACCCCCAAGACAGAAAGCCCCTCTGTCTGGGTCCAGGGGGCGGGCCACGACTTGCCCTTGAGGGCCGCGGTGGGCCACAAAGATAGAGCCCCTCCGTAGGCCCTGGGATTCGCAAGGGCCGCGGTTCCCAAGAACACGGTCGTGGCGCGCCCCTACAAACCCAGCACCCCTATTTTTTCTTCAGCCTAAACTCAACCAAAATAATTTCCAAAAAAATCCCAAAATTAGAATTAAAACCAGTACAATATTATCCCTAAACCAGCATTAAAACCCAAACTTTAACACACTCAAAACATTATCACAAACTTAAACTTTCAAGCTTAATAACAACCAAAACAATAGCAAAATACCAACTGAAAATTGACTTTGTAATCCCATACCTCAGCTGTGAATTGAACCCCCTTCAGCTTTTGCAATTCAACCCTAAACCTTAAGATTTGAATCCTCAAGCTTTCCCCAAAACCTCAAGTCCAATTGAGAGAGAAACCGAGAGAAAGAAAGAGAACAATTGAGAGGGAGAAAAGGAAGGCTAGAGTTTTCTGTAGTTATCCTTCAGCCAAGGGGTAAGGTGGCTTAGTCACTAGTTTTGCTACCCAAATGACATAAATGCCCTTTACCCTTTAACTTGCCTTCCTATGCCTCAACAACAAACTTGTCATTAGCCAATTGTCCCGTTAATCATAATTAACGTCTCACAATTCTTTTCACTTCCAATTTTCTCAAATAATTACTAAATAGTTTCCCATTACCCGCTCAATCCCGGTAATTTACTAAGTACCAAATTACCCCTAGGCTCACCCCGAGCCGGGTATTTGACCCCGTTATGACTAAACCGCAAACTTACTTCCTAGGATCGCCTTATGCCCAACATCTCAAATATATCCACATAATAATGTTGTCTCACACATATATCACATATATGCACAGATATACAAATATGCCTTCAACAAACCAAAATTACAAAAATGCCCTTCTAATAAGAAACGGGCCCACATGCATGAAAATATAGCTATATAATATTATAACTCACATAATAAAGCAGATAACCACATAATAACACAATAAACCAATTTTTGCCCTCCTGGCCCCTAATCAAGGAACTAAGACACATTATAGAATTTGGGACGTTACAATGTGCGCTCACTGCCAGAGACAAGCTTGACTTAGGGTAGTTCAGTAGTAAGTGAATTACTTGTTTAATTGCTTATCTGAATTGCCCTGTTTGCCTAATTAATATTGATAGAGCATGATGAATGTATATAATGCTAGGGCATGGCCCCTTTGACTGCTATATGATTATGTTGTGTGTGCATTATATTGGTTGTTGTTTGTGTTTGATTGACTGAACTGGGAGGTGGTTTCTTTGGATGTTGTTATCGTGCCTAATGTGTCGCGTAATTGATTGCAGGCATATTGAAGTTATGTCTCGACGATCAACTAGATTCCACGGCAATATGGAAGAATATAACAACCAGGGTCAGGATCCTCCACCTACCCCACAGAAATAGCAACAAATGTTTGCAGAAATACAAGCTAGACTTTAGAGAACTGAAGATGAACTCCGAGAGCTAAGACAGCAGGCTCCTCCTCGAGATGTTGGACCACAAGTCCCACAGGCTGTGGCACCAGTGCCAGCCTAGCCTATGACAATAGGTGGGAGCCTTTGTATGAAAGGTTCAGAAAGTTGCACCCTCCCACCTTTGAGGGCAGTCCAGACCAACTGCGGGCAGAGCAGTGGATGAACATGACTTCTTCTATCCTGGATTTAATGAGGATGGAAGGGAACGAGAGGGTGGCTTGTGCCAATTACATGTTGAGGGAAGACGCTCGCATATGGTGGGAAGTCATATCTCATAGGAAGGATGTAATTATTATGGCCTAGGATGAGTTCATGGATGTTTTCAATGAGAAATACTACACTGTTGAAGTTTGAGATGCAAAGGTAGATGAATTCACCAATTTGACCCATAATAGGATGATTGTAACCGAGTATGCTTTGAAGTTTGACCGGTTGGCTAAGTTCGCATCGAACTTGGTGTCTACTGATATGGTCAGAAGAGATCAATTTGTACGAGGGTTGAACGTGACGATAGCCCGTGATGTTAAGATAACACTGGATCCGAGGACTATCACTTATACTTAGGTAGTGGAAAAATCCCTTATTGTTGAGGGTGCCAAAGATCAGATATGAAAAGAAGGTGCCGCAAGGCACGATGCTTGGAGGACGGTGCCTCCCTTCACTAGTTCTAGCCGAATAGTGGCTCCAGTGAGCAGAAGAGAAAGGGTCCAAATTGTTTTGTTCATTCTGGTCGAGATAGGAGGGCACGGGGTGCCTTAGGTGGCCATCAGGGCGGGGGAGAGAACTGGAGAAGCTTCCCAAAGTGTCCATGGTGCAAGCGAAGACATCTGGGGGAATGTAGAGTCAAAGAATGCTTCATCTATGGAAGTTTCAGTCACTTGAGGAAGGACTACCCACAAGCTATAAAAGAAGAACCAAAGAGGAGTGACAGCCTCACTCCAGCTAGAGCGTTTACTTTGACCTAGACCAAGGCTGAGGCTAGTCCCTCAGTTGTGACAGGTCAGATTTCTAGTGCTGGTTATTTATTTATTGCATGGGTTGATTCAGGAGCTACTCATTTGTTTGTATCTACTAGGGTGATAGACCTTTTGTGTAGACCTTGTGATTTGTATGCTAGAGGATTTAGGACTTTGTTTCCAACCGAAGAACTGGTAGTCTCTAGAAGGTCGGTTAGAGCATTCCTAGTGGAGATAGACTGTAGGGAGTTGTTTGTGGATCTAATTGAAGTGGCGATGGATGACTTTGATATGATTCTGGGGATGCACTGGTTGTCAAAGTATGGAGCGACGATAGACTGCAAGTGAAGGATGGTAACTTTTGAGCCGGAAGGAGAGGAACCCTTTGTGTTTGTGGGGATAGTGAGTGGACCACGAGTACCTATGATCTCTGCATTGAAGGCTAAGGACCTATTGCAAGAAGGTTGCATAGGATTCTTGGCAAGTATAGTGGATACCTCTAGGGTGGTTTCAGTTGCACCTAATGAGACCAGTCTAGTGTGTGCGTTCCCTGATGTATTTCTAGTAGACCTGCCAAGGTTGCCACCACACCGAGAGATCGAGTTTGTTATAGAGTTGGCACCAAGAGAAGAACTAGTATCAAGGACACCTTATAGAATGGCTCCAACAGAGTTGAAGGAACTGAAGATTCAGTTGCAGGAGTTACTAAATGTAGGATTCATTAGACCTAGATTTTCATCGTGGGGTGCTCCAGTGCTGTTTTTCAAATAGAATGATGGGTCCTTAAGAATGTGCATCAATTATAGAACACTGAATAAGCTAACTATTAAGAATAAGTATCCACTTTCTAGGATCGGCAACTTATTTGATCAACTACAAGGGAATATGGTGTTCTCTAAGATTGACCTTCCGCCTGACTACCATCAGTTAAAGATTACAGAAGAGGACATACCAAACACCGCATTCCATATGAGGTATGTACATTATGAATTCGTGGTCATGTCCTTTGGATTAACTAATGCCCCAGCAGCCTTCATGGATTTGATGAATAAGGTCTTCAGGAATTACTTGGATAAGTTTGTGATTGTATTCATCGATAACATACTGGGGTACTCCCAATCAAAGACCGAGCATGAGCAACATCTTCTTTTGGTACTAAAATGGCTGAGGGAACATAGGCTATATGCCAAGTTCAGTAATTGTGAGTTCTAGTTACCCCAAGTAACATTTCTAGGCCACATTGTGAGTAAGGAGGGAATTCTGGTTGACCCAACCAAGATTAAGGCAGTGAGAGATTGGCAGAGATTGAGCAGTGTACCAGAGGTTAGAAGCTTCTTGGGATTAGCAGAGTACTATCGAAGTTTTGTTGAAGGATTCACCATAATAGTCACACCGTTGACTGAGCGGACGCATAAGAATGCCAAGTAAATTTGGACAGATAGATGTGAGAACAGTTTCAAGGAGTTCAAGCGGTGACTGATCACTGCTCTGGTACTGAGTCATCCATCAGACCATGAAAAGTTTGTAGTCTACTACGATTCTTCGAGGCTGAGTTTGGGATGTGTATTGATGCAAGATGGGAAGGTGATAGTCTATGTAATGCCCCGGATTCCCTATTATGGTTAACGGCTGGATTAGTAGGCCGGGAGGGCCATAATCGTTTAATTATGCCATTTAACGTGTTTATGTATGTTTATGAGAATTATATTATAATATAATGTTAATTGTATGCATGCCGATGATATATGTTGAGACCACATTATGATGTGGGTTTGTTCGAGCTGTTCGACATGAGACGATCGTAGATTATTAATTAGTGGCTTAGTCACAACAGGTTTAAGTGTCGGGACTTGGTTTGAGTCTCGGGGTGATTTTGATGGTAAGAGCGTTACCGGGAGATAAAGGGTAACGGGATGTGAATTATTGGTGTTTGAGATTATTGAGAATAACGGGAATTGGAGAGCGTTAATTATGATTAACGAGTTAGGAGGAAAGTACCAAAAATACCCTTGGGAGTCTTTAGAAACCATTAATTGACCTAGGGGTAAAATGGTCATTTCACCCCTAGGATAGATATAACCTTATTTAGCTGAAAAAGGTGATGGAAAAACAGAGTATGTTTTAGAGTTCTCCCGTACCTCCTTTCTCTCACTGTTCTTTGTGGTTTTTGAGCCAACTTTGAGGATTCTAGCTTGGGAAGCAAGCCTTGGGAGTTTGGGAGTGTGTTCCACTAGTGAAGGCCATCATAAGCCGAGCTTTGGGTAAGTTTCTAACCATAGTTTCTCTGGTTTGCTCTGTTTTGGTTTTGTTTTGCAGCTGAAATGTTTAGGGTGAATTCATGGTTTTTGTTGGGAGTTTTGGCTAGGGTTCCCATGCTTGTGATGTTTGGGATGTGTTGGGATGGTTTTTGGGTTCATTTGGCATCAATAATAGGCTTTGGAAGCTTGGGAATCGAGTTAGAATCGAAGGAGATGAAGAAGGTCGGTTCAGGGGTGTTCTGGGCTGGAGGTAGCGCTACAGCGCCCACCCTAGGGCGCTATAGCGCTCCTCAGGAGGGTTTCTGGCACTTGGGCAGTTCTGAGTTTAGCGTTGTGGCGCTAGGGGTTGAGCGCTGTAGCGCTACCCTGTTCCTTCCAAACCCCGTTTTGAGTGTTTTTAAGGGTTTTTGACTTGGGGTTTCAATCCTTAAGGCCCGGTATCGATTCTACTCACCGTGTGGGCATGTTTCGAGGTCCCGAGGGTGGTGCTTAGGTTAAGACCCTATTATTGTGGATTCTCATTAATGGAGGTTATAATTGGTTGTGATTAGGTAACCGCTAAAGGACCAAAAAGTCGATCGTTCTCAGGGTTGTTCTTTTGTTCGTTCTTGCTTGAACCAGAGGTAAGAAAACTGCACCTCAAGTGTAACATGCATGGATATTCCCGAGGCATGTTGAATGTGAGAATATGGACATGGATTGAACATAGAATGCTTAGCATATGTTGCTCATTTGTGCATGGCACTGACTTATTAGTCAGGACGGCCTTGGCGTGTGTCACGTAGGCCAGTAAGATTGGATCTAATCGATTATTAGCATTGAATGACTCAAAGAGCATTAATGCCAGACCGACCCCGAGGGTCGATGAATGAAATAAGCGCTTGGAGGCTAGTGGCTTACTCAGCAGCCACTCTCCCACTTGAATTAGTGACATGCATGGCAGTCACTCAGTGCGGTTTACCAGAACCCGTTGAAGGCTAGTGGCTTACTCATCAGCCACTCTTCCATCTAAATTAGTGACTCGCTTGTCAGTCACTCAGTGTGGTTTATCAGGACCTCATGTGGTGTTCACTCATTTGTTTGAAAGCTTTATGCTCAGTGTGATTATAATGATAATCATTTGATAATGTTTATATAAAGTGTTATGTTTTCTTGCTGGGCCTTGGCTCATGGGTGCTATATGGTGCAGGTAAAGGGAAAGAGAAGCTCACCTAGCCTTGAGTGGAGAGCTGATGTGGTGGTGTGTACATATGCAACCGCTTGACCACCACGGTCAAGGTGTTCTCAGAGGAACTAGGGGGTTTACCCTATTTTTGCCGCTTAGGTCGGCGGGTTTGTAACTTTACAACAGCAGTGACCTTTTGTACTGAGAACAGCTTGTAAACGTTTTGTTTAGCTCTGTAGAGCATTTGTAATAAAATCTCCATTTCCTTTTTACTGGTTTTATACCTTAACCTGTTAATTACACTTAGAGCACGTTTTTGACCAAAGGACTCATGCAATGAGTCAAATTTCCGGTCCACCGTTCACCGTAACGGTTCTGGGGTAGCCAGGGCGTTACAGTCTACGTGTCTAGACAACTGAAGGAGTATGAACAAAGGTGTAATGCCCTGGACAGCCAAGACCATTACACTGTGTGTTTATTAGGTGCCAGACTTGCTAATCAAGTCATTTAATTAAAATCATGTTGCAGAAGCTACAAAGGTACTAGGGTTAAAAGCGTTTTGGTCTCAAAAACCACACTTTTCATTAAGAAACATTATCTGGTTACACGGGATCCCAAAAATACAAGTTTAAAGATTGTTTATAAAAGTTGTAAGACTCAGATACAATAACCAGCCATACTAAGGCAAAACAAGCAGTTAGGTAGTCCCTGTCCTGGTCCACTCCTCGATCGTGGTGATCGAACAGCTGGCTATGTACATTTCACCTCGGAGCTCTCCACCTCAGGCTTGGTCCAGCTTGCCCTTGCCTTTACCTGCACCACGTAGCACCCGTGAGCCAAGGCCCAGCAAGAAAACACAACAACAACGAAGCATAAGCATTTAACACTCAAGTCAATATTTCACATTGCATCACATAGCCTCAGTCAAATAACCACTCAATATAGTCAAGTATTCCATATGTTAAGCAAATCAATTCATAACATGCACAGTTTATAACGATAACCAGGGCTAGCGCTCACAGGCTGCTCCCTCTGTTATCCCAGAGTTCATGGCTCCCAGTGGCCAAATCGCGCTCTGTGTGCTAATAGTATGTACGACACTCTTAGGCCGCTTTTACATGTCCCATGGCAAGATACCAACATTGACACGATACCATTCTCGGGAGCACTTAGTCCCATCACAATCATATAACCGGGTGCAGTTCTCTTACCTTTCAATTCACAAGCTTTGATCCCTTGACTCCTTGAGAATGATCCCCCTCGAGCCCTAGCGCTCACCTAAACACAATCATGGACAAAGTCATCATCAAACCTCAAGTTCAAAACCTAGTCCCGGGGCCAATCCCAAGCCCCCGGGAAGTCCTAGTTCCACCAAACAAGGTGGTGGAACCAAACCCCAAACCTTAGGTCAAAAACCCTTGCAAATAACCCTAAAATCCCCTTCAGAAGGCAGGGTAGCGCTACAACGCTCTTGGGAGGGCGCTACAGCGCTACAGACAGAAGCCAAATTCCCCTCATCATTATGGCCTAGCGCTACAGCGCCCAAAGGCTAGTGCTGTAGCGCTAGTCACAGACAGCCCAGCACCAAAATTTCACTTCTGCGATTTCCTCGAACCAACCTCAACCAAACCTCTTCCAACTCTTACCCAAACTCAAAAACAACCTCATAACCACACTCCACTCATCCCAAGCACCCCAAACATCTAAAACCTAAGCACATGCATCCACAAACTCAGAATTCACCATAGCCACTTCTAAACTCTAAAACTCGGTAAAAACCAGCTGACCATCAAAGTTTAGAATTTAGACCTTATACCTTTAATAGAATTTCGACCACAAGCTGCTTCTAGACTCCTTTGGCTTGCTCCTCCTCAGCCTCAAGTCTGAATTCCCTAAGGTTCCACCCAATTTCAACTTAAGCACCACAACTCAAAAACCAGAAACTGAAACAGAAGAATTCTAAGTCTTACCTCAAGTGTTGATGAACCCTTGCTAAACCTCTGTCAATTCCTCAGTCTTAGGTTAGGATACTTGATGCCTAGTTAATCCCAGTTCTCCTCTGAGCTTTACTCCAGAAATCCTCAAGAAGCAAGTGAAGGAAGCACAAACCGACCTAGAGAATTCTCTCTGTTTTCTCTCCTTTCTTTTCCCTTCCTTTTCCTTCTTTTTCAGACTTCTTTGATATTCTACAAATTCCACTAACATAAAGCCTTAGTATAATCTAACTTCTGTAAAGCAAATGACCATCATACCCTCCCTATTAATTCTTACCCTTTAGTCCACTTAAGGGCATTTTAGTCATTTCACCCAATTCCCACTAATTCCTCGAGTGTCTTTATTATTCCCCGCTTAATTCCCGATACCTAATTAATCACCAATGGTATTCCTCAATGTCAAAATAGACTCCAATATATCCGCCAGACTCCCATTTATACCCCTAAGCTCACCCCGTGCCGGGTATAAATCCCCGCTATGACTTTTCCGCTACTTTGCTCACTAGGATCGTCTCGAGTCACAGATCACAGATATATCCACATAATAATGTGTTCTCGACAATTATCACATATATCAAAGCAGTTATGCCCATAATGGCCAAAATTACGATTATGCCCTTCTAACCTAATCAGGGCCTATATGCATACTAACACACATAGTCATGCATCTCAAATATTCAAGTAATCATATAACATGCTTTAAATCATAATCATGCATCTTAATCATTAAATTCACACCTAATCCCCATTATACCCTCCAGGCACACTAATCAAGGCCCTTAAGCCTTATTAGCGAATTTGGGTCGTTATAAAAGGTATCCCACTCATGATTTGGAACTGGCAGCGGTGGTATTTGCACTGAATGTATGGAGGCACTGCCTGTATGGAGAGAAGTGTGAAATATAAACTGACCATAAAAGTTTGAAGTATTTCTTCACTCAAAATGATTTGAATATGGGCCAAAGGCATTAACTAGAGTTGGTGAAGGACAACGATTGCGATATTTTGTACCATCTAGGAATGGCCAATGTGGTGGCTGATGCCTTAAGTCGGAGGGGCCCATGGCAGTTATTCAGTTCGAGATTTAAATCATAAAAGTTAGTTGAAGAGATAACGAGAGCGGGAATTGAATTTGTAGTTGGTCAACTAGCCAATATCACTCTTCAGTCCATGCTCCTTGAGAGGATCAAGGAAGCGCAGAAGGAGGATCCACAATTGAGGAAACACAGGGAGGATGTCTTAGCTGGTTTGGCTAGCATTAAATATGCATGTGGGCCCGTTTGTGTTAATAGAGGCATATTTGTAATTTTTGACCTGATGAGGGTATATATATATGTGTGTTATGTTGTGATATGTCTGAGACCACATTATTGTGGAGATATATTTGAGATGTGTGATCTAAGGCGGTCCTAGGGAGCGGATTAGTGGAATAATCACAATGGGGTCAAATACCCGACTCGGAGTGAGCCTAGGGTTATTTTGGGAACGTAGTACGTATTCAGGGTTAACGGGTATCTGGTAGCATTTTAATGATTATTTTGGTATTCCAAGATTAATTGGGAATTCATAGGAATACTCAAGGAACTATCGGGAATGTGGCAAATGACATATTTGCCCTTGGTAGCATTAAAGGGGCTACAATTGGTCTAAGGGGCGTTTTGGTCCTTTTGAGGCTAAGGATAAACTTGGTTGGACTTAATCTCCTTAGAATACTGATGAAAGAAGCATAACACTCTCACTCCCTCTCTCTCTACTCGACTCACTCTCTCTCCCTTAGATTGCTTGGAGGCTTAGGGAATTCTTGGGGAATTTGCTCAGAAATTGAGGATTTGAGGCTGGGAACTTGGGGAAATCAAGCTAGGAGGAAGTCTAAGGCATTTGAAGATTGAATTCCCTGACTGAGGTAAGGATTTCATTATGATTTTTTGTTGAGTTTTCTGCTATGATTTAAGGGTATTCATGGGGTTTAAACCTTAGGCTGATCTTTGGATTTTGGTGACAAGTAGTTTTTAGGGTAATTATAGTGATTATGATGTATTGATGTAAATTCTAGACTGAATTCTGGGTTTAGGTATTGATTTGGGTGGGTTTTTGTGGATTTGCCTCGATAAAAATGCAGGGGAATTCTGGGTTTGGGGCTTGAGCTGAAACCCACTTGCGTGAGAAGACCTTGTATGGTGTCTAAAGTTGCCCAGGCGCCGTGGCGCAGGTAGGGTGCACCACAGACCATGTCCCCTAGGAGAGAGCCTTAGGGCTCTCTGATTTGTGGCATGTCATGACCCTAGGGGCTGGGCTACGACTCAAATTAGAAGAAATGGCCAAAACAGGGTTTTAAGCTTAGGAACTCAAATTTAAGGGCTCGGGAAGGATTCCACTACCTAGTTTATTAGATTTCGAGGTCTCGGAGGCTAGAATATTATTTCGAAGTTTTTATTGGGTTAGGGTTTGATGGATATTTATTAGCATTGCATTGTGACTAGGTCTTACCACTAAGGCTTGGGTTTAGGGGATCCTACTTAGGATCGCACTATTCGGTCAACTAGGGACATAGGTATGAAAACTACTTGTGCCCCTAGAGCTGGGCATGGCTCGATTATCTGTGTTTAATGCTATGTATGAATATTTATAATTGTTATATCATGTTTGTGTGATTGTGACTGATCGACAAAGGCAGGGAACGTCAACAAGCATGTTGAATGCAAGCCACCATGGCATGGCCATCTAGGGTTTTGTAGTCACCCATTCGGTGAAGACCGTGAACCCGATGCCTGGTAATGCACCTTGGTCGGCATAGGCTGCTATGTGAATAGTTTCTTGCATCTATTTAAAGTTATGCATTTAATGGAGTGAATTGTTATACGCTATGTGTAGGGAGTTTTCTTGCAGGGCCTTGGCTTACAGATGCTTTATAGTGTAGGTAAGGGGAAGGGAAAGGCCGACCAAGCATGAGTTGGAGGGCATGGAGTAATGCGTACATGTTTGGCCTACTTGGCTGTCAAGGCTGGGGTACTTTTGAGGAACACTTTGCAAATGTTTGATTTTGTTTCTTAGGTTAATTGTGCCCTATATTTTGAGTTGTAAATATACTTTAAAACAATATTTTAGGATCCCAATGTAACACTTTTATGATTTAAATTAATGTCCAACCTTTTTACTTAAGTTTCATTAAATGAGTCTTTATTATGATTTAACCACACTTTTTGGTCTAATACCTCGAATAGCAAGCTAATGGCACATTTTAAAATCACATTGTAACGACTTTAGGGTAGTAGGGCATTACACTATTGGCTTTGATCCTTGTGGTAGATCAACAATATCCCAAGTGTGGTTAGACATAATTGAATCGATCTCATTATTTATTGCATCTTTCCAAAAGTTAGAGTCCCTTGAGGACATAGCTTCTTGGAAAGTTTTAGGATCATCCCCCACTTGAAGTACCATAGAATACGTTCAAGTCTCTCCCTAGTGGTTTCCCTCTACTAAGTAAAGATTCTCCACTTGAGAGGTTTTATTTTGTGATCCACCCTTTTTAAGCATTTGGCTTCTTCTAGGAAATATCTGTTGCTCTACAACCCTTGAAGGTAACTCCTCTTGAGTTCCTTCAAATGAGATCGGTTCTTGAGGCTTATTGTCATTATACAACTAATTACCAAAGAACTCAACTTCTCCATATTCAATTATCACATTAGACTTCAATTTTAATAGCCTATTTTCCTTCCTATTTGAGGCATAGCCTACAAATACACATTTTATGGCCCTTGGGATCCAACTTGATTCTTTTAGGCTCCGTGCTATTGCAATAAGCAATGCAACCCCACAATTTGAGATACCCTAGGTTGTGTCTCTTTCCTTTCCATATCTCATATGGTGAAAATGGATTCTTCTTTAGAGGAATTCGATTTAGAATATGAAAAGTAGTAAGCAAAGCTTCTCCCCATAATGCAAAATTCAAATTTGCATGTAATAGCATAACATTTATCATTCCACATATGTTCTATTCTTTCTATCCGCTATAACATTTTGTTGGGGTGTATAAGAGGTTATGCATTCATGTATTATATCATGCATCTCACAAAACACATTGAATTCATTGGAAAAATATTCACCACCCCTATCATTTCTAATAACTTTAATTTTATTTTTCAATTGATTTTCAACTTCGGCTTTATAGATTTTAAAAATCCTAAAGGCCTCATCCTTATCCTAAGCAAGTACACATATGTAAATCTAGAAAAATTATCAATAAAGGTGATAAAATACCTATGTCCACCTCTAGTAATTATTCCATTCAATGCACATAAATTACTATGTATCAAATCTAACAAGTTAGTTTGTCTTTCAACACTTGGATAAGGTTTCTTTTGTTGGTATTAAAAGTGTAAATCAGAGTTACGCCACGAAATGGGTCTTTTTAAAAAAATTATTAATATCAGCCAAGACCATACATATATAGATATATTAAATCACATAGAAGTAGATTAGAGATTACCTTTTGTAGCTTATCATGAATCTATGAATATTTTTGTATAAATCAACGGTCTTCTTTTCCAGATTCTGAAAGCTCACACCTTGATCTTCCAAACCAATCCTCAAACACACAAGGACGTGTGTGGGCACGTAGGATTCAAAAGGTTTATTTGCAACTCTCTAGATATACTCAAACATGAGATCTAGAGATGTTTGATTGATAGAAGATGTATTTAATATTTTTTCAGGTTTAGGAAAAACTATCGCTTTCTTTCTAAGAGAGAGTATGACACTTTAAACTTTTTAATTGCTCAAAACAACTTATTCCTAAAGTATCACTATTTCACTTTTGTAAAGATAATTAACTCAATTAATTAATCTTTATTTTATTACAATAAAATTGATCAGTTATAATCTATTTAATTTAAATCAAATTTAAAAAGAATAATTAAATAACTGATTAAACAAATAATTTTGAAATTCAAAATTCAAATCCCAATGATACATATATCCATGTGTGTGGGACAACACAAACTGTGCAGTGAGTGTGTCGCACCACACTATTAGGGCTCTCCATAATTTTCTCATTTGTTTATTTAATCAATATTTAAGAAGATAATTAAATATTAATTAAAGAATTAAATAAATATCTTATTATAAATAAGATAATTATTAATCTCTCTCTCTTTATATTATTCCAAACATAATTAATATTTATTTTAACATATACTTATTCAAAATAAAAACATATAGTTAAATAATTAACTAATTCATAATTAATGAATTGCCCATAATTATCATATAATAATTTCCATGCCCTAGAAAATTAATTCTTTTGCAATTAAGTCATTCTCTATAAAAATATTTCTTTTGACATCCTTACCCTTGACAGTGTAGGACAAAGGTGATCTGGGGACCATGGACCTACAATACGAAGTTCTAATAAACCAGATTATTAATTAAACTCTTTAATATAATAATCTTGTTTGTTAATTCCATGATTACTCCACTATAAATATGGAATTGCACTCTATGTATTTATAGAATTATATTTATAGAGTTTTCTCTTGTAGTCCATCGATATAATCAATAAATGTAGTTATGTCCACCATTTATTGGTTCGTTAATTATAGCTGGTCAAGATTACCGTTTTACCCTTCTAGTTACCTATTGATCTGTAAGTACCATTAATTCACTAACGAATCATTAATCTATATTAAAGTTATAGTATTGAGCTTAATAACTATTCAGTTCCAAAATTAACCCTTAAGGGAACAAATATTCGATCCGTTAGGAAAGTATGGATTCCATTATTGTAAATCATGTTCCCCGCCATTCATGATATTGAATCTCCAAAACAAAAGTCATTAGCCTCATTATACTAAGAAACCTTAACGAGTGAATCAAAAGATCCAATAAATACAAACAGGAGTTCATGAATACTCTGGATTTAGACTGATCTACAAATGATCATCTATTATGATGAGAATTAAATATTTATGTCAAACGGTAAGTTTGAAAAGATAATTAATTTCCATCGATCATGTCATATATAATCTTTATTATATACAATACCTTTACTAAGATGTCTATCCACATCAGTAATTAGAATCTAGATCACTTGCATCTCGTATGCTTAGTAAACCGCACTAGTAACCATTCATTAAAGATTCCTTTCTTTAATATGTTACTAACTATTTTATTCATTATATATTATTTTAATTCTCTCGTACTAATACAATATCATATTCTCATGTATGAGTAAGGAATTTTCTCAATATTATTATATAATTAATTCAAACAATAATTATAACATTCAAATATAATAAAATTGTACTTTTATTTAAATAAATAAAATGTCTTTACATGCTTTTAGGGAATTAATCCTAACAAAACATTACACTACGTAAGCAATAGTCCCTCAAAACCCATATCCGTCAAACCCCTAGTAAGTATAGCCTCATGGAAATTGGTCATAAGGGATCGCGCTCGAAGGCCACCCCCACTCTTTTCCTTGTCGTTTAAACCCCATGTAATTCACCCACACACAGCCAGGGACCAGTGTCCTCCCTTTTAGGCGCATTAAAAACTTCCAAAAGAATACACGTAAAGAAGCATCAGGTAGACCATAAGGGCTCATAAATCTCCACTTTGGGGAATCTTTAGATTGAATATAAACATCAATGTGATTTGTGGACCAAGAAAGAAAGTCTACAGTCACATTAGACGTCCAAAAGAGACGCAGTCCACCACTCCTTCCCACTCTCTCCACAACAAGCTTGCCATAAAAACTAAATTTGACTTTCACCATCTCCATGTGGTGATGATAGCTAAGAGTTTTAGAGAGAAATATCGAATTGGGTTTGTGCTCTTGAATTAGGGTGTGAGTGCTTTGAAAGTCTATTCATTGCATACCCCTCGAACATTCCATGCCAACACATTCATAATGTCTAACGGTCCTGCTCCACAGGCACCCTCGATATCAAAACTAGAGAGCCATCTTCCCCAACTGGGACTGGTAATAGAGTAGATGGTGTAGAACCGACTGTATTCACCTCTTCAACAATAGGATCGGCTCGCTGAGGCTCTGAGATGATCTTTCTCTCATGATGAGATTTCTCATATGGCCCAACCACTTAGGAAGTCTATTTTTTAATTCTGTTCTTGCTTAGGTACTTAGGTTAATCAATGACCTTCATCTTATTCCTCCTCCGAGAATGTATCCCCTCTGTAATAGAAGCTGGAAGAATTCGACCTTTGTCCTCCACATTGCATGGTATGTTGCATGGTTCAGATATAGTTTTTAAGTTGCCCCCTTCCGACATAAGAGAGAAATTAGATGCCCATAAAGGTTTCATGTGCGCAGTGCCACGGGCTGACTATTTGGGAAATCCAAGTAGACGGAACGTGCAGCACTTGCGGACACTCCAAGCTAGCAAATCAGCCTACAACTCACGCTTGCGTGGAAACAAACTCAGTGGTTATCCACAAACACATCTAGGACATGCAATAGGCAATAAAAAAGTATAAGCAAGCACAAAGCAAGTCATTCCATAGAAGGTCCACACCACACAAAAGCATACAACAAGGCAAGTGGCACGTGATGGCCCAACGAAGACAACAATCAAGTAACACATAGACAATAAGGAAGAATACACGGGCAATATGGATAAACATCATTTTATTAATATATAGCCTTGATAGGGAAAAGGAGTACACAGCTTTAGCCTCTATCTGCTAGTGGCCATGGTGCTTCCCTAAGTCACCAGGTCACCTCCCCCTAAGAAGCCTTCTAGGGATACAAGGTCTTCCCAGTAACATATATGATTTTTTTCTGGGAGACATATGCATAATTACAAAATTTCCACTACCCTACCCCATGAGGGTTCTAGGTGCAAGACTTGACTAATGGTCAAGAACCAAGGCATGTTCACTTACAAAATGGCCCTATGTGGGTGTGCCAAAGGGGCAGCACGCCACACTCTCCCCCACTTAATTCTTCAGCATCCTTGAAGAAGTAGCTTATAGATCTTCAATCTTCTGTGTAAGCTTCTTCAAGTCTTCTACCCTCTCCCAGCTTATCTCGTCATCTGCGATCCCCTTCCATCTTACCAAATATTCCTTATGATTTTTATGGTCAGTAGTGATTATCCTCTTTGCTAGGATTTCTTCAGGTTGACTCTTGCTCCTTGGCTAAATGATGACTCCTCTTGTGGTTGATTGGTTGCACTCTAGATTTGCTGGATCTTCATGATATGTCTTCAAGTTGCTGACATGAAGGATAAGGTATATCTTCATCCATGTTGGTAGGTCAACTTTGTAGGAGGTTAGGCCAACTTTTGAGATGATTGAGACCGAACCCTTGTACTTGCGAATGAGTCTGATGTCTTTGTCCCCTCAGAATCTAAACTGTTCGGGCCTCAACTTGATTAACACTAAGACACCTACTTTAAACTCCAGTGGTTTGCTCTTCTGATCTGCCCACTTCTTCATTCTTTTTGAAGTTTTGCTAAATAAGCTCGGACAATCTTTGTAGTTTTCTTCCTGTCTTTTGTGAAGTGAAAGGATAGCGGGTTCTGATTGCGGTATTCATCCACTATGTGAGGAAATAGTGGATGTTTTCCATTAACAACTTCAAAAGGTCTCTTATTTGATGAAGAACTTTTTGAGAGTTGAAGAAAAAATGAGCTACATCGAGTAGTTGAGACCAGTTCTTCTATTTGGCATTGACATAGTGGCGCAAGTACTCCTCCAACATCTCGTTCAATCTTTCTGTCTACCCATCTATCTGCGGGTTGTAGCTCGAGGATATGTTCAATTATGATCCCAAGAGGCTGAATAGTTCGGATCAAATGGTCCAATAAATCTTCCATCTCGGTCACTAACAATGTTCTGGGGCACTCCCCAATATTTGACAATGTGCTTGAAAAATTGTCATGCTGTCTCTTCTGCCGAACAGTACTTCGACACTGAGATGAATGTTACGTAATTCAAGAACCTGTCCACGACCACCAAGATCGCACATAAATCCCCTGTCTTCGGTAGGCTGGTTATAACGTCAAGCGACACACTCTCCCATAATTGGCTTGGGACTCTCAACAACTCTAACATCCTAGGTCTTGTTTCTCTCAGCCTTCTCTTGCTGACAGACGATACAAGTCTTGGTGTACTCCACTACATCATCTCGCATCTGTGGCCAGTGGTATCCCTACTTCAAAAGGGAATGTGTCCTCTGCCATCCTGGATGGCCCACCCACAAAGTGTCATGACATTCACTTAGTAATATCTTCCGCAAATCTCCAGCTTTCAGAACATACAACTGTCCCCCTTTGGCCCATAGAAGATCATTCTCCACCCAAAACTAGCGAGTCTTGCCTTCTTTCATGAGCTTCAGGATGGTTCTGACAACCGGGTCTTTCTCCAGGTTTTCTTTGATGCGCTCCTTGAGTGGAGTGTTCACCACGCTAGCCAACAAACAAGCCAAGATCTTTAGAGTCACCAATTCTGCTTTGCGACTCAAGGCATCGACTGCTTGGTTCAAGCGTCATGCCTTGTGCTCAAAACTGAAGTTGAATTCCACCACGAGCTCCTGCCACTGAGCCTGCTTTGGGGTCAGTTTCGGCTGGGTAAAGAAATGACTAACCGCTACATTGTCCGTCTTCACCACAAACTTTGACCCCCACAAGTAATGTCTCCACACCCGCAAGCAATGGATAACTGCGAGGAGTTCCTTCTCTTGGGTAGTATATCGCCTCTTAGCTTTAGACAACATGTGACTCTTATATGCTACCAAGTGATCTTCTTGTACCAGTACCCGTCCTAAAGCATAATCTGATGCATCTGTCTGTACTTTGAAGGGCTTGCTAACATTTGGCAAGGCAAGAACATGATCCTTCATCATGGCTTCCTTCAAAATCATGAATGCTTCAAAACACTTATCAATCCATGCCCAAGTCACACCCTTTCTCAACAGCTCGGTCAAGGGTATCGCTCTTCTTGAATAGTCATCCCATAAATCGTCTATTGTAGTTGGCTAGGCCCAGGAAATAGCGTAGTTCTTTCACGTTTGTGGGGGTTTTCCACTCTTGAATTGCTCTCACCTTTTCCAGGTCCATATGAATTCGGCCACGTTCCACAACATGGCCTAGGAACTTAATGCTCTCCTGTGGAAATGAGCATTTCTCGCGCTTCACATATAGTTGGTTCTCCCTCAACTTCTAAAACACTTGAGCCAAGTGTTCTCAATGCTCTTCAACCATGGCACTGTAAACCACACTATCATCCAAGTACACCACCATGAACTTGCCTAGATACTTGTGGAATACTTGGTTCATCAGTGTGCAAAAAGTGGTTGTTGCATTCGTCAACCGAAACAGCATAAAGCGAAACTCAAATGTTCCATATCGAGTAACGCAGGTTGTCTTTGGTTCATTTCCATCTACGATCCTCACCTGATAATAGCCCGATCTCAAATCCAACTTTGTAAAATACTTGGCTCCACTTAGCTAGTCGAACAAATCAATGATCAGAGGGATGGGGTAGGTGTTGCGAACTGTCACCTTGTTGAGAGCCCTATAATCAATGCACAGCCTTAAGCTCCCATCGTGTTTCATCTAGAATAGCATAGGTAAACCAAATGGCGCCTTTGACAGTTTGATGAAGCTTGCCTCCAATAACTCCTTTAGTTGCTTTCTCAACTCCTCTATCTTGGGGGGTGCCATTTTGTAAGGCGCTTTTGTTGGAGGTTTCGCTCCCAGCACCAGCTCTATCTGGTGATCAATTTCCTTTCTTAGCGGCAAGGCATTGGGGAGTTTATCTGCCACCACATCCCCATATGTCTTCAAGACCCTCTTAATTTCAAGTGGGACAATCTCTTCCACTGTTTCTTCGAACACGGTAGGTACCGCTACATAAGTGGGCTCCCGTTTCTTCACGCCCTTCTTAAACTTTAAAGCTAATAGAAGCTTCACACCAGGGGGTGGTATCACCTTTGCAAGAACCATTGAAGGTGTCTCCCCCATTATGAGAAAACTCCCAGTAGCAAGAATCGGGATGGCATCTTTCTTGTGATTAGGAAGTCCATTCCCAAAACTACATCAAAGTCATCCATATGGAACACCACTAAGTCGGTCTTCCCTTCCCACGTGTCAATCTTAACTTTTAGACCTTTAGCCACTCCTATTGTGGCTAAGGCCTTTGAGTTGATCGCCTTCATGCGGCCGACATTTTTCTCCAGCTTTAGTCCCAGTCATTTGGCTTCAAGCTCCGAGATGAAGTTTCGTGTGGCACCAGTATCAATCATCATGCTCTTGGCCGGTTTTTCGTTGATGGTGGCATCCACGAACATCAGTCCCTTCCCCAGGGCCTTCTTCCCTTTTTTTCCATGCTTCTTGAGAGCATTCAACAGTCGGACAACACCCATGTGCACGTACTATTCATCCTCCCTTCCTCCTTCATGTTGTTCCTCTTGGCCAATGAGGGAATTCAATTTTCCCCTGTAAGGGAAAACTGCCGATTTATGTGGTCCTGTATAAAGCAAACAAGCTAGTGGCTTCTTCCCTGCGGCAGTATCTGTCCCATTGGAAGAACTGGACTCCGTTGTCCTCTTCTCTCCCCCACTCTTACTCTACCACGTCTTCCTAGACTTCTTACTCCCATAACTACTTGAGTTGGTTGGAGGGGTAGCCGTCTTGGGCAGGTAGCTCTCCGGTGTGTAATCTATCAAGCGTTCAGTAGGAGCTTGAGTGATGGATAGGTCAGTCACACACTGCCTGTGAAGTTCTTGTTTAGCCCAAGGTTTTAATCCTTTAAGGAAACAAAAGAGCCTGTCTACTTCGGACATGTCCTTAATATCGAGAATCAGTCCCGAAAACTTCTTCACATATTCTCGGATATTCTCGACTTGTTTAAGCTCTCGCAGCTGGTGTCGAGCCATGTAGGCGACATTTTCTGCCAGAAACTGTGTCTTCAATTCTCTCTTCAAATCTCCCCATGATATGATGGTGTATCTACCATTCTCGATGTCATCATACTTTGTTTTCCTCCACACCTTGGCATCCCAAGACAAGTACATAGTCGCCACAGTGATCTTTCCTTCTTCGGAATCGACCCACATGGCTCTAAAGTAGTGCTCCATGCCAAAGAGAAAGTTTTCCAAGTCCTTTGTATCTCTAGCCCCGTTATAGGGCCTTGTTTCATGCACTTTAACCCGACCATACTCAATACCAATCGGCTCCATTGCAGGCGCATTCCCATTCGCTTACATGGTTAGGTTCACCTTTGCAGATAGCTCAGCCATCTCCTCTTTGAGCTTGCCAACTGACTCCCTGCAGTCCTCTGTGATGTCGTTTATGGAGTCTTGTTGGTCCTTTAGCATGAGCTCCACCGCCGCAATACGCTCATCTCACCGAGGGGTATCCCATGTACTTGTCAGAGTATTTCTTTTCTTCAATGCAATTATTTGGGCTAGTAGAACATCATTTTCCTTCTTTAGTGCGGCTATGTGATTGCTTGTGTCGGACGAACCAGAATTATGGCTAGCAGAGGATAGATCCCTGAGCCTCTCGTCCAGGCCATCTAATTCCCCCACTCGCTTCTCAAGCGCTTCAATCCTCTGAGTATTACTCACCATTTTTGGGTTCCACAAAGCTTTCTCAAACCTGGCTCTGATACCAACTATCAGGGCCGACTATTTGGGAAGTCCAAGTCGACGGAACGTGCGACACTTGCAGACACTCCAAGCTAGCAAGTCAACCTACAACTCATGCTTGCATGCAAACAAACTTAGTGGTTAGCCACAAACACATCTTGGACATGCAACGGACAATAACGAAGTATGAGCAAGCACAAAGCAAGTCATTCCATATAACGTCCACACCACACAAAAGCATACAACAAGGCAAGTGGAACGCGATGGCCCAACGAAGACAACAATCAAGTAACACATAGACAATAAGGAAGCATACATGAGCAAGTATGGAGAAACATCATTTTATTAATATATAGCCTTGATAGGACAAGGGAGTACAACGCTTTAGCCCCTATCTACTGGTGGCCATGGTGCTTCCCTAAGTCACCAAGTCACCTCCCCCTAAGGAGCTTTTTAGGGATACATGGTCTTCCCAGTAAAATATATGATTTTTGTCTGGGAGATATATGCATAATTACAAAATTGCCACTACCCTACTCCATGAGGTTGCTTGGTGCAAGACTTGACTAATGATCAAGAACCAAGGCATGCTCACTTACAAAATGGCCTCATGTGGGTGTACCAAAGGGGCAGCATGCCACACGCAACATACTTGATTTTGAATGACATGGCATCTAGATTCAACTTTTTAATGAATTCTCAAAACTTCTCATTAAAAACCTTATCTGCTAGCTCATTATTTCCAATCGACTCACCTATTTTTTGTACACACTGTATATCAAAGTTCCCATGCACAATCACAGGAGTGAGAAAGTTCATGGGTTCACCAAAAATAGGTGTTGTATCTTCACTATCCCCATTAAAAGGTAAGTGAGATCTGTGGGATCCTATCAAATTCTTTGAATTACTCGGTGTTGAACATGAGTTAATTCTTTACAGCTTGTATCGTGGCCTTTCCTTTTTTATCTCCTCTAGATTTTTTACCAGAAACTATGTCAATGGAACTCCCTGTTGGCTTAAAGACAACCCTTATCAGCTTTCTTCCCATAACTGATGACTTTTGAGAGAATGTCGAGGCCCCTTCACTCCTTTTCTTGAGATTAAAAAAATCTCCTCCATATAATCTGAATCTTTTATGGAACTATGGTTATCTGGGACAATCTGAAACTCTATTCCACTCACCATATCTGTATTTTGGTTCCCCGTATTTCATAACAATTCTTGTAGGGAACTTCCTTATCAGGTGATCGAGAATGCTGCAATTATAACATAAGTGAGGTAATCGCTCATAGCGAATGGCAATCAGAGAGTCTTCTTCTGCTATCAACTTTACTTTGACGACTCTAGTGAGTGGTGTCAATATGTCTAATGATACACGATCTCCGATATCCATACCTAAACAATCCCCAGATGCATTGGCATTAACCTCTTCCACCGCACCTATTATTCTGCCAATTTTACAACCCATATTTTGACATACAAAAGATGGGTAGATTGTGAAGCTGTATCTAAAAGGATGTTCTATCAATTTTCAGTTTGGTAAAGTTCCCTACCAATAAGTATCGACGTTGTCTATTTTTAATTAATTATTCTTCTATGATTCTTAACTTGATTATTTATTTATATGTTTAATTAGATTATTTTGTGATTTTAGGATTTCCAAGACATTTGGGTGGAAAATAATGAATTGGGGATGTTTTACACCAATGGTTAAGCTTGGCATTACAAGTCTGAAACTTCACACTTGATTTTGACAATTTTACAATAATCTTTTGGAAATTTATCTAGAAATAAAAGTTTTAGATATTTTTCTTAGCTTCCCATATCTTTTCCATTCGTACAATTTCGAGGTATATCGAGGAAGTTATGGCTTAAATACTACCAGTGGCTGCATCTGAAGGAAATATTGGTGGCTGAGGAAATTGAAGGGAATAAGACAGTGACTCTAGGTCATAGCAGAGACATTCTAGGCTGCGGCCTACACATTCCCAAGCCCTCAGGCCGTGGCGAAGAAAAGCCTAGGCCGCGGCAATAGCCTACATTACGGTTTTGAATCCCAATTTTAGGCCACGCCCTACAATGCTCATACCACAGCCTAGGGATGATTTCTACATTTAAAATTGTATTTTAAAATGCTATTAAGGGGGCTATAACAATGGAAATTAGGGGAAATTCTAAAATAACTTTGATTGCACTTTTTTAGCATCAGAAGCTCAGAGAGAACTTGAGAGATGAGGGAAGATATCAACATCAACATCTACATTTATCATTCAAGTTTTTCTTCTTCTTCTTAAACAATATTGGTTTGAATTATGATTATTATTATGTTTGAGATTATAGAAAAGTTTCTCTCTAGGTTAAGGGTTATTTCAAAACCCTAGACATGATTTATTGATTTAATGATATTGTTATTTCTCTTATTCCTTTATATTGAATTATTTATATTCATATGTGCTTAATTTTATGATTAATGTGAAATCTTGTTTAGATGGTAGCTAATTAGGATTTTACATTATTCTACTATCATCTTAGTGTTTCCATTCACATAATTGTTTAGAACACTAGGTTTTTGGTAATAAATTGCAACTAAGGGTAATGTCAAAGGTGCTTTTAATTGTGATGAAGTTTATAACCTAGGTTAAATGAATTGCATGCTTAATGAAATTGTTGCCTAGAATAACTTGTTTCCAGTGAATGTAATGCTTTTCCAGAGTTAAATAGATCGCATGCTTAACAAGTTTATTGCATGAAAAAAAAATTAATTAATGAGCGCTTAGCTTTAATTAATTGTGATAGGGAAACTAGGATAATTGATTGCTTAAGTGTAACACCCTACGAATCCAAGACTGTTACATTGTGTATTTAAAATAGTGCTTCACTCGATAAGCAAATAATTTTGACTCAAAAGTGTAATTAAAATTAAATAAAGGTTTAGGTATTAAAAAGTTTGGTCAAAAGATTAATCTTTTCATTAAATCTTTAAAAAAATTACATGGGATCCCAAAAAGGTTTATCAAAATACAATGACATTCAGAGTTTACAAAAATAGTCAACCTAAGCGACACAATTTGGTCTTATACCGTAAGTCCCTCAAAATCCCTCGATCATGGCAGCCGAGCAAGCCAAAAATGTAAGCACCACTCCAAAGCAATCCAACTCATGGCTGGTGGACCTTTTCCTTGACCTTACCTGCACCAAAGATCACTCGTTTGCCGAAGCCCAGCAAGAAAACCCAACAATATAATCGCAATCAAAGGTAAACAACGAACAACATCGCTCACAGATAATAGATAAATTCATTCCAATCATACAGATCATGAAAATGTTTAAAAATTTAGAAATATGATCATTTCATTAAACCATTTACACGGCCCAGCCAAGCAGCCTTGTCAAACGAACCAACCGAGCAAGGTGCACCTCCCAGCACCTAGCTTACGGTCCATGTTGAGCGAGTGGGTATTGCACTCTCAACTTGATCCCACCTTCACAACCCACTTTCCGCACATTCGCCGATCAGCCACGTTCAACACAATTGCCAAATATAGATCACATCAATCATCCACAGACAAATCAAAGCTAATATGCATAGAGAACAACCTGCTCTATGTGCATATGCCAATTTTCTTACCAAAATGACTAAGTGACCTCGAGTGTGATCCTTTTCTCGAGTCCCATAGAAACCCTAGTTACAACATGAAGGATACGCTTATTAAGGATTAAATCCAAATCTTGAGTTCAAACTAAAACCCTAGCTTCTAGGCTTCCAATCTCACTCAAAAAGAGAGTGGAATCATTCCCCGAGCCCCCAAGTGGGCTCCCAAATTAGATCTTAGGAACCTCAAGCTAAATCCCAAAGTTTCAGAAAATTACCATTTCAAGGCACCTAGCGGGACCGCGTTTGCCCCTGGCGCGGTCGCGCCCATAGAAAGTTGGGGCTTTCTGTGATGCTAGCGTGGTCGTGCCCTAGCCTAATGCGGTCTCATTGGTAGCCTAGAAACCCGAAATTGAACTCAAAATTCCTTGGTTTTTGGGACACTAGCGCGGTCGCACTAGGTCACCATAAACCCAAAATGAGCTCTTAATTTTAAGTTCTTCCCTAATTCGAACTTACGACTTCTCCATGCAAAACCAAACCTAAAACTTTGACCAAATCAAATTTTCAGCAGTTTCTTCACCTCCATTTGGCCACAACTCAATAACATAACCTATAAATCACCTCAAAGTACTATTGAACATACTCCAAAACACCTCAAAATCCCAATTGGAAACTGTGAGTTCTAAACTCAAACTCTTGCTCTAAAATCTGAAAATCAAACTCCAAATCCATAACAATTACAGGAAATCAAAACATTGAAACAAGTACTAAGCTTATTCCTAGCCTAAATATATCCATTAAAACAACCCAACAACATCAAATCTGAAAATTAATCAAAGCCCTAGGATTACATCAAGAACGATGAACAGTATGAACATATCGAGTAGTTAGTGTATACCTTAGTAATTGGAGAAGACCTTGGTAGCTTCAGAACTTAACTCCTCCTATAGTCTTAGAAGTCCTTCAAGAACTTGATTCCTTAATCTTGGAAGCTTGAGGAAAGGGAAGGTATTTAGTGTTTAGGCTAGAAACAAAGTAGAGGAGAAAATAAGAAAAGGGAGAATGCTAGAACGTGTAGGAATAGACGCTTCCAACACTTAGTAGAATTTCCTATCCTTAAGGTCGAAAGACCCATATACCCTTCCCCATCCATACCCTTCTTAGGAAATCACAAGGGCAAAATAGTCATTTAGCTCAAATTCTCACTAAACCTCAAATTACCCCACAAATTTCCAATTTAATCCACTAATCAATCCAACCATTTATATTTGCCCCAATATATTTCGCTTACCAATAATTCCTCAAAACATACAAAATTTCCAAAATACCCATTGGCTCACCTTGAGCCGAGTATTTATCCCTGTTGTGACTTTTCCGCTAAACTTGCTTGAAAGGACCCAGTCATGTAGAATATCACATATATATCCTCATAATAATGTGGTATAAATTCAAATACACACAATAATTACAAATATACCCTCAACGAGTCAAAATTACGAAAATATCCTTTTTAACAAAAGTAGGTCATTAAACACATTTAATACACATAATCATGCATAGTCAATTATATAATCATATAATTCACATAATTACCCCCACGTGCTTTCCCAACACGACAATCAAAGTTCTAAACCTTATTAGGAGTTTTGGGACACTGCACCTATCCCCTTCTAATAGAAATTTCATCCTCCAAATTTATCTGAATAGCTCAGGATACTGGTCCCGCACATCCGACTCTAACTTCCAAGTCGCTTCCTCTACTTTGTGGTTTCTTCATAACACTATCACTACCCACTAATCCAGGACCATTACACTGTGTGTTTAAAAGGGTGCTTAACTTGTTAAGCGAGTCATTTGGACTTAAACGTGTAATTAAAGTTAAACAATAGTTTAGGTATTAAATTTTTTTGTCAAAGAAGCTAAACATTTCACTAAAAGTTCAAGTATATTCAAGGGATGCCAAAAATAGTTTGTAAACAAAATATAGATACATACAAAGTAAAAAAGAGGCTGGCCTAAGCGACAAAAATGACATAAATTGTAGTGTCTCAAAACTCCTAATACGATTAAGTACCTTGATTAGCGTGCCAGGCGGGCACGTGGGATAAATATGTGAATTATATCAATATATAATTGAGTATGCATGATTACGTGTATTAAATGTGTTTAAAGACCCGATTAATATATAATTGAGTATGCATGATTATGTGTATTAAACGTGGTATTTTCATAATCTTGATCCATTGAGGATATACTTGTATTTTGTGTGCTATATGTTGAGACCGCATTGTTATGTGGATATATTTGTGATATTTGGTAGAAGTGGATCATTTTGAGAAATTTTAGCGGAAAAGTAACAATGGGTATTTTGGTAATTTTTATATATTTTCGGAATTATTGTTAAATGAAATAAATTGGTGGGATAATTGTGTTTACTAGGTTTATTTGGTAATAAGATGATTAGTGGAATTAGAAGTGTAACTTGAGGTTTATGGGGAATTTATGATAAAAGACCAAAATGCCCTTGAGTTAGCTTTGAGGGTTATGTGGAGGCAAAGGCAAAGTGGTCATTTGACCCTAAAATTAGAAAGAAAACAGTTAAGTGTTGGCAGCCCCTTCCATTTCACGTACAAGGCTTTTAGCCTATTCTCTTAGTTTCCTCTTTGCTCTTCCAAGGTCTACTTATGTTCTAGGGGATCAACTCTTTGGTTTGGAAGATTTTGTGGAGGAATTTTGTTTCAAGAAAGGAAGTTAACTTGGCATAAGGGAATTCAGATTTTGTAGCAAGGTGTTGAGGTTAGTTTGGTTTTTTTTCTTTCTTTAGTTCCCATATGTTTTTGGATGGATTATTAGATTTTAATTCTAGGGTGTTAATTGTTAGTTTAAGATGTTATTGGGAGTGGTTATGCTGTGTTGAGGTTGTATGTTGGCAGTTTAGTTGGATTGGGGTCAAATTTGGGTCATTAGATTGGGTTTGACGTTAGAAATTTGTAGGAGAAATCTAAAATTCTGGGTTTGGCTTGGTGGTGCTGCTGCGCCTTAGGATGAGCGCCGTGACGCGTATGAGTTTCCTTGAGGGCATGGTTTTCCCTCTAACCCTTGTGGTGCCGCAACCCTTTTAGAGGGCACCATGATGCTAATGTTTGCATATAGTTGAGGGCATGGTTTGCTCTCGGAAAATTGTGGCAATGCGACTCTTTAGAGGGGGCGTCACGGCACTAATGTGCATTTTGAAAGGGGGGGGGGGGGTTCTTGGATTGTTATGGGGCTGCGGCTCTTCAAGGGGGTGCCACAGCACTAATGCCTCTGAAGGGTTCAATTTTCAAGTTTTTGGAGTTTAGCTCGGGGCTTAGGGGTTTTGATTTGGGGACCAGCTTGGAGGCTTGGGGGATGATTCCATTACTTGATTGAATGGAATTGGAGCTCCTAAGAGCTAGGGTTTAGTGTTGAAACCCGTGATTTAGACGTAGTCCCTAATAAGCATACCATTTATGTTAGGAGTTCTGCGGGGCTCGAGAAAGAGGATCGCACTCGAGGTTTCTTCATCATCAACACAAGACTCGAGGTATAAAACTGGCATATGCACATATAACAGTTTGTTTACTATGCATATTAGCATTGAATTATATGTGAATGATTGGTACAATCTATATTCAGCCATCGTGTCGAATGCAGGGTCATTCGGCAAGTGTGTATGTGACGTAGGCCGTGAAGGTGAGATCAGTTTGAGGGTGTAGTCCCTACTCGTCCGGCATGGACCGTAAGCTTGGCGCCGAAATGTGCACCTCGCTCGGTTGAGCTGTTCGAATAAGATTTTTTCTAGGCCGTGTAAATGGTTCTTGTGTTTGAATTGAACATACTTGTAAATTATGAAACGTGTTTACAATTTATATGATTGGGATGAATGCATTTATAATTAATTGAATATTTCTTATGCCATGTGGGGTTTTCTGGGCCTTAGCTCACGGGTGCTCTATGGTACAGGTAAGGGCAAGTTGAAGTTAGACCAGTCGTGAGTTGGAGGGCTTTGGAGCGACACATACATATTCG
This sequence comes from Humulus lupulus, assembly GCF_963169125.1. Classification (NCBI taxonomy): domain Eukaryota; kingdom Viridiplantae; phylum Streptophyta; class Magnoliopsida; order Rosales; family Cannabaceae; genus Humulus; species Humulus lupulus. The sequence continues at coordinate 130,837,547 of NC_084793.1, forward strand.
GCCAGCTCGTCCATCACGATCGAGTCTGATTTTGCTGCTTAGGCCGGATACTTTTGTAACATTGATTGTAACTACTTTTCCTTTAAACACTTTTCTTACATTCTTCATGATTATCGCTGAATCCGGCCCATGCCACTTATTCACAAACAAACACACAACAATAGATGTAGCAGATATAATCTCATAATAAGAAAATATAACTTTAATCATAATTATTACACCGTTATAACCGTGTTCAAAAGATGGGACCCATGCCCTAAACATGGTGCGAGTGCCAGTTTTCTTACCTGGAGTCCTACAGAGAAAACAGAACGACCCCGAGCGCGATCCCTTTCCTATACCTTGCAGAAATACTATCAAAACATAAATGGTATTCTCATTAAGAACTAAGTTTAGAAACGGGTTCCAAGGCTAATCCCTAGCTCTCGAGACATCTAATTCCATCAAACTAGGTAGTGGAATCATCCCCCAAGCCCCCCGGTCCTAACGCCCACAACCCTGAAACTCCCAAAAGGTCACAGCGCTACAGAGGTCAAAGAGAAACCTCTAAACAAGAAAGTTCATTAGTGTCGTGACGCTCCCCACAGGAGTCGCTGCGCCACCATGAAAACCCCCAGAAAATGCGATTTTCCCCTTGCGATTTCAAACCCCAAAACTTTCCAAAACGAGTTTCCCAGCAAGTTCGCTGCAAAACTTCTAGTCCAAAATAGATATACAATACACATATACCTTCTAAACATTACTAAACACAAAATTCAAGCCTAATACTAACAATTAAGAACTTAGGGCCCAAAATTTCCAACTTTTTTCCAAATTAAAAAATTCCAATAATCACAATAATTTCCTACTTTCAATCAGAATTATAGGTACAACAACGTCTCTCAATTTGTCTCCACCATCAATGCCCTACTAATCCAGGACCGTTACACAGTGTGTTTAAAATAGTGCTTAACTTGATAAGCGAATCATTTGGACTCAAAAGTATAATTAAAATTAAATAAAGGTTTAGGTGTTAAAAATTTAGGTCAAAATATTAATCTTTTCATTAAATATTTAAAAATTTACATGAGATCCCAAAAAGGTTTATCAAATACAATTACATTCAAAGTTTACAAAAATAGTCAACCTAAGCGACAAAATTTGGTTTTATACCCTAAGTCGCTCCAAATCCCTCGGCCGTGGCAGCCAAGCAGGCCAAACATGTAAGCGTTGCTCCAAAGACCTGTAACTTATGGTTGGTCGACCTTTCCCTTGCCCTTACATGCATCATAAAGAACTCGTGAGCAGAGGCCCATCAAGAAAACCCAACATGGCATAATAAAAAAGCCCAATCGGAGATAAACAATAAACAACATGCTTCACATATAATATATGCATTCATTCCAATCATACAAATCATAAACACGTTTCGTAATTTACAAATATGCTCATTTAAACACATAAACCATTTACATAGCCCAGCCAAGCAGCCTTGCCGAACTACCCAACTGAGTAAGGTGTGCATCCTGGCACAAAGTTTACAATCCATGCCGGGTGAGAGGGTACCGAACCCTCAACTTGACCCCACCTTCATGGGCAACGTTCTGCATGTTTGGAGATTGGCCCACGTTCCACAAGATTGCCGAATATAGATCGTACATATCATCCACAGACATATCAATTCTAATATGCATAAGAAACAGCCTGCTCTATGTGTATATTCCAGTTTTCTTACCTCGATTCCTTACCAAATGACTGAGGGACCTCGAGTGTGATCATATTCCCGAGCCCCGCGGAAACCCTAGTCACAACATGAAGGATACACTTATTAGGGATTAAATCCAAATCCCGATTTCAAACCAAAACCTTAGCTTCTAGGCTTCTAATCTCACTCAATACGGGAGTGGAATTGTTACCTAAGCCCTAAGGGGGCCCCCAAATTAGATCATAGGAACCCCGACCTAAATCCTAAAGTTTCAAAAAATTTCCATTTCAGGGCATCTGGCGCGGTTGCGCCTGCCCCTAGTTCAGTCGCGCCAACAGAAAGTTGGGGCTTTTTGGGATGCTAGCACGGTCGCTCCTGTCCCTTTGTGATCGCCCTAGTATCCTAGAAACCCCAAATCGAACTCAAAATTCCCTAGTTTCTGGGACACTAGCGCGGTCGCGCTAGGTCACCAAAAACCCAAAACGAGCCCAAAATTTTCAAGTTCTTCCCCAATACAACCCTATGACTTCTCCCCTGCAAAACCAGACCTAAAACTTCGACCAAATCAAATTTTAAGTAGTTTGCTCACCACTATTCGACCACAATTCAATAACATAACCTATAAATCACCTCAAAGTACCATTAAACATACACAAAACACCTCTAAATCTTAATTGGAAACTTTGAGTTCTAAACTAAAACTATTGCTCAAAAATCTAAAAATCAAACCACAAATCCATAACTATTACTAGAAATCGAAGCTTCAAAAGAATTACTAAGCTTATTCCCAACCTAAATCTATCCATTAAAATAACCCAACAACATCAAATCCGAAAATTAATCAAAGCCCCAAGATTACATCAAGAACAATGAAGAACATGATCATATTGAGTATTTAGCTTATACCTTATTGAATTTCGAATTCCCAACTTATTGGAGAAGACCTTGGCACCTTCAGAACTTGATTCCTCTTATAGTCTTAGAATTCCTTGAAGAACTTGATTCCTTGATCTTGGAAGCTTGAGGTAAGGGAAGGTATTTAGTGTTATGGCTAAAAAAAGTAGAGAAAATAAATAAGGGATAATGCTAGAACGTGTAGGAAGAGAGGCTTCCAACACTTAGCAGAATTTCCTATCCTTAATGTCAAAAGAACCATATACCCTTCCCCGTCAATTCCCTTCAAGGAGACCACACGGGAAAAATAGTTATTTAGCTTAAATTCTCACAAAACCTCAAATTACACCTCAAATTCCAAATTTAGTCCACTAATCCATCCTAGCATAAATATTTCCCTAAATATATTTCATTCTCCAATAATTCCTCAAAATATACAAAATTCCCAAAATACGCCTTGGCTCCCCTAGCAGGGTATTTATCCCCGTTGTGACTTTTTGGCTAAACTTGCTCGAAAGAACCCACTCATGTCGAATATCACATATATATCCACAAAATAATGTGCTCTAAATGCATATACATACACTAAAAATTACTAAAATACCCTCAACATGTAAAAATTATGAAAAATACCCTTTTTTAACCAAAGTATGTCTTTAAACACATTTAATACGCATAATCATGCATACTCAATTATATAATCATATAATTCACATAATTACCCCACATACCCTCCTAGTACGCTAATCAAACTACTAGACCTTATTAAGAGTTTTGGGACACTACATTAAGTATTATTTGCGAGGTTAATAGTTCGATTGGAATAGGGAAAATAGTAATCATTGTTAATCCTGAATGATTGTTGTAGGTGGAGAATTAGCTCTTAACTGTTTCTTAAGATTGTTTTTATCAGTTTAATTTCTTACTTCGCTATTTTATATTTCTACATTGTTTTTCCTTTTTAAATTTCACAATCTCCTTTTTCATTCTTGTTTCTAATTTTGAATAATAGTCTTCATGGGGTTCGACCTGTATTTACCGTTATACTAAATAATTGATAATACTAAAAATCAAATCTTAAGTAAATTTGGTACGGCATACGACACGCATCTCCTACTCCACCAGGTTTATCAAGAATTATTAGACAATTATCAAAAATCCAAGAACCCCACGTAAAAATTCTGCATCGTTCGGCGTCTGCTCCAAACTTGAACAAAAACAGATTATTGCCTAGAGATTCCACTTCAAAGGCTTCTTTTAGTTTCCAAAAAATCTTGACCATAGCATTAAGGTGATCCCTTGCAATAGATTTAGATGTTAAAACACGACTTGTAACGCCCTACTTCCTTAGAGCCATTACTAATAGAGATTAAAATGTGAAATTAAGTCGCTAACCGAGGTTTTAAGACAAAAGTGTAGCTAAATCATAAACAAAGCGTTTGACATTTGGGATCCCAAAATATTGTTTAGAAATATTTACAACTCAAAAATATATTTAAAGTCGACTAAACTACAAAATTAGGTTTAATATAAGCGTCTCCCAAATATACCCCTGGTCGTGGTAGCCAAGCAGGCCAAACATATACGCGTCGCTTCACGCTCTCCGTACTCATGGTTGTTCGACTTTCCCCTTGCCCTTACCTGCACCATAGTGCACCCGTGAGCCGAAGCCAAGCAAGAAAGCTTCACACAGGCAAATAACATATACATTGCTACCAATTAGCATTCAATAATCTGCCAACAGGCTAAACACATACGGCCAAGCCGTCCTAGGCACTTTGCAGGGCCCTGGGTTCGCGGTATACACCGTGAGGATATCCCAGGTATCCTATAGGGTCTTGCCCTGGCAATTCGCACTCCGCGAGCTAAATGCTGCTCCCAGCCCCTTGCCATACTCGGCCTTGCCATTCTCAGCCTTTGCCATTCCCAGTCCTCGCCATTCTCAGCTCTTGCTATTCATTCACATATATGAACACATAGCATAATTAAACAAATATTTAAACGCGTATAAACTCAATTAATGGGGCTACTCCCTGCAACACAATCATATAGGGTCGTGCCCTGCAACACAAACTATAGGGCCTCGCCCTGCTCTACGGGTACAGCAGTTTTCTTACCTGTGTCCCGAGCTTTCCAAGAACCGGTCACAATTTATCAACAATATCCATCCATCAAGTTCTAATCCATTAAATAACATTGGGTCATAATTCTAGTCTCCGGAACCTCGAATTCTATCAATCCAGGTGATAAAATCCATCCCGAGCCTTAACTATTGGATTCCCGAGCCTAAAACCTCCTTAAAGCCCAAAAACACACTAAGCGTCGTGGCCCCATTAACCCATGTCGTGGCTCGCCTCAACCAGAGACCTCAAACCCAAAAACAGCGCAGCGCGCCGCGGCCCAAGCCAGGGTGTGCCGCGGCCCGCCCTTCATCCTGGCCTCCAAACTGTTCTAGAGAGCCGCGGCTCAACAAGAACAATGTCACGGCCCAACCCTTCGAACCCAGAAAAATCCTCCATTTTTACCACGAAAACCCAGCCAATTTACCCCAAAATCAACCTAACAATCCAACTCAATCATCACAACAGTTCTAGAGTGATCATAGGAGAAAAACCCAACAGAAACTAGCCCAAAACTCACCCAAATAACCAAGAGCAATTCTCAACTTAGCTCACATGCACCTCCTTGAAACACCAGCAGCAATTCAACACAATTTAACAATTTAAAAGCTTACCTTAACCTCTGCTTGAATCCACAAAGTGAAGTTGAGCTAATCCCCAACTCTAGGGCCAAAATCCTTGCTTAATCTTCAACACTTCTCTTTGGTATGGCTTAGAGGAAAAGAGAGAGAGAGAGAGAAGAGGTTTTGGGTCGGTTCCTAAATTTCTGAAAGCTTCCTTGTTTTTTTTTTATTTAACTTAAGTATCTAATGTTACCTCAAAGGCTTGGGGCACCTAAAACGTCCCCGAGGGCAAAATGGTAAATTTCCCCAATACTCCCTCCTAAACATTCTAACTTCGAATATATCTCCAAATATTTATTTTCATAAGCCGATAACCCCATAAAACATCTAGTGCCCGAAATACCCCTCGACTCGCCCTGAGTCGGGTATTCGACCCTGTTGTGACTTTCTAGCTAACTGCTCCCTAGGACTTTCTTGGATCGTGCATCACTGATATATCACAATTATTACATTTATGTCCTCAATGGGCTAAAATTAAAAGCATGCCCCTAATAACCAAACGGGGCCCACATGCATATTTAATTCACCTAACCATGCATCTCTAATCACATACTCATCAAAATTCACATATTATAATTATAAATCACTTATTGCCCTCTAGACACGTTAATCAAGGCCCTATGCCTTATTAGCAAATTTGGGACGCTGCAACTATCCCCTCCTTACAGAAATTTCGTCCTCAAAATTTCCTAAACAACTCGGGATACCGCTCTCGCATCACTGATTCAAGTTCCCACGTCGCCTCCTCAACTTTGTTGTTCCTCCACAACACTTTCACCAAGGCGATGGTCTTGCTCCGCAAAACTTTATCCTTCCGATCGAGAATCTGAACCGGCTTCTCCTCATAAGACAAATCTTGGTCCAACTCCAAATTCTCATAACTCATTACATGCATTGAATCTGATACATACTTCTGGAGCATGGACACGTGAAAAACATCATGAACCCCTGATAAGGCTGGAGGCATTGCTAATCTGTAAGCTACCTCTCCAAGCCCTTCCAAAATCTCAAAGGGGCCAACAAACCTAGGGCTCAGCTTGCCTCGAACACCAAACCGTTCACTCCCCTCAAAGGTGAAACCCTAAGAAACACACAGTCACCAATCTGAAACTCTACGCTTCTGTGTTTCAAATCCGAGTAACTCTTCTGGCGACTCTGGGAGGCGAGCATTCGAGCTCTAATCTTTTCAATCGTCTCATTGGTCCTCTGAACCATCTCAGGACCTAAGTATCTCCTCTCACCTGTCTCATCCCAATGGATAGGTGATTTGCACTTCCTCCCGTATAGCATCTCATACAGAGCCACTCTGATAGTCGTCTGATAACTGTTGTTGTACAAGAACTCAATCAAAGGGAGATACTTACTCCAAGATCCCCCAAAATCTAGCACACAGGCTCATAGCATATCTTCCAGTATTTGAATCGTCCTCTCAGACTGTCCACTGTCCATCTATCTAAGGATGATAAGCGGTACTAAACCGCAACTACGTGCCTATAGCCTTCTGTAGACTCTCCCAAAACTTTGAGGTGAAGGTGGGGTCCCTGTCGGATACTATCGACCTCGGAGCCACACGAAGTCGAATAATTTCCTTCATATACAACTCAGCATACTACTCTACAATATAAGTCTTCCTGACAAGTAAAAAGTGGGCGGACTTGGTATACCTATCCACAATCACCCACACTGAATCATGCTGTCCCACTGTCTTCGGCAAACCAACCATAAAGTCCATGGTGATATCTTCCCACTTCCACTCTGGAATCCCTAGAGGCTGCAATAACCCCGCTGGCCTCTGATGTTCAGCCTTAACTTGCCTACACGCTAAGAACTTGGCCACAAAATCCACCACCTCCATCTTCATGCCCGACCACCAATACAAAGCTCTCAAATCTTGGTACATCTTCATCGTACCTGGATGTAAGGAATAGGGAGTGGTATGCGATTCATCCAAGATCTCTCGCTGGATATCAGAATCCATCAGAACACAGATCCGACCTTTATACTTCAGTAACCCCATCTCCAAGATAGAAAAGTCCTTAGCCGCTCCGACTAAGACATTCTCTCTGTACCCTCTCAACTGGGAATCCTTCCCCTGCGCCTCCTTGATCCTTTCAAGGAGTGTATACTGAAGAGTGATGTTGGCTAACTGTTCAACCACCAACTCTATACTTGCTCTAGTCATCTCCTCAGCTAGCTTATCAGATATCTGTCTCGAACTGAACAACTGTCCTGGGCCCTTCCGACTCAATACATCAGCCACAACATTAGCTTTTCCAGGATGGTATAGGATATCACAATCATAATCCTTTACCAACTCTAGCCACTGTCTCTGACGTATATTCAGATTCTTTTGAGTAAAGAAGTAATTCAAACTCTTATGGTCGGTGTATATCTCACACTTCTCACCATACAGGTAGTGCCTCCATACCTTAAGTGCAAATACCACTGCTGCCAACTCCAGATCATGCGTGGGATATCTCTTCTCGTATTCCTTTAACCGTCTCGATGTATAGTGTAACGCCCTGGATAGCCAAGACCGCTACACTATGTATTTATAGAGGTGCAAGACTTGCTAATAAAGTCATTTAGTTAAAAACGTGTCAATGAAACCATCAATGAATTAGGGTTAAAAGGTTTTGGTCACAAAAGATACATTTTATATAACTAAACATTTTGTACAAGGGATCCCAAAAGAAATAGTGTTTGAAAGTCAGTTTACAAACTTTCCAGAGTACAAACAACCACTAGCCACTCTAAGGGAAAAACAAATATTTATGGCCCTCTTGTTCCTGTCTCCTCCTCAAGTGTGGTGGCCGAGCAACTGATCATGTACATTCCGCCTTCAGAGTTCTCCGATTCAGGGCTGAGCAAGCTTACCCTTGCCTTTAACTGGACCACGTAGCACCCGTGAGCCAAGGCCCAGCAAGAAAATATGACATCTTATCACAAACAATGATAACAATTAGATAACTCTTAACGCATGTTCATACACTTAGCATACCACATTAATCACATAGTTCATAGACATAACCAGAGAATTAACAAACCAACACTTAGCTATTCAACATGACAAATCCATCAACCAATAATAATAATAATCAAATCAAATGATAATCAGGGTCGATGCCCTTGGGTCGCACCCTCAGTTTAACCCCACCGACTCCGGTTCGCTTAAACCGAGCTCAGTGAATAATAAGCTGTCCTCAGCTACCTCCAGCACTCCTAGGTCCTTTGCTTGTTATTCACATGGCATAATACCATCCTTTATAAAGCATACGAAACAGGGAACCCTTAGTCCCATTATAAATTCACAACCGGGTGCAGTTTTCTTACCTTTAATTCCCAAGTGTAATGATTACGAGAGATGTCCCTTGAGCGTGATCCATTTCCCGAGCCCTAGCTTATACCTAGTCACAACCAAGATAAGGGATACCATTAATAATTGTAAAAAGGTTTCCGAATAAAGTTCTAGCCTTCGGGACATCGAATTCCACCAAACACGGTAGTAGAATCGATCCCGAGCACCCTAGGTTATGTTCCCGTGAATAAAAACTCCAAAAGGCCACAAATCTCCTTAAGGGCCGCGGCGCAAGCTCCATATGCTGTGATATGGCCCCAACCAGAGGCTCAGCCTTGCCCAAAAACTAACACAAGCTACGACCCTACATTCCCCATGCCGCGGCCTGCCTTCCATTTCCAACACCCATCAGCTTCAGAGGGTCGTGGCACACCAAGAACTATGTCGCGACCCGACCCCTTCGAACCCAGAAAAACCACCATTCTTAACACCCAAACCTCACTCAAAACCACCCATAACCATCCCAATAATATAATCCAATTATCACAAATATTCTTGCATGATTTCAAAAGCATAAGCCAGCAGAAACCTAATCTAAAATCTCATCAAAACACCATTTTAATTTCTAAAACCCACACACTCAAGAACACCAAAACCAGTCAGAAAAACCCAGAATTCAAACACTATATCATAAATTGGAGCTTACCTTCACTGAAGAATCAATCCTCCAAACACTCACTGAACTAACTCCCAAGCTTTCTGACTTAATTCAACCTTTAATGCCAAAACCTATAAACACTTTAGAACTCAGCCATAATCACAGAATTTAACCACCATGCATAAAACTCATAGATTACCTTAACTCTTGATTGAATCCTTAGCTAATCCTTGAGCTTATCTCCTAAATCACAGCTCCAATTCTCTGAGTTCCAGCCAAGTTCTTCTTGGTTCCTTGTGGTTTCCTTTGAGAGAGAAAGAGGAGAGGAAGGAAGGTCAGTTTTGCTTTTGTTCTACGATTTTCTAGATTTTACTTAGTCTATTCTTAAGCTATTAAGTCAATCCCGAGGCTCGGGTACCGAAAACGTCCCCGACGGAAAAATGGTAAAAATTCCCCAGTATTCCCACCTAAGCTTCCTCACCTCTAATATTTCTCCAATTAATTATTTCCATATCCAGATAACCCAAATAACCATCTAGTACTTGAAATACCTATTGACTTGCCCCAAGTCAAGTATTAGGTCTCGTTGTGACTTTCCCGCTAACTAGCTCCCTAGGATCGCCTCAAGTCACATGCTGCAGATTTACCGACATAAAAATGTGGTCCTCAAAATTATAACATATAATCACATATACGCCCTCAACGGGCTAAAATTACAAATATACCCCTTTAAGCTAAATGGGGCCTATATGCATACTAATACTCGTAGACATGCATTTCACATATACATTCATATAACCATACAAGCATGCTTATCAAAGAATCATGTATTAAACTACTTAATTTACACATAATCCAATCGCGCCTTTCCGGCACACTAATCAAGGCCCTTAACCCTTATTAGTGATTTTGGGTCGTTACATATAGGCTATCACCTTTCCAGCTTGCATCAGCACACACCCTAAACCCTGTACAGAAGCATCACAATAAACCACAAACTTCTCATTGTCTGTCGGCAAACTTAGCACTGGAGCGGTGATCAGACGCCGCTTTAGTTCCTTGAAACTGTTCTCACACCTGTCTATCCAAACATACTTAGTCTTCTTCCTTGTAAATTCCATCAACAGCGTAGCTATCCAGGAGAACCCCTCAACAAACCGCCGATAATATCCTGCTAATCCCAGAAAACTCCTAACTTCAGGAACGCTGCTCGGTCTAGGCCAACCTCTCACAACCTCAATCTTACTTGGGTTAACCAAAATCCCCTCCTCACTGACAATATGGCCCAGAAACGTGACTTGCGGTAGCCAAAACTCGCACTTGATGAACTTAGCATATAACCTATGCTCCCTCAACCGCTGCAATACCAAACGTAGATGATGCTCATGCTCTGTCTCTGACTGAGAGTACACCAGAATGTCGTCGATAAATACTATCACAAACTTGTCCAAGTAGTCCTTGAAAACCCATTCATCATGTCCATAAATGTTGCTAGGGCATTGGTTAATCCAAAGGACATAACCAGGAATTCATAGTGTCCATATCTTGTGCGGAAAGCGGTCTTTGGTGTGTCCTCTTCTTTGATCCTTAACTGATGGTAGCCTGACCGGAGATCAATCTTGGAAACACTATTTTTCCCTGTAGCTGGTCAAATAAATCATCGATCCTAGGCAGTGGGTACTTATTCTTAATGGTCAACTTATTCAGCTCCCTGCAGGCAATACACATCCTAAGAGATCCATCCTTTTTCTTGACGAACAACACTGGAGCACCATATGGCGAGAAACTCGGTTTGATGAACCCCAAATCCAATAACTCCTGCAACTAAATCTTCAACTCAGCTGGAGCCATTCTGTAAGGTGTCCTAGATACTGGCTCCGCCCCTGGCGCCAACTCTACAGCAAACTCCATCTCTTGCTACACGGAAACCCTTGCAGGTCTGCTGGAAATAAATCTGGAAACTCACATACCAATCTGGTCTCACACGGTCCTACAGACACAACCTTAGAGGTATCCAAAATGTTCGCTAGGAATCCTATGAAACCTTCCTGCATCAGGTCTTTAGCCTTCAGTGCTGAAATCATAGGTACTCGCGGTCCACTAACTGTCCCCACAAATACAAAGGGTACCTCCCCTTCTGGTTCAAAAGTCACCATCATGCACTTGCAGTCAATCGTCGCCCCATACTTCGATAACCAATCCATCCCTAGGATCATATCGAAGTCATCCATCACTAGCTCAATCAGAAAAATAGATAACCCCTACCACCTATCTCTACTGGCAATGCTCTAATCCATCTCCTAGATACTACCAGTTCCCCAGTTCCCTAGGCGCTTTACCTGGCCCTGGGTTCGCAGTCTACACTGTGAGGATGTCCCAGGTATCCTATAGGGTCTCACCCTATCAACTCACACTCTGCATGCTAAACGCTGCTCCCGGCCCCTTGCTGTACTCAGCATTGCCGTTCTCGGCGTTCGCCGTTCTTGGCTCTCGCCGTTCCTGGCTCTCGCGTTCTTGGCTCTCGCCGTTCTCGGCTCTTGTCGTTCATTCACATATATGCACACATAACATAAATAAACATATACTTAAACACGTATAAACTCAATAAATGGGACTACGCCCTACAGCACAATCATATAGGGTCGTGCCTTGCGACATAAACTATAGGGCCTCGCCCTGCTCTACGGGTATAACAGTTTTCTTACTTGTGTCCCGAGCTTTCCAAGCACCGATGTCCCGAGCACATTCCCCTAGTCCGAGCCTTGCTGAAATCCTAGTCACAACGTATCAACAACATCCATACATCAAGTTCTAATCCATTAAATAACTTTGGGTCATAATTCTAGTCTCTGGGACCTTGAATTCTATCAATCCGGATGATAAAATCCATCCTGAGCCTTAACTATTGGATTCCCGAGGCTAAAACTTCCTTAAAGCCCAAAAACACACTAAGTGTCGCGGCCCGCCTCAACCTGAGACCTCAAACCCAAAAAAAGGACAGGCGCGCCGCGACCCAAGCTATGGTGTGCCACGACCCGTCCTTCATCCTGGCCTCCAAACTGTTCTAGAGGGTCGCAGCTCAACAAGAACAATGTCACGGCCCGACCCTTCGAACCCAGAAAAATCCTCCATTTTTACCAAGAAAACCCAGCCAATTTACCCCAAAATCAACCTAACAATCCAACTCAATCATCACAACAGTTCTAGAGTAATCCTAGCAGCAAAACCCAACAGAAACTAACCCCAAAACTCACCCAAATAACCAAGAGCAATTCTCAACTTAGCTCACATGCACAACCTTGAAACACCAACAACAATTCAACACGATTTAACAAGTTAAAAGCGTACCTTAACCTCTGCTTGAATCCACAAAGTGAAGCTGAGCTAATCCTTAAGTCTAGGGCAAAAATCCTTGCTTAATCTTCAACACTTCTCTTTGGTATGGCTTAGAGGAGAAGAGAGAAAGAGAAGAGGTTTTGGGACGGTTCCTAAATTTCTGAAAGCTTCCTTGTTTTTGTTTTATTTCACTTAAGTATCTAAGGTTACCTCAAAGGCTCGAGGCACCAAAAACGTCCCCGAGGGAAAAATGGTAAATTTCCCCAATATTCCCTCCTAAACATTCTAACTTCGAATATATCTCCAAATATTTATTTTCATAACCCGATAACCCCATAAAACGTCTAGTGCCCGAAATACCCCTTGACTTGCCCTGAGTCGGGTATTCAACCCCGTTGTGACTTTCTAGCTAACCGCTCCTTAGGACTGTATTGGATCGTGCAACACAGATATATCACAATTATTACATTTATGCCCTCAATGGGTTAAGATTACAAACATGGCCCTAATAACCAAACGGGGCCCACATGCATATTTATTTCACCTAAGCATGCATCTCTAATCACATACTCATCAAAATTCACATATTATAATAATAAATCACTTATTGCCCTCCAGGCACGCTAATCAAGGCCCTAAGCCTTATTAGAAAATTTGGGACGCTACATGACCCACCAGGGTTTTCGCCACACTAGCCTCCCTTACCTGTTGGTCAGAGAGGCCTAATCACATATGGGCAATATCATCCCCTTCGTCTTTGATGGCTAGAGAATCATACAATGCTGCAAGATCCTCATAGTCCTTGGAAGTACCCAAGAAAAACAATCAGAAAAGCAACTGCGATACACCTCATTTTTCCCATAATAGAGAGACTAGAGAGAGATCGAGAATTTTATATTATTTTTGTTTTAACAAGTTTATTAGTTTTAAAAACAATCTTTTATATCTTTTGAATAGCAAATTTTTTGAAAATTAAAAGAACTATAGTTGAAAAATTGGCCATTTAATAACATTTAATGATTTAAAATTCTTATAGAAAGTTTAAGGGTGAGGTACTTGATAGGATATGTTTTTTTTTATTTAGAATAATTTTACCCCACATAACATAATAGATTCATGGCAAGTTTTTAGCCAACTTAGTTTTCTCTCTCTCTTTCTCTCTTGGGTGAGTGTGGATAGTTTGATTGAGGGTGGTTTTGAATGTGAATAGTGTGTTTTTTCTCTGGCACCATGGACGACGCAGAACTAGCGGCACTTTGCAATTCACTCGACATCGACGATGACTCAACTGATGTGATGTTATAGAAGTAGATCTTCAGGATGATTTTACTAAAAATATGGTAGATAGTGTTGCCAAGACGCTATTGGGGAAGGTGAACATGTCAAAACTGGTATCGAAGAAAAGGTTGATTTCCTTTGTACGCATTTTTTGGAAGGCCCCATGTGCTTTCGAAGTTGAGAGTCTTGGACATAACTTATTTTTATTTCATTTTGCGACTACATTGGATAATTGGATGGTTCTATCTGGTGGTCCATGGATAATGGAAAACTCTCTCGTGCTATTGGAAAACCAAAAGGAGTAGGTGACTATACAAAGATGAAATTTGACAGTGCTATGTTTTGGATCCAACTTCACAGATTCCAATATCTTCTACATCTGTAGACATGCAACAAAAGATTGGAGGATTGATAGGACCTATTACAGAATGAATCTGGGGATTTCCTAGGAAATTCATTTGTGTGAGAGTAATAATCAATATAACAATATCGCTCCCAAAAGCATTGAAAGTTGGTTTGATTAAAGGGGAAGAGAAGTCCCTTATTCCTCTAAAATTTGAAAGGTTTCCAGCTCTCCATTACTGTTGTGGTATATTGAGGCATCCCCTCTAGGAGTGTAGCTCTTTGCCTAGTAACATTGCAAGGGGTCACAAATGGAAATATGAAGATTGGATCTGAGTCACATATGTGCCAAAAACAACAAATACCAGAAAAACGACCACGAACAAGACCTCCAAAAATGGGAAACACCAATAACAACCCTGCGTACCAGAACATGGGGGTGAGGATGATCGAAAATACTCAATCGCTTTGGAAAAGTAAGGAATTTAATGCTTGACGTGATGTGAGGGATACTAGTGACAAAAAAGGAAAGAAAGTAATGACAAGAAACAAACCTGACATTCCTATTTCAAAAAAAGTAACAACTAAGGAAAATAGTAACAGTCCCAATTTGCAACTTTCTTGTAATTTGATTGGTGATGAATTAGGAATTATTTCTAATAGTGCAAATCCTCTCGTTGACTTAAGTAAACCCATGCAATCAGATATTCAAAATCTGGTCTTGGGGATCTAGGCACACACTGTGCATTATGAATCAAGATTCTCTGTCAAATTAGTGTGTCTCATACTGTGTCAAACCAATTTAATTGTGACACCTCATATTAAAACCTAATTTGTTGTGAAAGAGCAGTAATAGTTTTTTTATAAATGAAATATTAAATATGAGGTGTCACACTTATATTGGTTTGACATAGTATCAAACACACTAATTTGACAGGGGATCTTGATTCTTCATTAAGTACAATGGTGGGGTCCAATTGTTTGGTAAAAAATAAGGAGAACACGTGCATGAGTGGAAAGGATACACTAGTCGAAGATCAAATATTGGATACAGATGTCATGATAAATGGCTCTACGAATACTATGCATGAAGATGGCACATCTCTATTGCATGGGACTGTTCATTCCAACTCGACTTCTCACGATAACATTTCTGCTTTGATTTTTGGTCATAACTCAGTGGAAACTAAAGAAACACCTACTTCTTCAGGGGTCGAGCGTAGAATTTTGGCTGCCTCCCTTTTCACTTCTTCATTGATAGGGACCGGTTCAAAGGGTTGACGGGGTGAAAAATTGTAGAACCCGACAGTTTTATGCCCATTCTACCACCACCTAAAAGAATCGTTAAAAGGAAAATAAAGGATCAATTGGCTTCTCTATGATTGGGTCCTCAAAGCATTGAGGACAGTCCCTTGGTTACTATATCTCCTAATGTTAGATTAAAATTAATCTAGAAGCATAACAATCCTAATGCGAAATAAACAAATTGTTATAAAATTTAGATGATCGAATATATGTACCTCCAGCCATTGCTATTGATAATCTCGATCTACAACTCTAGATCTACAAAAGAAAATAAGAGAAATTAGAACGAGTACACGGGCTTTCAAGCTCTCACTAACTCTTTTAGATGGAGTTACTGAAAGACAGAATAATGAGTTGTGATCTTGGGGCTATATTTATAGAGTGAGACATTACATCAGAGTCTTTGCCACAGATTGATATATTCTCTCAATCAGTTGGGATATGCAAAATCAGGTAAAAAACAAAATTGGATAACAAATAATGTTGACCATTAATTAGAAAATTTGTCAATAAATAAAATATTGACAATGATATATTAAATCAATTAGTTGTAACAAATTGATTTTATATACCATAAAAAAAAATATTCTAACATTCTCCCACCTGGTCAGCATTTAAATTAAAGTATTACTTAAGCCCGACGACACACGAATCATGGTGATAGGTCCTCTTTTTATGGCGAGTATTATCTTCCATGTATTACAATATATTTATTACACGACAATGTAATTTATGTGGCTATGTACTTAAACGAATAAACCCTATGTTTATTCAGATCCTATGAAGATAAAATTTTCTCAAATAAAATTAAAATGCACATAAATATGAGAAAACATCAAAATAAGAGTTTCATTGATAATAACATGAGTTTGTACAAGAAATTTACATAAGGGAACCAAGTCCCATGTTCATTACATGATCCTTGAATTTATTAGGTGGCAAGCCTTTCATCATAGGATCAGCAATCATCAATTCAGTGCTAATGTGTTAACCGACCACTTTATTTTCTTTAACACGTTCTCTCATGGCTAAGTACTTGATGTCGATGTGCTTTCTTTGACTACAACTTTTGTTGTTTTTAGCCATGAATACAGCAACTGAATGGTTGCAGAACATTCTCAATGGCCTAGATATGGAATCTACAACTGTAAGGCCTGAAATGAAACTCTTTAGCCATACACCATGCGATGTAGCCTCAAAACAAGAAACGAACTTGGCTTCCATAGTACAAGTAGTAGTCAAGGTCTGTTTGTTACTCCTCCATGATATAGCTCCATCGGCAAACATAAACACGTAACTAGAGGTTGATTTACGTTAATCAGTACAACCAACAAAGTCTGATTCTAAGTAGCCAACTACTTCCAGGTTGTCGGTTCGTCTGAACATGAGTTTGTAATCCTGAGTACCCTGAAGATACCTCATAACTTTCTTCGAAGCTTTCCAATGGTCTAACCCCAGGTTACTCTGAAATCTTCCTAGCATTCCAACAGCAAAGGCAATGTCGGGTCTTGTGCACACCTTAGCATACCTCAAGCTTCCAACAGCAGAAGCATATGGAATGTTCTTCATTTCTTCCTTTTCAAAATCATTCGTTGGACACTGGCTCAAATTTAATTTATCACCCCTAACAATAGAAGTAACACTTGGTGAACAATCTTTCATCCAAAATCTCTCTACAACTTTGTTAATGTAGGTTTCTTGAGATAGACCTAAGATACCTTTGAATCTATCTCGATGGATCTTAATGCCAATGACATAAGACGCTTCACCCATATCTTTCATCTCAAAATTATTTGAGAGAAATTGCTTCACCTCATGTAGCATGCCCTTATCATTGGTCGCAAGAAGAATATCGTCCACATATAAAATAAGAAAACAAATCTTACTCCCACTGACCTTCTGGTATATACATTGATCCATGACATCCTCTTCAAATCCAAAGGAAGAGATGACATCATGGAATTTTAAATACCATTGGCGGGACATTTATTTAAACCATAAATGGACTTCTTAAGCACACCAAATGCTCAGCATCACTAGAGGAGAATCCTTCTGGTTGTTTCATGTATACTTCCTCCTCTAGGTCACCATTTAGGAAAGCAGTTTTCACATCCATCTGTAGCAGCTCTAAATCGAAATGAGCAACTAATTCCATTGTAACGCTGAGGGAATCTTTCTTAGATACCAGAGAAAAGGTCTCTGTGTAGTCAATTCCTTCTTTTTGAGTGAATCCCTTAGCAACGAGTCTCGCTTTGTGTCTCTCAATGTTGCCTAATGAGTCTTTCTTTGTTTTGAAGACCCATTTACACCCAATATCCCTAGCCCCATTAGGCAACTCAACAAGATCCCAAACTCCGTTGCTCTTTATAAAATTCATTTCTTCATTCATGGCATTGTACCACAGTTCCGATTCTTTACTATCCATAGCTTGTGAAAATGTTTCTGGATCATTTTTGGCTCCAATATTGTAGTTAGATTCTAGCAAACACACAATGTAGTCACTAGGTATGGCCGATTTTATTGTCCTAGTGGATCTTCTTAAGGCTACACCAGCAGGCTCTTGGGGAGCGGGTGGTTCAGCTTGTTGTTCAACAATTATAGGCAACTCCTGAACAACTTGATCCTTTTGACTTCATCATTGCCTTGTGGATCTTCAACAATTGGTTGTGGTGGTTCAACATCCATTTGGACTTGAGGGGTGTTATCAACCACAATCAATCTTGCTCTTGAGGTGAAGGGTTCTGAAGGATCTTTCTCAGAACCTAAGTCCTTGGATTGATCACTCGCACTAATCAAGGCATTTTCAAGAAATTTTGCATTCCTTGATTCCACAATCCTAGTGCTATGAGATGGACAATAAAGCTTGCAACCTTTAGACCTTTAAGCGTACCCAATAAAGTATCCACTTATGGTCCTTGGGTCTAGTTTCTTTTCTTGGGGATTGTATACCCTAACTTCAGATGGATATCCCCAAATGCGTACATGTTGCAAACTCGGCTCCAGCCTTTCCATAATTCAAAGTGAGTTTTTGAGACTGCCTTGGTTGGAACTCGATTTAATATGTACACAGATGTCTTTAGAGCTTCCGTCCACAATGATTTAGGAAGTTTAGGGTTGCTGCTAAGCATACTCCGCACCATGTCCATCAATGTTCTGTTTCTCCTTTCTGAAACACAATTTTGCTCGGGTATACCGGGCATGGTATATTCGGCAACAATCCCATTTTCTTGAAGAAACTTTGCAAAAGGGCCAGGTGCTTGTCCATCTTCAGTGTATCTACCATAATATTCACCACCTCTATCTGATCTCACTATCTTAATTTGCTTGTTGCATTGTTTCTCTACTTCAGCTTTAAATATCTAAAAGACATCTATCACTTCGTTTTTGTTATGAAGTAGATATACATGTAGCGTGAGTAATCATCTATGAAAGAGATGAAGTATTTCTAACCATATGATTCCATGTCTGGACTACATATATTAGTATGTATGATTTCTAATAGGTCGGAACTCCTATGGAGGTATGATTTCCCTTGATGCAATCCACACAAGTATCAAAATCAGTAAAATCTAAGGTATTGAGTACACCATCTTTCACTAACCTTCTAATTCTATCAATGAAGATATGTCCCAATCTTCGGTGCCATAATGTAAGGGAATTCTCATTCATAACACATCTTTTATTGCCAGCGTGAACGTGCACAGTATTATAAGCAGTTATGTTTTGTAAATTAAGGCAGTAAAGATCATCAGACAAAATACAATTTCCAACACATTCAAATTTATTATATAAATTAAAAGATTTTTTTGAAAATGTAAAGGAAAAACCAAAAGGTTCAAGTCTTGAAACGAAAATCAAGTTTCTAGAGAAACTTGGTAGATAAAAGGTCTTTTCTAACTTTAAACAAAACCGCTACTTAAAACTAAATGGCACGTTCCAATAGCCTCCACATGTGAGCCCGTCTTGTTTCTGGATAAGATGCTTTGCTCACTTCCCACTGGCTTCCTTAGGTTTTGTAAACCCTGCAAGGAATTTGAAATGTGAATTGTTGATCCAGAATTAATCCACCATGTGTTAATATTAACATTAGCCATATTAGATTCATAACATACCAATGAAATTGGATTACCTTTGTCATCCATCCATTTCATGAACTTAGCGCATTCCTTTTTCACATGTCCCTCTTTTTTGCAGAAAAAACACATGATGGAATCCTTCTTTATTTCGCCTTAGGGAGGCACTTTATTTTCCCCCTTGTCCTTCTTGGATGGTTTGCGTTTCTTTCCTTGGGTGTCCATGTGAGCACTTTCACCTTCTTCTTGTAGGAGCCTTGCTTCTTCTTGAGCACACATTGTTATCAGTTCATTGATACTCCATTCGTCCTTATGTGTGTTGTAGGAAATTTTGAATGGCCCGTATTGAGGTGGAAGATTGTTAAGGATGTAGTGAACTAGGAAGGTTTCAGGAATAACTACATCGAGCTTCTTTAATTGAGCAGAAATGTCCCTCATCTTTGAGATATGTTCTCTAACTCCTTTGACACCAGTGAGTTTTGTGGATGAGAACTAGTGGATGAGGTTGTTTTAAAGTGGTTTGTTTGAAGTGTCAAACTGCTCATCGATCAGTTTGATCAAGTCTTTAACTTTCTCAAGTTTCTCCACCAATCCACGCATTCCCATAGGGATCTTGGACATAATGAACATGATGTCGAGACGATTGGATCATTCCCATTTTCATATAGTGCAATCTCAGCAGTACTGTTAGTCATAGTGATTGCAGCAGGTTCATCCTTCCTTATTGAGTAGTCCATGTCGGCGCAACCTAAGTGAAGAAGAACTCGTTCTTTCCAGATTTTGAAATTGTCACCCCTAAGCTCAGGAATTTCGGTAAGGATTTCAGCAAAACTAGAGGAAGATGAAGAAGTTGCATGAATAGGATTGCAAACTTAGATTTTTTAAAGATTGAGGCTTAATGATGTCATGTTTTACCAATGTATAACATGGTAAATGATGAAATTTTATTAAACAAAAATTGCATGTGGGCTAAATTTTTAATTTAATAAAATTAGATGTACATGATGATAGATTATTCAAACGAATTATTTGGGATAAATTAAGGTTTGATACTTTTATCTAAATTAAACTTTATGATAAAACTATTAAATTAATTATCATAACTCATGTGGGTAAATTAAGAAAATTAATTTAATATATTATCCTAATTAATTATATAAATATAATAAAATTCATGTGGAGTAAAATTATTATATCTATATAATCAATCACAATTTATGTCCATTATGTGATCCTTTCATATTAATATATAATTTTATATAATTAAAGATGTTATGGCTACTGTCTAATTATTTAAAATTATATGGTTCACTAGACATTATGTTTTAGGCTCTATGAAGACCTAAGAACAATTTCGTTATAACATAATGGGCAATCATAGAGAGTAGTGCTCCTAGTGTGGTCGTCCAAAGATCATTAAAAACCATTCAAGATTGAGCATTTTTCTCGGTTTCATGCGTTCTTATGTCAACCACAAAATTGTTTATGTATTATTCATAATTTTATTCACCCTAAATATTTTATGAATATAAATATGTTAAATATTATTCAATCTATCTTAATGTTGGAATATAATCTAAATATATCTAGCACAATAATGGAATATATAATGTATTTAAAATCATAAAGTCATACATATAACATTAAATATAATTATACTAAAAATAAATTTTGCATGAATATCAAAATAATCATACAAATTAGCACAATTATTTATATGTAGGAAAATAAATACAATAATTCCATATATACACTTAATGCCATAAAATATACATGCTAAATAAGACAATAAAATCATTTACTGATTTGGTGAATTAATAAAACAATTGCACAAACTTAATTGTAAAATAAAATATAATTACATTCTTAAAATAGCACAATTATTTAATGTTGCATGAATAATAACAAATATATCATACACTAAATACACCAAAATCAAATATTTGCACATTTTAATTAATTTCCAAATAACATAAAATTTACCAAAATTATATGTTTTAATTAAATAAAAAAATTAAAAAATGAAATTTATTGTCTAAATAAGCATTAAAATCAAGAAAATAATGAAATTCAAAAATTAATTTTTTTGAATTTTTTAGAAAAATTCTTCATTTTTTAAAATTATACATCAGGAAAACGACTTCCTAATATTGTGTCGTACGACTTGAGAAAACGACAACTCGTTTTCAGCTATTCAGTGGAAAACGACACATCGTTTTGTGTCATCCTCTTCAGCCACCTTGGTTGTTTTGACTCGTTTTTCTGAAAGCGGGTCACGCGACCCAATTTTTAAACCCGACTGGAAAACCCCATTTTGACGTCAATTTTTGAGATTTCAAAGGCCAAAACACACTTAAATGAGTAGATAAAGAGATCCATGACTTTAGATTGATTAAACAACAACTAAAAAGTGAACTTTAATATCAAATAAAACTTTCGACCATAACCGGTTCTTAAGGTTTCAAAGCTTGTTTTGAGTTTCAAAACTTGTTTTTGATACATCAAAACATTAGAAAATATAAATTTTAGAGTTCCTAATGGTATTTAGATTGAAAAATGGTTTTGAATCATAAAACCAAATTATTAAGGCATTCGATCATGAACTATGTTTAAAAAAAAAATCAGTGACTTTAATGGCTTTATAAAATCAGTTTCAACCAAAGATACATTATAAAACATAAAATGAAGGCCTATAATGTTATATATGCATACAAAAATACCAAGGCAGAGGTAAACCTGTCTCTGATACCAAATGTTTGATTAAATTAATCTAGATTCATAACAATCTTAATGTGGAATAAACAGATTGTTATAAAATTTAGAGGATTGAATATATGTACCTCCAGCTATTACTATTGATAATCTCGATCTACAACTCTAGATCTACAAAAGAAAAGAAGAGAAATTAGAATGAGTACACGGGCTTCCAAGCTCTCACTAACTCTTTTAGATGGAGTTACTGAAAGATAAAATAATGAGTTGTGAGCTTGGGGACTGATACTCTATATTTATAGAGTGAGACATTCCATCAGAGTCTCTACCATAGATTGGTATATTCTCTCAATCAGCTGGGATATGCAAAATCGGGTAACAAACAAAATTGGGTAACAAATAATGTTGACCATTAATTAAAATATTTGTCGATAAATAAAATATTGACTTTGATATATTAAATCAATTTAAATCAATCAGCTATAACAAATTAATTTTATATACCATATAAATAAATATTCTAACACCTAATACTCTACCTTTGTTGGTTAATGATGGCGCTTCTGAATCTGA
Organism: Humulus lupulus; assembly: GCF_963169125.1. Classification (NCBI taxonomy): domain Eukaryota; kingdom Viridiplantae; phylum Streptophyta; class Magnoliopsida; order Rosales; family Cannabaceae; genus Humulus; species Humulus lupulus. The sequence goes on from NC_084793.1 coordinate 130,860,443, forward strand.
GATATCAATGATGCTTACGGAGCAAGACCACTGGATGCTATGAATGTGATAGCATGGAACGTTCAAGGAATGGGCAATGATCGAACGTTCTAAGAGCTTGAAGCCCATGTTCGAGATCACCGACCCAATTCGTGTTCTTATCGAAAACCATCGGTACCCACTCTCATCTAGAGGTTGTTCAAGTTTGGTTGGGTTTCCATGGCAAGTTAGTATTTGATAAGGTGGGTAGATGTTGTAGTTTATATTCATTTTGGATGGATACAAGTATGTCTTATTTCTTTCACTCGTTCGCACATAGATATTTGGATTACTCCTGAACATTCACCTAGATGGAGATTCATGGGTCTCTATGGTCAACCAGATGCAAGTTTAAGAATGAAATTCTGGCATTTATTGCGTAAGTTGGCAAAGCTCATCCAAGGGTCGTGGTTGTGCGCAGGTGATCTTAGTGAAGTCCTATTTTATCATGAAAAGGATGGAGGGGGAGAAAGACTACGTTACCTTATGAGAAACTTCAAAATGGCTATGGTAGATTGTGATTTGATGGACTTGGGTTTTAATGGCCCAAAGTTCACCTAGTGTAATCAGCACGTTGGGACTTCTTTCACTCGGGTCTGTTTGGATCGTGTGCTTTGTAACAAGGGTTGGCTTGATTTATTCCTAGCATCAACAATATTGTTGGTAACTAGTTTACCATATGCACAGCAGAAAGTTGGGGGTGGTGGGCCCAAAGATTTCAAAAAAATTATTTAAACAATCTTTAAATAATCGAATCCATTAATATGCAAAGCATTAATCAATCAGAAAGAAAAAGATGAGGATTTACCAGTACTCAAGAATCCTTGATATCTTTTAGTAACTCCAACCAACATCCAATCCAAAGTAGCCTTGCGAATACTCAGACCAAGATTTTTCAAGATGTATCTCTACTCCTCGAAATGTGTGTGGTCACGTAGAGTAATGGTGGGAAAATTTCTGATTCACAAGAAGTACACAAACAGTTTTTAGGGATAGAGAAAAAAATAATACGATATATTTTTCTCTCTGTGTGAAAGACTTAAAATTCTCTAGAATCTTATAGAAATTTATTTCTATCATATAGATTTATAAAATAATTAATTAAATTCAAATTCAAATTATAAACTAATTATTAAATAAATAAAAGAAATATGCAAGACCCAGTCTTGAACCTAGTCACACACCAATCATAGTTGTGGTTGGCATGTAGCATATCCCAATTTCAGGGATATCTGTCTTAACCACTTTTATTTAATTATTAATTAATAATCAATTATTCTAAAATATCTAAACATAATAACTAACTTTATCACATTAATTAATGAATAAATTTTAAATTAATTCAAACCAATATTTAATCTTATGAATTATCTTTTCACATTATTCAAATAAATAAAACTAATTATTTCAAAATAAATTATCTTAATTATTTAAATGCTATTTTCGAAAATCCCTATTTTATTTAGAAAATTATTTTAAAAATTATATTAATTTCAAAAATTAATATATTAATTAATTAATTTATCTCAATTACATATTTGATCCTAAAGAACAAATTTCTTCCAAATATGTCATTTCTTGATTTTTTTCAATTTCAACTCTTACCTTCAATAGTATTGATAGAACCATCTTGAGGACCTATGGACCTATAATTTCAAGATCCACTAAATTTAGATTATTAATTATATATCCTTCATTTATTAAACTCAATATCATTCCTCTAAAAAAATGAGATTGCACTATTGTAATTATAAACATTTATTTATTGAGTACTTTTATGTATAAAAAGTATCAATCGATTTAATTACTATATACAATTCAATCCTCTATTAATGGTTCATAATTAAAGTAAGAATTAATTATCTTTTAACCTCTTTAATTATATCTTGTTCCCTTAAGTACCATTAACATTACTAGTAAAGGTTAATTCATAAACTGATTTATGAATTTAAGCTCAATAATTTTTCAGTTCCAAAAGCCAACCCTTAAGAGAACCATTATTCAATTCCTTTTGGAAAGGTATAGATTCAATATATGTATATTATGTCCCCAACCATTTACATCAAAGAGTTCCAAAAACTAAAGTTATCAGCCTGGTCATTTTGACAATCCATAACGAGTGAATCACATAACTCATATGATTTAAACAAGAGTTCATAATAAATTCAGGATTAAGATCAATTCGTATATGATCATCTTATTAATACTTATAAAGTAGATGGTATTATTAAGTATTAATAACATATCGGGTCCTGTTCATGCATAACCACTTTATACAAAGTACATCCACTAAGATGCTCTACTACATCAATAATCCAGATCTAGATTACATGTATTCATAATACTAGTGAACCGTACTGACAATTTTTAATCCAAAGATTCCATATAAATTTGTTTTTCTGTGAACTATTTAAATTCGTTCCCTACAATATTATTTCTTTCATACCAATAGAAGATTGTAATCACAATAACGAATTTGGGAATTTTCTGATATTCATATAATATTATTCTATTAATAATAATAAAAAAAAACAATATATGCTTAAAATTCATTTCAGTTATTTATTTCATAAAACATCATTCAATGCATATGCTTTAAAGGGTCTTAATCCCAACAATCTCCCAGTTGCCCCAAAGAAAATGATGCGTCTCTCTCAAATCCATATTGCTAACATGATCTTTGAAAGACTTAGTAGACAAAGTCTTAGTAAAAGGATATGCAAGGTTAGGTTCTGAAGCTATCTTCATAACTGATACATCTCCTCTATGAGCAATATCCCTAATCAAGTGGTACTTCCTCTCGGCATGCTTTCCCCTCTTGTGACTCCTTGGTTCCTTCGAGTTAGCTGCTGCCCCACCGTTATCACAGTACAAGACTAGTGGCTTATCCATGTTTGGAACCACTTCCAGATCAGAATAGAACTTTTTGAGCCACGCAGCCTCTTTAGCTGCTTCACAAGCCGTTATGTATTCGGCTTCTATGGTAGAATTTGCAATACTGGTTTGTTTGATAATACAGCAGACTAAAGCTCCTCCACCAAGTGTCAACACTGATCCAGAAGTTGATTTCTTATTATCTCTGTCTAATTGAAAATCAAAATCAGTGTATCTAGTGGTGTTCAGGTTTCCACCTGAATATAAAAGCATATATTCTCTAGTTTTCCTAAGATAGTTAAGAATATTCTTTACTGCAATCCAATAACTCAATCCAGGATTGGATTGATAACGACTGACTATCCCTACATAACAAATGTCAGATTTTGTACAAAACATGGCATACATTAGATTGCCTACCGTAGAGGTGTAAAGACATTGTCTCATATCCTTTTCTTCTTGAGGTGTCTTAGGACACTATTCTTTAGAAAGGACAATTCCATGACGGGTTGGCATATTATCCTTCTTAAAATTTTGCATACTGAATCGCTCCAGTACCTTTTCTATATAAGTAGCTTGAGACAAAGCAAGAACTTTATTTTGTCGATTCCGAAGGATCTGGATGCCTATAACATAGTTTGCATCTTCCATATCTTTCATTTGAAATTGCTCGGCTAGCCATTTATTTACTTTTGTAAATTTTTCTACATCATTTCCAATTAGTAGAATATCATCAACGTAAAGAACCAAGAATACCACAATGTCATCTTTGATTTGTTTATAGACACAAGGCTCATCAACGTATTGTTTAAAAACATACGTTTTGGTTGTGTCATCAAATCTCATATTCCAAGATCTAGAAGCTTATTTGAGTCCATAAATGGACCTAAGAAGCTTGCAAACCATTTTCTTTTGACCTTTTATTTAGAATCCTTTTGGTTGAAATATATAAATGGTCTCGTCAAGAAAGTCATTCAGAAATGTTGTCTTAATATCCATTTTCCATATCTCATAATCCATGCAAGCATCTATGGAAAAGAGTATGCGAATGGATTTAAGCATGGACACATGAGAAAAAATTTCTTCATAATCAACCCCTTCTCGGTGAGTATGCCCTCGGCTACCAGCCTAGCTTTGAAAGTTTCCACTTTCCCATTCGCTATTCTTTTCTTATTGAATATCCATTTGTAAGCAATAGGTTTAACATTTTCAGGAAGATCTTCAAGAGTCCAGACTGAATTGGAATACATCGATTCCATTTCCATGTTCATGGCACTTGCCGTTTTTCTTTGTCAAAATCTTTCATTGCATTTCTATACGTCAATGGATCATCTTTGTTTATGTTAGACACAAGCATTTGAACTTCATGTTCACAGTGACTTGGCTGCATGACAACCCTCCCACTACGACGAAGTTCTCTATTGTTCTGACTAGAACTTGTGACTTCTTCTGGTCGTTGTTCATTGCAAATATTTGGTGTTCTATTTACCTGATCTGAGACCATCTCCTCCAATATAACCTTACTGTGATGCTTTTGGTTGCTAATATAGTCATATTCAAGAAAAGTAACATCTATTGGTACAAATGTTATATTTTCTTTAGGAGTATAAAATATACCACCTCTAGTCTCTTTCGAATATCCCACAAACATGTACAGTTCAGTGTGAGATTCAAGATTTCTAGTATTTCCTTTCAGCATGTGTGTTGGACACCCCCAAATAAGAAAAATGGTGTAAACTAGGTTTAGTACCATTCCATAATTCTAACGGTGTCTTCTTGATAGACTATGATGGAACAACATTCAATATGTACATTGCACATTGAATGGCATAGCCCCATAATGATAGTGGCAATGATAAATAGGCCATCATTGATCTAACCATGTCAAATAACGTCCTGTTCCTTCTTTCTGAAACACCATTTTGCTGTGGCATTCTAGGAGCAGTGAGTTAGGATTGAATTCCACACTCACGCAAGTGGTCCTCGAATTCATAATCCAAGTACTCTCCTCCTTGATCAGATCGAAGAACATTCAGTGATTTACCTAATTGCTTTTCAGCTTCAGCTTGGAATTCGTTAAACTTTCCAAATTCATTTGCATCAAATATAGGTAACCATATCTTGAATAATCGTTAATGAAGGTGACGAAAAATTCAAACCCTCCTCTTGCTTGTACATTAAGTGGTCCACACACATCAGTGTGTATGGGTTGGATTGGTTTTGTGGCTCTTGAACCTTTTGCAGAGAAAGGACTTTTGGTCATCTTGCCTTCCAGACAGGATTCACAGACTGGAAGAGAACCAATAGTTAAAATTCTCTTAAACGTCCATCCTTTGCTAGTCTACTAATTCTATCCAAACCAATATGCCCTAATCTCAAATGCCATAGATATGTTTCACTGTCATAATCAGTCTCTTGACATTTAATAGACCTTGGGTTTGCAACTTTAAACATTTTAGAGTTGCATACAGATCAATATTTTGCCTTAAGCTTATATAGCCCATCATTGAATTTTGCATAACATATTTCAATACCAGATCTTGAGATAATATTCGAATTATTATTGAAAGAAATATCAAAACCTTGTTCATGTAACATAGAAATATAAATTAAGTTTCTAGTAAATCCAGGAATAAAATAAACAAAATAAGAAATTTATTTTTATTGAATTATAAACGGGTTATTCCAACTGCTTTGGCAGAGATGATCTGATCACTGCCAACCCTAATAGTCTCCTCCTCATCAATAAGCTCCCTCGAAGAACTAAGAATCTATAAAGAAAAGTAAACATGGTTATTGGCACCAAAATCAACAATCCATGATGATGTATCATCTCCCACTAAGTAGGCTTCTAAAGCAAGTAAATCATATTTACCTTTCTTCTTCTATTTTAGGTATGAGAGATAATTAGGATTGTTTCTCTTCTAATGACCCTCAACTCCACAATGAAAGCATGACCCTTTAGGTTGCTTTTTCATAGAAGTTTTGTTATCCTTATTCTCTTTGTTCTCATTGCCTTTAGGTGACTTTTTAGGCTTCTTCTTGTGTTTGTCATTGTCCTTTTCATTGGATTTCTTTCTCTTCTTATTTTTCCCTTTTGAAGAGGAAGGTTTAGAATCAGCAAAATTTGCTTCTTTTACCTTTGGATTACTCTTATTGAGTGATGCAAAAGTTTGCAACTCATTTAACAGCTGAGTCATATTATACACCAATTTGTTCATGACATAGTTGGTAGTAAATGTGGAAAAAGCTGGTGTGAGTGATTCAAGTATCAGGCTAACTTAAGTCCTCATCAATGGTTGCTCCATGAACTTCTGCATCATGCATTGTATTGATCATGTTTAGAATATGTTCTCTTATAGAAACTCATTTCTTCATTTTTCATGTTCATATAGGCTCTAGTAGCCTCATGTCTGCGTTGAGTGGACTGTTTTATAACTTTATTTTATTGGGAACTATTTAAATTAGTTCCTTACAATCTTAATCTTTTCCTATTAATACAAGATTGTAGTCACAATAACGAATTTGAGAATTTTTTGATATTCATATAATATTATTCTATCAATAATAATAAATAATCAATATATGCCAAAAATTTGTTTCAATTATTTATTTCATAAAACATATTTCAACACATATTCTTTAAAGGGCACTAATCCCAACAAATACAATATCTTGAATACAAAAGCTTAGATCATCGACCTTTTCTTATAACTATTGCAACTATAGGTGTTTCTAATAACCTAAAAATTCAACATAGAAGTCGTCGTTTTCATTTTGAATGGGCATGGGCTGATGATGATACTTGTAGATAAGTGCTACAACGTGAATGGGGTGCTCAGATAGGCGAGGTCCTTAGTAGTTTTCAGAACAACATTTCGCATGTATCCAATGCTCTTGGGAAGTGGAACAATATCCAATACAGATGCCTTGAATGTGCTATAAAAAAAAGATGTTGAACTTAAAAAGATTGATAGAGTGTTAGCCTAAGAAAAGTAGGCTCAATATTCTAAAGTGTAAAAGGAGGTGGATGTTTTATATGCCAAAAAGGAGAAATGTTGTGTGGCTCGAGCTAAGAAAGATTGGATGAAATTAGGAGACAAAAATACATCATATTTCCACCACAATGCTACTAGTAGAAAGAAGAAAAATTATATTGGCAACTTAATAGATATGCATGGGAACCGAGTTGAGGGACAATCAAATTTGGCTGGCTTAATTAAAACCCACTTCCAAACTCTCTTTATCATGAATTCACCATCTATTGAGGACATGAATAAGGATTTTAATTCCACTCATCCTAAAGTTAACCCAACCATGAATTTACAACTTACTAGAAAGTTTACTCAAGATGATGTTAAAAATGCATTATTTTAAATGAGCCCAAACAAGTGTCCAGGCAGAGATGGGATGGGCACTAGATTCTATTAAAAAAATTGGAAAATTGTTGGAAAGGATTTTTGTGATGTTTGCCTTAATTTTGTGAATGAGGTGTGCAATATTAAGAATACCAACTCAATTCTTATAGCTCTTATTCCTAAAGTGAAGGATCCAAAGAATGTATCCGACTTATGCCCTATTAGTCTTTACAATGTGATTTACAAATAATTGCAAAGGCTATGATAAATAGAAGGAGAGAGATTCTTGGTGATGTCATTTTTGAAAAGCAAAGTGTTTTCCTTCCCTTGAGGTTCATCACAGACAATGTCATGATTGGGTTTGAGTGTGAAAATCAACTAAAGAGAAGAAAAATAAATAAAGAAGGGGCTTTAGCACATAAACTGGAAATGTCCAAGGCATATGATCCTGTTGAATGGTCTTTTCTCTGTGGTATTATGAAGAGGTTGGGATTGTTGGGAATTGTGCCCTGAAAGCATATGAAGTAGACATTGTTTTAAGAAATAAATAAATAAATTGAATTTGTTATGCATATATTTTATGGACTATATTATTCTGTGATAATATTAAGTAAATATCAGAAAATTCCTAAGTTCATATATGTGATCTCAACCACGTATTGGTATGGGAGGATTGTGTTTGAGATAAATGAACTTGAACAGTTCGCAGTAAAATAAAGTTATGGAATCTTTAGATTAATTACTGCAAGTACGGTCCACTAGTATTATGAATACATGTGATCTAGATCCGGATCACTAGTGTAGTAGGACACTTTAGTAGAGGTACTTTATATATTAGAAAATATATAGAACTGGACCAGATATGTTAATTAATACTTAGTTAAATACTGTTTCAAAGTATTAATTAAATATATCAACTGATGATCATATACAAATAGATATTAATCCTGAAGTTACTATGAACTCCTGTTTATGTTATATGAGATCTTTGATTCATTCGTTCTGGTCTGTCAAAATGATCAGGCTATAAACTTTTAGTTTGGGAACTCATTTAGTATACATATATGGAATCTATACCTTCTCATAAGAGATTGAATAATGTTTCTCTTAGGGGTTTACTTTTGGGACTGAAAGTTTATTGAGCTCGAATTCATAATTTAGTTATGAATTAACCTTCACTAGTAAAGTCAATGGTACTTAAGGAAACAAGATATAATTAAAAGGATAAAAGGGTAATTTTATTCCTGACTAATTATGAACCATTATTAGAGAGTTAATTTGTATGTAATGATTATATCAATGGACGCTTTATTTTATAAAGTACTCAGTAAATGAAATGTCTATAATTATAAGAGTGCAGTTTCATATTTATAGTGGAGTAATCATGATATTAATTGTAACGCCCTGTGTAGCCAAGACCGTTACACTGTGTATTTATAAAGGTGCGGGACTTGCTAATCAAGTCTTTTAGTTGAAAACATGTCACTACACCATTAATGAACTAGGGTTAAAAAACTTTTGGTCATAAAAGATACGTTTCATATAATTGAACATTTTGAACAAGGGATCCCAAAAGAACCAACGTTTGAAAGTCAGTTTACAAAATTTCAAGGCATAAACATCCACTAGCCACTCTAAGGGCAAAACATAAATTTATGGTCCTCCTGTTCCTGTCCCTCCCTCAACCGTGGCGGCCGAGCAACTAGTCATGTACATTCTGCCTTCAGAGCTCTCCGAATCAGGGCTGATCAAGCTTACCCTTGCCTTCACCTGCACCATGTAGCACCCGTGAGCCAAGGCGCAGCAAGAAAACATAAAATCATATCACAAGCAATGGTAACAATTAAATAACTCTTTAAGCATATTCATAAATTTAGCAATTCACATTAATCACATAACTCATAGACATAACCAAGAATCCACAAGCTAACACTCAGCTATTAGGCACGTCATATTCAACAGTTAATAATGATAATTAGATCTCACGATAATTAGGGTTGACGCCCTTAGGTCGCACCCTCTATTTACCCCACTGACTCTGGTCCGCTTAAACCTAGCTCAGTGAATATTAAGCTGTCCTCAGCTACCAGTGGCTGAGTCGCGCCCTGTGCGGCAATGTAAACTCCGACACTCTTAGGTCGTTGGTTTAATATTCTCATGGCATAATACCAACTTTCATAGTGCATACAAGAATAGGGAACCCTTAGTCCCATTATAAATTCACAACCAGGTGCAGTTCTCTTACCTATGTCCTAAGCTTCTTGAGCACCGAAATCCCGAGCACTGTCCTCTAACCCGACCCTTTCTGAGAACCTAGTCACAACACATAGCACTCTCATTACTAACCAATTCATAATCATCTCCCGGAACCAACCCCGCGCTCTCGGGACCTCCAGTTTCCCTACACAAGGTAGCAAAAGCATCCCCTGAGCCCCTGAGCCCAATTCCTCAAAACTCAAATTTCCCCTTTCTTGAAATTAGCATAGTGCTGCAGCACAGCCCTATAGGGGTCGCGGCGCCCAGAGTGGTTCCCTCCTCCTTTTTAAACCTAGCACCGCGGCACGGAAGAACAGGGCTGCGGCGCTCATACGCGAACCCAAAAACTGGGTTTTCCCCAGCATTTTTCCCGAACCAAAACTCTTCCAAATCAATACCAAGGTACACCCAAGTCCCAATTCAACCTAAAACCCCAAATAAACAGAATGGCAACTCAGAAATAACAACAACAAACATACAATCAAACCCAAGAATCACCTAATGGCTCAAAATTCACTAAACTTAAACCACCCTTCAGAATATTTAAACCACACCAGAAAATAAGCTTCAGAGATATACGAATTTTCAGAAAATAAGCTTCAGAAAATAATCAAGGATTCGACCTTGAGCCACCTCCAAATCCAATTCCAAGCTTAATTCCCTTGATTCCCAAGCTGAACCTCACAATCACTAAGCCATACATCCAATTTTCAACACTCAACCCAAATTCTCTAAGACATGCAAGGAGACTCAAAAGAGAAGATGAAGCCTTACCTTTGAATTATTCTTGGCCTATGCTTGACTCTAGCTGCCCCAATATCAGCCCTGAATTCCTTCCTTGATCTCAAGGAAAACTAGCTCCTCCTTTCCTTCTAGCTTCTTGGTTCCCTCTAAACTTCCAGCAAAACTCTAGAATAAGCCTAAGTGAAGAAAAACGTAAATGACTTCCTCTCAGCCAAGGTTATCCTCTCCTAAAGCCAAATTACCAATTTTCCCTTTCCCTTAATAAAATCCTTGTACAACCTCAAGGGAAATTCCGTCATTTCACCCAAATCCTGCTAAGTCCTCAAGTATTCCTATAAATCCACATTTAATTTTGACATACCAAATTATTAATAAGCTACTAACCCTTACTCAATAATTTCCTAACACATTATAATATACCCAAAATACCCCTAAGCTCATCCCGAGCCAGGTATTTGACCCCGTTGTGACTTTCTAGCTAAACGGCTCCCTAGGACCGTCTCGGGTCGTTCATCATAATTATATCACCACTCACACGTGGTATCAATCACAGTAAATACAAATATCACATTAATGCCCTCAACAGGCTAAAATTATAAATATGCCCCTAGCAAACAAATGGGGCCCACATGCATTTCACATATTCATATAATCATATAAGCATGCTTAACACAGAATCATGCATTAAACTACTTAATTCTTACAGAAACCAATCGTGCCCTTCTAGCACACTAATTAAGGCCCTTAATCCTTATTAGTGATTTTTGGGTCGTTACAACTATCCCCTCCTACTGAGAATTTTGTCCTCGAAATTTACCTAAATAGCTATGGATACTGATCCCGCATCACCGAATCAAGCTCCCAGGTCGCTTCCTTGACCTTGCTTTATATCCACAATAATTTAACTAGCGAAATTGTCTTATTTCGTAGAACCTTATCCTTCCGATCCAAAATCTGAATTGGTCGTTCCTCATAAGACAAATCTGTCTGTAATTCCAAGTCCTCATACTTCGGCACATGTGTCGAATCTGAGACATACTTCCGCAACATAGAAACATGGAATACGTCATGAACTCCCGACAATGATGGTGGCAAGGCCAACCTGTAAGTTGCCTGTCCAACCCTTTCTAGAATCTCGAAAGGTCCAACAAACCAAGGGCTCAGCTTACCCTTTACTCCAAAGCTTTTCACCCCTCGCAGTGGTGAAACTCGCAGAAACACGTGGTTCCCAACTTGGAACTGCACGTCTCTACGCTTAGGGTCATCATAGCTTTTGTCTACTCTGCGAAGCAAGCATCCAGGCTCGGATCTTCTCAATAGCTTCATTTGTCTTTTGAACCATGTTTGGCCCCAAATATTTCCTTTCACCCATCTCATCCCAATGAATGGGCGACCTACACTTTCTCCCATATAACATCTCATAAGGAGCCATTCCAATCATGGACTGATAACCGATGTTATATAAAATCTCAATCAATGGGAGATACTTACTCCAAGATCCCTCGAAGTCAATCACGCACGCCCTAAGCATGTCTTCTAACACCTGAATCGTCCTCTCAGACTGTCCATCAGTTTGAGGGTGAAAGGTTATGCTAGACTTTAACTGAGTCCCCATGGCTTTCTACAGAGCACCCTAGAACATGGAGGTAAAGATGGGGTCTCGATCAGATACAATAGACTTAGGAACCCCATGGAGACGAACTATCTCCCTCACATACAACTCTGCATACTGCTCCACCGTGTAAGTCGACTTCACTGGCAGAAAATGAGCTGACTTGGTGTATCTGTCCATTATCACCCACACCGAGTCGTGAAGCCCTACAATCCTGGGTAAACCTCCCACAAAATCCATAGTAATATCCTCCCATTTTCACTCGAAAACTCCCAAAGGCTGAAGCAACCCCGCTGGTCGTTGATGCTTAGCTTTCACTTGCTAACACGTCAAACACCTGGCCATATACTCCACCACATCCTTCTTCATCCCAGGCCACCAATATAATGTTCATAGATCTTGATACATCTTCGTGGTACCCGAATGAAGCGAGTACTGTGTAGTGTGGGGCTCATCTAGAATCTCTCGTTTGATCCCTTCATCTGCTGGAACACAAATCCGCCCCTGATACCGAAGCATACCAACCTCAGAAACAAGATAATCCTTAGCTATCCCTGCTAAGACATTATGCTAACCTCCTGTAACTATGCATCCACCAATTGACTCTCCTTGATCCATTCCAGTAGGGTAAACTACAAAGTAACATTGGCCAATCGGCCCACCACTAGCTCTATTCTTGCCCTGGTCATCTCATCGGCCAACTCTCTAGAAATCTGAACAGAACTAAATAACTGTCCTGAGCCCCTCCGGGTCAATGCATTTGCCACAACATTGGCTTTCCCTGGGTGGTAAAGAATGTCACAATCACAGTCCTTTACTAACTCCAACCAACGGCTTTGCCTCATGTTCAGATCCTTCTGGGTGAAGAAATACTTCAAACTCTTGTGGTCAATGTATATCTCGCACTTCTCCCATACAGATAATGTCGCCACACCTTCAGTGCAAATACCACTGCCGCCAGTTCTAGATCATGGGTAGGATACTGCTGCTCATACTTCTTCAGCTGCTGTGATGCATAAGCTATAACTTTCTCATTCTGCATCAGCACACAGCCTAAACCCACCCTTGATGCATCACAATATACCACAAACTTTCCTTCCTCCGAATGAAAACTCAGCACAGGTGCAGTAATAAGTCGTCACTTCAATTCTTGGAATCTGTTATGAAACTTCTCTGACCAAACAAACTTCTGATTCTTTCGTCTCAACTCTGTCCTCGGTGTAGGAATCTTTAAAAATCCTTCTACAAACTGCATGTAATAACCTGCTAACCCGAGGAAACTCCGAACCTCCGAGGCATTCCTTGGCCTCGACCAATCTCTCAATGCCTCTACCTTGGATGGATCCACCTTAATCCCCTCTGCACCAACTATATGCCCAAGAAAAGTCACTTCTGGCAACAAAAACTCACACTTCTTAAACTTGGCATATAACTGATGCTCCCTTAATCTCTGCAAGACCTGACGAAGATGTTGCTTGTGCTCTGTCTCTAAACTGGAGTACACTAAGATGTCGTTGATGAAGACAATGATGAACTAATCCAAGAAGTCCTTGAACACCGTGTTCATTAGATCCATGAAAGTTGTCGGGGCATTGGTCAAACCAAAAGACATGACCAAAAACTCATAGTGCCTATACCGTGTTCGAAAGGCCATCTTCGGTATGTCCTCATCATTGATCCTCAGCTGGTGATAATCAGATTGAAGATCAATCTTTGAGAACACTATCTTTCCCTGCAACTGATCAAACAAGTCATCGATCCTTGGTAGAGGGTACTTATTCTTAATGGTCAACTTGTTCAATTCTTTGTAATCTATACACATCCTCAGAGTCTCGTACTTCTTCTTCACAAACAAAACTGAAGCGCCCCATGGAGAGTAACTGGGCCAGATGAATCCCAAATTAAGAAGTTCCTACAGCTGTATCTTCAATTCCTTCAACTCTGTTGGTGCCATCCTATATGGTGCTCTCGATATTGGTTCTGTCCCCAGTGTAACTCAATAACAAACTAAATCTCTCTGCGCAGTTGCAATCCTAGTAGATCCTCAGGAAATACATTAAAAAACTCACACACTAATCTGGTTTCTCCTGGCCCTGTTGGCAAAACCCTGGTAGTGTCCACCACACTAGACAGAAAGCCTATACATCCTCCCTGTAACAAGTCTCTGGCTCTCAATGTTGATATCATGGGTACGTGGGGTCCACAAACCGCACCCATGAAAACAAAAGCATCCTTGCCCTCAAGCTCAAAAGTCACCATCTTCTTCCTGCAGTCAATAGTAGCCCCATATCTACCCAGCTAATCCATCCCTAGAATCATATCAAAATTCTCCATGTCTAGCTCAATTAAGTCTACTGAAAGCTCCCTACTATCAACCACCACTGGCATTGCTCTAATCCACCTCCTAGAAACTACTAGTGCCCCAGTAGGCAATAAAGTCCCAAACCCCATAGTACGGTACTCACTAGGTCTACACAATCTATCAATCACCTTGCAAGAAACAAATGAATGTGAAGCACCAGAGTCAATCAATACAGTAAAAGGAGAGCCAGCGCTAGAAAGCTGGCCTGTCACCACCGAGGGACTAGCCTCGGCCTCTGCCTGTGTCAAAGAGAACACTCGAGCTGGAGTCAAGTTGTCCACCTTTCCTGCTTCCCCTTTCATCACTATTGGGCAATCCTTCTTGAGGTGCCCCACTACTTCGCACACATAGCAGGCCTTGGCCCGACACCAGCCCTGATGGCATTTTCTGCACCTCGGGCACTCCAGATAACTCCTCCACGCCTCACCGCCTCCTTGACGGCCACCCTAAACACCCCGACCCCTCCTATTAGGTCCAGCAACGGTCGAAGTGTCAGGGATCTTTTTCTTAAAATCACTAGGGCCTCCTTCCCTACCAGACCCAGAATGAGGAGGCACCACTCTATGAACCTCTCGCCTCGCAGCACCTTCCCACAAGACTCAGAGTTTCTTTATACGCCTCATAAAGGCCCATATTTTATTATGCACTTATTACCCGATATAACAGATATAAATTTAATAGGCAATCATATATTTATGTAAATAGGAAGTTACCCAAATTTGTAAGTTACCATATTAATGTAGGGTTACTATAACGCCCTACTTCCTTAGAGCCATTACTAAGTGAGTTAAAACATGCCATTAGCTCACTAATCGAGATTTTAGGTTAAAAGTGTAGCTAAACCATAATAAAAGTCGCTTAAAAGCCTTTAATATAAAAATGTGATCATCCATTGAAAACGTAAAGAGTTATACATTTGGGATCCCAAAATATTGTTCAGAAAATACTTTACATCTCAAAATACATTTTAGGTCGACTTAGGCGACAAATCTACCAATACATTACATCTTCCCAAAATAACCCTGGTCGTGGTAGCTAGGTAGGCTGAACATGTACCCGTCGCTCCACGCTCTCCGTACTCGTGGTTGGTTGACCTTTCCCTTTCCCTTACCTGCACCATAGAGCACCCGTGAGTCCAAGCCCAGCAAGAAAACTCACACAAAACAAATAACATATGCATAGCAATCCACAACATATAACAAAACAGCCAACAGGCTAAACACATAGCGGCCATCGCCGTCCCAGGTGCTTTACCAGACCCTGGGTTCACAGTCTTCATCGAGAGGATGGCTCGAGCATCCTAGTAGGGTCTTGCCCTATCATCCTGCACTCTGCGTGCTCAACGCTGATCCCGGTCTCTTCATCATTCCCGACCTTTTCCATTTCCGGCCTTTGCCGTTCACTCACAAATTCGCATCACATAGCATAATATCAACAAATATTTAAACATATACTAAATATAAACAATAGGGATACACCCTGCAATTCACTCAATAGGGCTATGCCCGTAAACAAACACTAAGGCCACGCCCTGCTATACGGGTACAACAGTTTTCTTACTTGTGTCACGAGCTATCTGAGCACCGCAATCCCGAGCACAGTCCTCTAACCTGAGCCTCATTGAAAACCTAGTCATAACATATTCATAATAGTCATCCATAAGGTTCTAATCCAATAAATAACTTCGAAATATTAATCTAGCCTCCAGGACCTTGGATTCTACCAATCTGGGTAATAAAATCCTTTCTAAGCCTTAACATTTGAGTTCCTTAGCTAAAAACCTTCAAACAGCCAATATTTGAATTTGAGTCGCGGCCCAACCCCTTAAGGGCCGCGGCGCGCCTAGGAAGACAGAGGCTTTCCAGCCTCTTCGACACACACGGGTCGTGGCACCTGAAGAACATGGTCGCGGCCCGAGCCCCCAAACCCAGAAAACCAATATTCTTCCTGCGTTTTCCTCGAGCCTAAACCCCAATTTCATATCCCAAACACCAATTAAACCCAGAATTAAGCATTGGTTCCTTGTCCATACAATCTAGACAACATAACAAATCCATAGACGATCCCATAAAACTCAGCCAACACCCATAATTAAACTTAAAATCCATTTCACATGCAAACTTATAACTCTAACAAAATTCAGCAGAACTTAAACAATTCAGTGCTAGATTTCTTACCTCTGGAATGAATTCAATCCTTGAGCTACTCCCCAAGCACTAAAAGCCCACTTCTTTCACTTTCCTTAGCCTAAAGTCCCAAAAATTCATCAGCCACCAAGCACAATGACATTGAGAGAGAGAACCGACTGAGAGAAAGAGCTGAAGAGCTTTTGTTGTTTCTTTCCTTCTGTTCCTTCTGAGTCCCTCTAAAATCTCAGCTTCCTATACCTTGTATATCCCTTGCCAAAAGTCTAACATGCCCCTTAAGTCTATCTAAATCCTCAAGAGCCACCAAGGGAAATTTCGTCATTTACCATGTCCCGCTAAATCCTTAAGTGTTCATAAATGAGTTTTAGGCTCGTTTAGGATCTAGTTTTTTGGTAGGTTTTCATTAGTTTAGGGATATTTTATTGCGGAATTATGCTCGTTTGTTCATGTTTCAGGTTTTCCATGCTAAGTTGGTGAAAAGACTGGAATTAAGTTGTTGACGGTGAGAACTCGTCAACGAAGTTAAGTTGGAAACACTTATCAAATCAAGACTGCTGATTAGAAAACAGTAAAAACTTGAACAAAAACTCGAGAACAATGATGGCACAATAATGGAGAAATCAATCTTTCATTCACACTTCAGGTTCTGCTACAGTAAAATTTCCAACCCCCTTTCAGGTGGTCTTAGGGTCCATTTTATAGTAGGCTCTAATGGCCTTAGATACATAGTGGTCCAGAGGACCAAGTGGTACATACGTACTGTGTCAGAGGAGTGGCTTTAGAGGTTGTGGTCGTACATCCCGTACAGAAGTAGGTGTCAGGAGGATGTCTCCACTACTTGTCGGTACCCATGTCTAACGCGTGGTGGCAGGCGGAGTGGTGCAGGGGGTAGTGGTGTCGGCTCTGACCTATGGCCGTACACGTACGGACCATAACTCCTACCCTTGCATACCCACTCCTGGCGTTCCCACTACTTGTCTGGTAGGGGTACTATATCCGTACTCTGACTTCTTTAGGTTTGTAGGCACATTCCATACTCATGCATGTACCGTGCCCCTTGTGAGTATTCTCGCCTCCAAGGCCATGGGCACGGGACCATGGGCGAGGCCATGGGCGAGGCCATGGGCGAAGCCATGGGAGAGGCCAGGGGCGAGGTCATGGGCGAAACTATGGACGCATCTCGCGAGGCCACTTGGGAGGTGTGGCCTAGGCATCTCGCGAGACCCTTTGGGTGGTGTGGCCAAGGCATCTCGTGAGGCCACTTTGGTGGTGTGGCCGAGACCTTCTCGCGAGGCCACTTGGGAGGTGTGGCCTAGGCATCTCGCGAGGCCCTTTGGGTGGCGTGGCCTCGACATCTCGCGAGGCCACTTGGGAGGTTTGGCCTAGGCAACTCGCGAGGCCAAGCGAGGCCATGTCGCCTCGTGCCTAAGCATCTGAGCGGGGCCGTGCAAGGCTATGACATCTTAGCATCCACACCTTGTAAACTGCGTGTTTTCCCTTGATGAGATTTTGAGCATCAACACTTGCCCCCCTAGTCTAGGAGAGGACCTTTAGGTGCTCTTGTAGACTATTCATCTTGGTTCTTATACATAGGCCTTCATGCATGGCTTAATATTTTCACCTTACTTCATTATTAGTATTACTTCTCTTTTGGTAACTCTTGTATTGTCTCAAGAACTCCCTTTTTCTTTTAATGTATAAATACATATGCTGCTTGTTTATTTCTTGTTCTATTGCATTTGAGGCCCTTTTAAGCCTGTGTGAAGGGGTTTAGTTGGTTCCCCTCTTTTATCTATCAGGCTAGAGGTCCTTTGGAGCCCATGTGAAAGGGTTCACTGGGACCTCTTTTGGTGCCTCTTGGTTGCTTTCATAAGGATATTTTGACCCCTTGGGTCTTAGTTATCCTTTTATGTTTTTCTTGCGCGCGCTTATTATTTCTTTGCGAGAAGCGTCCCTCTCGTCATTATGCATAGTACTATTTCTGCAAGGGTCTCTTTTAGGACCCTTTTTGGCTAGACAGCTTGGTGGCTGCTCTAGACTTATTAGTGTTGTCACTATATATATATAATTTTTTTTTTTGTAAGGCCTTTTGGCCTCCTTGATGTTCACAAGGGTAGCTAATCCTTGTAAACCCAGGGGACGCCTTGCAAGGTCTTTTTACTGTTTCCTGTGTTTAGGGACTTCGCCTAGGGCCTCGATATAAGGGGTCCTTCTAGGACCTCCCATTAAACGGTCCTTTTTATGGCCATGGTCCCTCTTGGGTCCTCCTGATGGAGGGCCCTTTTTAGGATCCTCCTTGTGCATAGGATCCTTTTTAGGATCCTGGTGCAAGGGGTCCTTCTTTGGATTCTCCTGCTTGTTGCTTGCTTCATCTCCACGAGCCACTTCCTCCTGATGGAGGGCCCTTTTTAGGATCCTCCTGATAGGGGGTCGTTTTTAGGTTACTCCTAATTGAGGGCCCTTTTTAAGATCCCTTATTAAAGGGTCTTTTTTAGGAGCCTCTTTTTTTTAGAAGTCTCCTTTTTAGGAGGGCGAGGGGTCCTTTCTAAGATCCTCCGTTAGAGGGCCCTTTTTAGGTTCCCCTTGCTAGCTGCATGTTATTGCCTCCTATCCTGCCCCCCAAGCGCTTGGTGAAATTTATTTCGGCAGGCACTTTGGTTGATGCTTGTGCAGTGAAGAAAGTAAACACGGGAAGTAGCAAACGGTTTCATTTATAGCACGCGGTTTACATATAACTTTGTAAATAAAAAAGAAAAAGGTTACATATAACTAGGAGGCTACCTACGGTAGTCTCTTTGATTCTTACTTAAGCTAACATAACGAAGAACAAGCTAAACATAGGTTCTTTTGGCACTAAGAGCCGAAGTCTTGCTGGTTGCACTTCTCGAGAGGCTCCGTAACCTGCGGGTCCAATCTTGTGCAGGTCTAACTTGTGCAGGTCGCTCCTTCATGCACAGCCATCGCCATTGGCACGGACGGTTGGGTGGCTGCGCGGAGGGACATGTTATAGCATTCCCTCGCTTCCTTCTGCTCCCCTCTCACACATGCTACTCCCCCAGGGGTGGGGAATTTCATGGCCAGGTGATATACATAAGTTATTGCCTTCAATTCTCTTAGAGAGGGTCTCCCTAACACCACGTTGAAGGCTGAGGTGCATTCTACCACGATGAAGTTGGCCATTACGGTGGCTTGCTTGGGTTGCTCCCCCATGGTGAGGGTTAATTCGATCGTCCCCAAGGGTCGCATCGAATCTCCCGTACACCCATACAAAGTCGTGGTGAAAGGCTTTAGGTGACGGAGGCTCAACCCCATCCTTTCCAGTGCCTGTCGATACAAGATGTCCACAGAGCTCCCGTTATCCACCATGACCCGATGTACCCTCATATTAGCTAGCTGGGCGGTTAGCACCAAGGGGTCATTATGAGGAAAGTGCACCCCCTGCGCATCTTCTTCTGTGAAAGTTATTGAGTCATTCTCGCCCTTGAAGCTCTTCGGGGGGCGTTGCTCCAAACTTAAAACGCAATGTGGTGGACTTTTCCGGGCCTCCCTGGCATACCTGTCTCGCCCTTTCCTAGAATCGCCTCCGAATCCTGGTCCTCCAAAGATGGTCCTAACCTCCCCCTGCACTTCTGGGGCCATCTCACGTGCCCGTGAGGTGGGCACTCCTCCTTCCGGCCTCTGGTTATCCTTGCGCACATACTTGTCCAAATGTCCCCTGCGGATGAGTTCCTCAATTTCTTCCTTCAAATGGATACAATGAATTTTCCAACCCCATACAAGGTTCTCTTTCTTCCACATAAAAGTTCTTATGGCCCTCTTCCACACGTATGTACTTCTGTGCTCTCTCGAAGAAGTCATCCAGATTCGTGACTTCTCTTTTGAGCATGCTCCCCCACAACTTACTTCCTGGGCGAACTCCGGCTGTAATAGCCATCTTGTGCTTTGCTTTGGTTAAACCTCCCACCTTTGTTGATTCTATACTGAACCTATAGATGTAGTCCTTCAGACTTTCATTCTCGCCTTGTTTTATGTTAGCGAGGCTGGTAGTTGGCATGACGTAATCACATGCTGCATGGTGTTGCTGAAGAAATTCATTAGAGAATTGTTGCCATGACTCAATTGTTCCTGGCCTTAACCTCTTGAACCACTTGTAAGCCACTCCTTTTAGCGTAACAGCAAAGCAATGACACTTTGCCCTGTTGTTGACCCCTCTTAACCTCATCTAATTATTGAAGGAGTCTAAATGATATTTTGGGTCTGTGGTACCCTCGTACGGAGTCATGCGAGGCTCTCTAAAGCCAGTGGGCATTCGCTCAGCTTGAATCTCCCGTGTGAAGGGTGAATCATGGTCAAATTCTTGGTCATCCTTGTGCCCCCCAAGTGCAGTGGTGATCTTGCCTCGAGGGCTCCGCATTTTGGTGTCTAGTCCCCTCCTCTTTTTGCATAAGGAGTTTTGCGGGTTCTCGGGCTGATCCTTTGCCTTGGTTGTGTCCCTTGGGGGAACCGCGGGGGGTACGTCTCTCACTTCTAACCTCTCTCCATGGAGCTTTTTCCTTAGGCCAGGGGGTGCTTCTTTTGAGGGGACTTCGACCTTATTCTTACGACCATCACCTTCTCTCCGCCTTTGCTCCTGGGGACATTTCGCTGGCCTAGGTCCCTCCTGGTACTTTGCCTGGGGGGTTTTACTGGTAGAAAGTTGGGTCCTCCCATCGTCTACAGGGACGGTGCTTTCCCCTTTTTCATGCCCTTTCCCCTTACACTTAGGGAGGGGTGTGCTTGACTTCCCTTGCAGTAGGTCGTCTAAAACCTCCTGCATGTTCTCTATCATGGTTTCCAGCCTTCGAGTCTTTTTATCCAACTCGTGAATCTCATCCTTGTAGAAGCGCGTCCTTGAGCTGACACTTACCGAGCGTACCCCGGGACCCTTGCCTGGCCAGTGCGTCGAGGGACCGGGGTCCTGGTGGCCTGAGCGCGGGGTCAACCGGGGCCGGTTAATTGGATACACTAGTGGCACTGAATGACCTCCGTCGGGCTGGATAGCTGGGGACGATGCTTCCTTCTCCTCCCCTGGGGGAAGAGGTTCTTCTGGCCCACCTCCATGCCCGGGCGGAGGGGAGTCTTTCTTGGAGGCCTTCCGCTCTACCTCGTCTCGGTGAGTCTCAACCTCTTGTATTTGCCATAGGCGTTTTGAACGTCTTAGCATCTTTCTTTGTTGGAAGTGATGGAAGAACACTGGCTTGATGCTTGTTCTTCCCACAGACGACGCCAAACTGTTGACGGTGAAATCTCGTCAACGAAATTAGATCGGAAAACTCAAAGGTAAGTCAGGCGATGTTTATGTAAGAACTGAGAATAAACTTATGAAAGGATAAACACAGATCAACAATGGAGTGAGAAATGTATATTGCTTAATAGCTTCTGCATACAATGAATTTTCCAACCCCCCTTTCAGGTGGTCTTAGGGTTCATTTTATAGTAGGCTCTAATGGCCATAGATACATAGTGGTCCAGGGGACCAAGTGGTACATACGTACTGTGTCAGGGCAGTGGCTTCAGAGGTTGTGGTCGTACATCCCGTACAGAAGCAGGTGTCAGGAGGATGTCTCCACTACTTGTCGGTACCCATGTCTAATGCGTGGTGGCAGGCGTAGTGGCGCAGAAGGTAGTGGTGTCGGCTCTGACCTATGGCCGTAGACGTACGGACCATAACTCCTATCCTCGCATACCCACTCCTGGCGTTCCCACTACTTGTCTGGTAAGGGTACTATATCCGTACTCTGACTTCTTTAGGTTTGTAGGCACATTCCATATTCATGCATGTACCTTGCCCCTTGTGAGTATTCTCACCTCCAAGGCCATGGGCACGGGACCATGGGCGAGGCCATGGGCCATGCCATCTCGCGAGGCCATGGACGAGGCCATGGGCGAGGCCATGGGCGAGGCCATGGACCATGCCATCTCGCGAGGCCACCTGGTGCTGGGCCTCATGCGCGCGGCTGAGGCATGGCTGGGGCACCATTTCGCAAGGTGCCTTACTAGCGAGGCCACCACCAGCGAGGCCACCACCAGCGAGGCCACCATCAGCGAGGCCACCATCCGCGAGGCCACCATCAGCGAGGCCACCATCAGCGAGGCCACCACCAGCGAGGCCACCACCAGCGAGGCCACCATCAGCGAGGCCACCACCAGCGAGGCCACCATCCGCGAGGCCACCATCCGCGAGGCCACCACCAGCGAGGCCACCACCAGCGAGGCCACCACCAGTGAGGCCACCAGCGAGGCCACCACCAGCGAGGCCACCATCCGCGAGGCCACCACCAGCGAGGCCACCATCAGCGAGGCCACCACCAGCGAGGCCACCAGGTGCAACTAAGGCGTGGCTTCGCTAAGTACGTGGTTGGTGCGAGACAATGGGAGCCCGAGGGCATCGCGGCTCCATCACGTAATTAACTGCTTATGGGACCTTAGTGCGTGCCTTTGATCCTTTGAGGGCGTGGAATTTTGAGCCTCAACACTTGCCCCTCCAGGCTCGAGTCCAATTGTATGATGAAGTGGCCTTTATCCCTCTGTTCTAATCAGGGACTAGAGATTTCTTATTTGGTGGATTTTTGGTATCCACAAAATTTTTGGTATATGCGAAGAAATAGACAAAAGGAGATTATACCAATAGATCTGGAAATTGACAATACGTGCAGACAGAAGCGAAAGGCGAAGAAAAGATTGGAGTTTACCATGGCTGACGATTTGGGAAACAGTGCTAATAATGCTACAGAAGTTCCAAGGGAACCAGAACCAAGAACTTTTAGAGACTATGTACTTCCTACTGTGATAGGAGTGCATTCATGCATCAGACCTCCACCATCGCTGGAAATAATTTTGAGATTAAACCAGCAATTCTTCAAATGGTCCAATCAATTATTCAGTTCGGAGGTATGCCAACGGAGGACCCCAATTTACACATATCTAATTTTCTAGAGTTTTGTGCTACGTTCAAGATGAATGGGGTGAGCGATGATGCTATAAGAATGAGGCTATTCCCATTTTCACTAAGGGATAGGGCGAAGAGTTGTTTGATAAATTCTATCACTACAAGGGATGACTTAGCTCAGAAGTTCCTTGCCAAGTTCTTTCCTCCAGCGAAGGCTGCAAAACTAAGGGGAGATTTCAATAATTTTTATTAGATGGAAGGGGAGTCACTATATGATTCTTGAGAGCGATTTAAGGAGTTGTTAAGGAAGTGTCCACATCATGATATAGAAAAGTGGATGTTGGTGCATAATTTTTACAATGGGTTGAATGGAACAACTAGAACAATTGTAGATGTTGTGGTGGGAGGTGATTTTATGAGTAAGAGTTCTAATGAGGCGTATGAGCTATTAAAAGATATGGCGATGAATAATTATTAGTGGCCAAATGAAAGGGGACAACAAAAGAAGGTTGCTGGAACGATGGACTTGGACGCTATATCCATGCTTAAAGCTCAAGTAGCAACCTTGACAAAGCAACTACAAAAGACTACACTCCCATCTCAAGCTATGCAAGTTCAAAACCTGTGTGAATTGTGTGGTACAACCCATCCACCCAACCAATGCCCTGCTCTATATATGAATAACATGCCCATGGAAGAAGTACAAGCATTAGGGAATTACCAGAGACTACCCAATAATCCCAATTCTATGACTTACAACCCATGTTGGAAGAACCATCCGAAGTTTTCTTGGTCCAATACTCAAAACACTCAACAACCTTACCCTCCACCTCAGCCACAATATCAATCTTCCCAAAATAAACAACCATATCAACAACAACATTCATACCAACAACCTTCACCTGGATATTATCAACCACAAAATAGACCACCACACCAAATGCCAATGAAACAAGCTAAGCCCCAACCTGATGCAATCAACCAATTTATGACTGAAATAAGGGTGTCCATAAGGAGTTTGGAGACTCAAATAGGGCAGTTGGCTACTGTAATGTCTAATAGAGCTCAAGGAAAAACTATAGAAGTTAATCCTAAAGAACAGTGTCAAGCTATTACTTTGAGGAGTGGAACACGGTATGAAGAGCCAAAGAAGAATCAATCAGAAGAAGAAGGTCAGATGGGAAATACACAAGGCATATAAGAAGAGAAGTCTAATGAAGAAAAGGTTACTGAAGACCTTAACAAGAAAGAAGTGGTACCACCTGTGAGCATTGACCATCATGTTAGAATTCCATATCCACAAAGGCTTTGCAAGCATAATCTGGATAAGTAGTTTGCAAAGTTTTTGGAGGTATTCAAGAAGCTACATATTAATATACCGTTCACAGAAGCATTAGAGCAGATGCCCAGCTATGTGAAGTTTATGAAGGAGATTCTATCTAACAAGAGAAAGATGGGTGATTATGAAACAATAGCATTAACAGAAGAGTGTAGTGTTATATAGCAAAGGAAACTTCCTCAAAAGTTATGAGATCCTGGTAGTTTTATTATTCCATGCATAATTGGGGACTTTGAATGTAAGCATGCACTTTGTGATTTGGGGGCAAGTATTAATTTGATGCCTTTGTCAGTATTTTGTAGACTTGGTTTGGGTGTAGCTAGGCCAACCATAGTAACATTGCAGTTGGCTGATAGATCTATGAAGCATCCACATGGTATTATAGAAGATGTGTTGGTGAAGGTGGATAAGTTTATATTTCCAACTGATTTTATAGTACTTGATATGGACGAGGATGACAATATTCCTATTATCTTGGGGAGGCCATTTTTAGCAACTGGGCAAGCATTGATAGCTGTGCAAAAGGGAGAGTTAAGGCTAAGAGTGCAAGGGGAAGAAGTAATATTTAATGTGTTCAAGGCTGTGACTTATCCTAAAGCAAGTGACAATTCTTTTTCAGTTGATGTGGTAGAATAGGTAGTAGAGAGAAGAAAGTTAATGGAAGATCCTCTTGAAATTAGTCTTACAGTTGATGACGTAGATGGTGAGGATAATGAAGAGGCGTCGAGTTATTTGAAGTGGATACAATCATATAAGCTATGGAAGAATAAAAGGTTTGAAGAATTAGGTGAGGGACTGGAAAGACCATTACCATCAATTTTGAAGCCACTTGTGTTAGAACTGAAGGCTTTACCATAACATCTACGCTATGCTTATCTTGGGGAGAAAGAGACTCTTCCAGTCATAGTTTCATCATTTCTTTTAGAAGTAGAGGAGGAGAAGTTGTTGAGGGTATTAAGGGCTTGTAAAACTGCTATAGGATGGCCTCTTGCTGATATAAGAGGAATAAGGAAATCGACAGTTATGCATAGAATTTTTATGGAAGAAGATGCTAAACCAACTATTGATGCTCAGCGAAGACTTAATCCAACAATGAAAGAAGTGCTGAGGAAAGAGGTTTTGAAATGGTTAGATGCTGGAGTGATTTATCCTATTTCTAATAGTGCTTGGGTAAGTTCAGTACAAGTAGTACCTAAAAAGGGTGACATGACCGTGGTGAAGAATGAGAGTAACGAATTGATTCCAACAAGGACTGTGACGGGTTGGAGGATATGTATAGATTACCGGAAGTTGAATAAGGCAACTAGGAAAGATCATTTTCCTTTGAATTTTATTGATCATATGTTGGATAGGTTGGTGGGGCATAACTACTATTGTTTTCTAGATGGGTACTCAGGTTATCATCATATTGTAATTGCACTGGAGGATCAAGAGAAGACAACTTTTACATGCCATTTGGGCTATGCAATGCAACAGCTACATTTAAACAGTGTATGATGGCTATATTTTATGACATGGTTGAGAAAGGGATTGAGATTTTTATGGATGATTTTTTGGTTTATGGGTCTTCTTTTGACAATTGCTTGACTAATTTGGAGTTGGTTTTGAGGAGATGTGAAGAGTCGCATTTAGTACTTAATTGGGAGAAGTGCCACTTTATGGTGAATGAAGGAATTGTATTGGGGCCCAAGATTTTTAAGAAAGGTATTGAGGTAGACTTAGCTAAGATTACTGCAATTGAGAATTTACCACCTCTAGTTTCAGTTAAGGGAGTGAGAAGCTTCCTTGGTCATGCGGGGTTTTATAGAAGGTTTATCAAGGATTTTTCTAAGGTTTCAAAGCCTCTATCTACTTTGTTGATGAATGGAGTTCCTTTTGATTTTGATGAGAAGTGTCACCAAGCTTTTAAGATACTTAAGGAGAAGTTGATTTCGGCACCTATAGTTGTAGCACCTCAATGAGATTTGCCATTTGAATTGATGTATGATGCTAGTGACTTTGCAGTTGGGGCAGTGTTGGGACAAAGAGTTGACAAGGTATTTAGAACGATTTATTATGCAAGTCGTACCTTGAATGATTCTCAAATTAATTATGCAACTACGGAGAAGGAGTTGTTGGCCATAGTGTTTGCCTTTGATAAATTTTGGCCATACTTGATTGGGAATAAGGTGGTTGTTTACACAGATCATTTTGCTATAAAAACATCTTATGACCAAGAAAGATTCCAAGCCTCGTCTTATTCGTTGGATTTTGTTGTTACAAGAATTTGATGTGGAAATAAAGGATAAGAAGGGCACAGAGAATTTGGTGGCTGATCACTTGTCTAGATTGGAGGTTGAAACGAATTTTATTGATAATGAAGTTCAATTTGATGATGCTTTTCCTGATGAATAGTTTTTTGATGTAAGTGTTTGTAAATATGTTCCATGGTTTGCAGACTATGTTAATTTTCTAGCTGCAAAGGTTATACCTCCTGAGATGACTAGGCAACAATTGAAGAAATTATATTCAGAGGTGAAGCACTATTACTGGGAGGAGCCTATTCTGTATAAACATTGCCTTAATCAAGTTATTAGAAGATGTGTGCCCGAAGAGGAGATGTTGTCAATCTTGACTCACTACCATACTTTGCATTGTGGCGATCATTTCAGAGGAACAAGAACAGCAGCAAAAGTTTTGTAGAGTGGGTTTTACTGGCCTACATTGTTTAAAGATGCTAAAGTTTTTGTCAAAAGTTATGATCGTTGTCAAAAAACTGGGAATATATCAAGAAGAGATCAAATGCCAATGACTGGTATTTTGGTAGTCGAGTTGTTTGATGTGTGATGAATAGACTTTATGTGTAATGACCCAAAAATCACTAATAAGGCTTAAGGGCCTTGATTAGTATGCCGGGAGGGCATAATTGGTTTGTGTGTGAATTAAGTGATTTAATGCATGATTCCGTGATAAGCATGCTTATATGATTACATGGATATATGAAATGCATGTCTAAGAGTATTAGTATGCATGTTGGCCTTGTTTAGCTTAAAGGGGCATATTTGTAATTTTAGCCCATTGAGGGCATAAATGTGATTATATGTCATAATTTTGAAGACCACATTATTATGTGAATATATTTGCAGCATGCAGCTTGAGGCGATCTTAGGGAGCCAGTTCGTGAGAAAGTCACAACATGACCCAATACTTGACTCGGGGCGAGTCAATGGGTATTTTGGGTATTAGACAGTTATTAGGGTTATCGGTTATGTAGATAAATAATTGGAGATGTATTTGAGGTTATGAAGCTTAGGAGGGAATACTAGGGAAATTTACCATTTTTCCCTCGAGGACGTTTTTGGTACCCGAGCTTTGGGATTAACTTAATTAACTAAGGGTAGATAAAACAAAACTAAGAAAATAGTATAATTTAGCTAAACCAACCCTTTCCCTTTTTCTCTTAGCTCACTCACCTTTCCCTAAACTCTCTCTCTCTCTCTCTCTCAAGGAAGCCATTGGAAACCAAAGGAGGATTTAGCTAGAGACTCAAGGATTTGAGCTGGAACTTTGGGGATTAGCTCAGTGTTAGCTAGAGGATCCAATCAGAAATTGAGGTATGTTTCGAATTACACTCTTGGTCATTAAATTCTGTGTTTTCTTGGTTGGGTTTTAGTGTTTTTGAGCTGTTAAGTTTCAAAGAATAAAATGTGGTTTTGATGAGTTTCTAAGTTATGTTTTGTTGGGTTTTTCTGCTGGAAATATGTTAGAGTGTTTGTGATAATTAATTTGTGGTATTGGGATGGATTTGGGTTAATTTGAGTGAGGTTTGATTTTTAGAAATGGTGGGTTTTCTGGGTTCAAAGGGGTCAGGCCGCGGCTCTGTTCTTAGTGTGTCGCGGCCCTCTAGAACAAGTGGGAGCTGAAGAGAAGGGCGGGCCGCGGCATGGGGAGTGCTGGGCCGTGGCCCATGTTTGCTGTCTGTGGCGGCTGGGCCTCTGGTTGGAGGCGGGCCTCGGCATGGAGGGCTTAGTGCCGCCGCTCTTAAGGGTATTTTTTTGGCTTTAAGGAGGTTTTCGGTGTGGGAATGTAACCTAGGGTGCTCGGGATTGATTCCACTACCGTGTTTGGTGGAATTCAATCTTCTAAAGGTTAGAACTTGAACCAGAAGCCTTTATTTAATTGTGATTGATGGAATCCCATATCTTTGTTGTGACTAGGTGTACGCTAGGACTCAGGAAAAGGATCGTGCTCAAGGGTCATTCCTCATAATCAGAACGCTCAGAATCAAAGGTAAGAAAACTGCACCCGGTCGTGCGTTTATGACGGGACTAAGGGTTCCCTATTCCTATATGCATTATGAAAGGTGGTATTATGCCATGTTAATGTAAAACAAACAACCTAAGAGTGCCAGAGTTTATATTGGCACACAGGGCGCGGCTCAGCCACTGGTAGCTGTGGACAGCTTAATATTCACTGAGCTTGGTTTAAGCGGACCAGAGTCAGTGGGGTAAACAAAGGGTGCGACCTAAGGGCGTCGACCCTGGTTATTGTATGATTTGGTTGTTGTAGTTCATTGATGAACATGATATGTTGAATATCTGTGTATTAGTTTGTGGATTTTCTTATTATGTTTAATGATTTTGTGAATGTTATGGACTGCTGAATTTATGATCATGCTTAAAGAATTATTTGGTTGTTGTCATTGTTTGTGCTATGATGTTATGGTTATTCTTGCTGGGCCTTGGCTCACAGGTGCTACGTGGTGTAGGTAACGGCAAAGGTAAACTTGATCAACCCTAATTTGGAGAGCTCTAGAGGCGGCATGTACATAGTCAGCTACTTGGCCGCCACGGTCGTGGGTTGGACAGGAACGGGAGAACCTTAAATGTCTGCTTTTCCCTTAGAGTGGCTTGTATTTGTATATACCTTGGAATTTTGTAAACTATCCTTTAAACTCTATTTTCTTTTGGGATCCCATGTATGAAATGTTTATTTCAATGAATGGTGTCTTACATGACCAAAATCTTTTAACCCTAGTTCTGTAATGGTTTTAGTGGCACATTTTTAACTAAATGACTTGATGCAAGTCTTGCACCTTTATAAATACACAATGTAATGGTCTTGGTTACCCAGGGTGTTACATTATGGGACCTTTCTCGTCATCTTATAATAACAAGTGCATTCTGCTTGTGGTGGACTATGTTTCTAAATGGGTAGAAGCTGCAGTAACTCCTACTTGTGATGGGAAAGAGGTACTTAGATTCCTTCACAAAAATATCTTCACTCGGTTTGGTACCCCAAGAGCAATTTAGTGATAGGGGGAGTCATTTTTGCAACAAGTCTTTCACTACTCTCTGTGCTCGTTACGGTGTTCATCATCTAAAGGCATTATTTTATCATCCAATTGCAAATGGTCAAGCTGAAGTGTGAAATAGGGAGATTAAAGGTATCTTTGAAAAGACAGTAAATACATCAAGGAAGGATTGGTCGAAGAAGCTCGATGATTCACTTTAGGCTTGTCGCACTGCATTCAAAACTCTGATTGGTATGTCACCATATCGATTGGTGTTTGGTAAGGCATGCCACTTACCGGTGGAACTTGAGCACAGAGCTTCCTGGGCTGTGAAAAAGTTAAGCATTGATCTCTTTATGGCGGGACAAAATAGGCTTATGGAGTTGAACGAGCTTGATGAATTCCGAAATGCAGCTTATGAGAATGCGAGGATTTATAAAGATAGGTAAAAGGCCTTTCATGATAAGCGGATACTAAGGAAGGATTTTCAACCAGGACATAAAGTGCTGCTATTTAATTCAAGACTTAAGCTCTTTCCTAGTAAATTGAAGTCGAGATGATTAGGACCATACATAGTAGTTGCTTCACTTCCATATGGAGCGGTGAAAATTCATAGTGAGAAGACGGGACACTTTAAGGTGAATGGTCTAAGGTTAAAGAATTATTTGGAGGGCCCGGTGGAAAAATGCAAGTCCGTGGTGATTTTGGAACCACTCTAAATTGAAGACAACCAAGAGTCCGGCTAAAAGACGTTAAAGATAGCACGATTAGGAGGCATTCCTAAGTTTATTTTTATTTTTCTTATATTTTAATTTATGTTATTTGTTTTTGTTTTTTTTAACAATGTTTTAGGGAATTTTTTTTAGTGATTATTTTTTGTTTTAATTGGGAACAATTGTGATGTATTTGATAAACCGTGAAAAATGTGAAAAAAAAACGCAAGAGTTTTCCAAGAAAAAAGGTTGAAAATTTTATTTTTTCAGGAATGTAGTGCTACAGCGTTGGGAAGTATGGTGCTACGATGCTAATCTCAGAGCCAAATGGAATTTTTATTCGATCCTTAGCGCTACAGCTCTGTATTAGTAGTGCTATGGCACTATACTAAAAAACTAAGTGCCCAAAAAGACCGTGGTACCACTACAGCACTACATATGTAGCACTACAACGCTCTATCCCAGATTTTTTTTAAAAAGGGCTGGATTTCGAGACTTCTTCTTCCAAACCCTCATTTCTTCTCCCATTCCATCTTTTCCCTCTTCCAACACCCCAAACCACCATATATCCTCCATTACAGCCTTTTCCCAGAAAATCCCACCATAGTTTCCAACTTTCCTCTTCTTCATCTTCTCTGATATCTCATAATTTTCGCCCATTAATCCACTTCTTTCCCCTAAAATCAATTTCAATTTCAAATTTTCTGAACCCTAAAAATCAAACTTTCAAATTTCTTGAAGGAGGTGACATTTTTTCAAGGGGCTTTGATTAACCAAGCACAAGGAAGACCATTTCAAAGGCTAGTAAGTGTTTTCAATCCCTTTTATTTCAAGATTCTTTCTACATTTGGGGTTGGGTTCAATTGTTGCTTGTCTTTGTTGGAAATTTGTTTTTGCTGCTGTGATTTGTAATATTTGGGTCTTGTGTTATGAGAAATTAGATTTATAGGGTGGTTGTGAAGAAGGAAAGTATTTAATTTAAGGGAAGGTGCTGTCGAAATTTTTCTGGGTTTGATGTTGTTTAGAGTGTAGATTATGGCACCTAAAAGTAGAGATGGGAAGTCTAAGGATAAGGGGAAAGGCAAAGCTTCTGCCTCCCAACAAAGGGATGATAGCTTGGAACAGGAGTTTG
The DNA here is from genome assembly GCF_963169125.1 of Humulus lupulus. Taxonomy (NCBI): domain Eukaryota; kingdom Viridiplantae; phylum Streptophyta; class Magnoliopsida; order Rosales; family Cannabaceae; genus Humulus; species Humulus lupulus. The sequence goes on from NC_084793.1 coordinate 130,892,198, forward strand.
ATGAAACCAGATTTATAAATTTTCAAGCTCAAGAGCGATATGAGAAGTTTGTGCGAAAAACATTGATTCCTGAATGAGAAGTAAAATATCCATCTGAACCCTTTGATTATCATATTTTTTAGTTAGTTAGATCTAATCTCTCAGCTCGAAAGTGGGACAATTTTGTGACAAAACTGGCGCAGGAAAATGTATCATTGGTTTATGAGTTCTATGTGAATTTAAGGGCTAAAAACAATGATAAAGTTTTTGTTAGAGGTAAGCGGGTGCCGTTAACTGCCGAATCCATTAATAAGGTTTTCAATGTGCCGCACATAAAAGAGCAAGAAGAGGAATATACAAGATATTTGATGGGATATAAAGATTATAATGTTGTGGCTGAAAAGCTATGTTTTGAAGGTGCTCCATGGAATTTATCTGGCTCTATACCCAAGAGTATCGCGTCATGTCAATTGAATATTGACGCCAGATTCTGGGCTTTTTTTGTATGTGCTCGGTTTATGCCAGTGAGTCATGACTAAGGATCGAGTATTTCTGATGTATGCATTGATGACAGGAATGACTGTTAACGTGGGTTTGTGGATTACAGAGAATATAGAGTTCATTGAAAACGGCCATACCACTGGAGGTTTCGGCCATTGATCTGTCATCACAATGTTATGCTATAAAGTTGGAGTTCTCGAGTTAGTCACTGATATTTATCAGTCTTTGCAGCAACCTTTGTTGATTACTTTGATGAAGGATTGTCCCGCACTTGCTCTTTATGTGCCACAGACAAGGAAAAAGGGTAAATGCCATGTGGAAACGGAGGTGGAAGAAGAGGCTGATTCGGTGTTGCTGGGGGGTAGTAGTGACCATAGCATGAAGAACGTCAGTGATAACTTGGATTATCTTCTCCAACAAAATCAGTATATGGTTCAACAGCATCACATGATGAATCAGTACATGAGCCAACGGTACGAATACAAGGTGAACCATGTGGCTCGCTTAAACAACTTAGTGAGTTGGTGGTCTTTAAATGAGGCGGATCAGACTTATTTTGCTCCACCACCACTGTATTCTCCATTTTACTCTCCGCCTCCACCTCCGTCTTTTGCAAGATTTCCAGAACCACCGCCTCAGCCGTCTCAACCTTTCGAGGGACCTTCGTCCCAACCACCACAACCGTCATACTGATCAGGGGACAATGTTCGATTTTAAGTTTGAGGGAGAGATTTATTTTCTAGTGTTCTTTGATGCGTTTTTTTTTCGGTTTGTTTGTTTTTATTTTCATTAGTTGTTTTGAGTCATGTTTTAGAGTGTAAATTAAGTTGATGATAATTGCCATTTTAATATGATTGACTGTTTTGTAGTATAATCTAAAGGAAAAATTGATGTACTTCTGAAACAATCTATGTGCTTGGTTAGATACTTTGGTTTTTTTTTTATTGTGATCTGTTGACATTAGAGATCTATTGCTCATAAATTGTAAATGTTATAATTGCGTTATTTTATGCATGTCGAATTCGGATTGTGGATTGAAAAGATTGAAAAAATTCTAGAACCTGTTTGCTTACTATTTGAGATGAAATTTGAAAATTTGTGCATTTATGAAAAGGATAGAGGCAATTTTTTTTGGACTGGTTGTGCCTTTCAAGCTAACCCTATTAAATTTTATCCTTAGTCAACCCTTTTGAGCCTTACAACTGTTTTCTTATTAATGCATTCTTTTGAGTTTAGCTGTGAATTGGATTACCATTTACTCTTTTTGACCCATACCATGAGCATGAAAATTATTATATAAGGGGAGTGAATGTGTAATGGGATGTTTGTATTATGTGTTACTCAGAAAATTACTTGTGATTGAGAAAAATTAAAGAAAGAAAAGGAAAAGAAAGTGAAAAAGGATTATGCTCCCAAATAGTTATCTATTGAAAACTCAAAGTTTGGGGGAGTGTATTGAAAAAAAAGGAAAAAAAGGAAAAAAAAAAAGAAAAAATATTCTCAATCATTGCACAAAAAAAGGGTAACAAGGGATGAGTGGTGTGAAATTGTTGGGAAAGTTTTTTTAGTTTGAATGCTTGTGGTATGATTAAGCCTAAAAATATTTCTTTATCTACCTATACCTAAGCCTTCTATTACAACCTTTGAAAAGCCCTGTTGATTCTTATTTATGCATTTGTTTATATTAATGGAGAATAGTAAGTAGTGCAGGCATATGGAAAGAACCAGTTATGTGGTTAGTTGGTTCGAATTTGATGTGCATAAAGTGGTTCAATTATTTTATTTGCGAGTTATGAGTAAATGAGTTTTGGTGTTGATAGATTGTAGTGAAAGGGTGAAGTATTTTGACTGAAAATCTAAATTAATATTTTAAATAGCATGATTGTTTTTCCTTAGAATTATATGTGCATAGCTGTTTTGAGTGTCGAAATTGGTTAGTTATGTCAACTTGGTCTGTTTAGGTTTGAGTCTAGTTAGATTCTTTACTCAAGGGCGAGTAAAGGTTTAGTTTGGGGGAGTTTGATAAATGAGTTTTAGGCTTAATCATACCACAAGCAGCTTGTGACTCGAGGCGATCCTAGTGAGCGGTTTAGCGAAAAAGTCACGGTGGGGATTTATACTCGGCTCGGGGGAGCCTGGGGGTATTTCTAGGAATCTGGGAAATATATTGGAGACTATTTGACATTGAGGAAAATATTTGGCGATTAATTAGGTGACAGGGTTTAAGCGGTAATTATTAGGGACACTTGAGGAATTAGTGGGAATTGGGAGCAATGACCAAAATTGTAACGCCCTGGTTACCCCAGAACAGTTACGGTGAACGGTGAACCAGAAATTTGACCCGCTACCCGAGTCCTTTGGTTAAAAACGTGCATCTAAGTGTTATTAACAAGCTAAGGTGGAAAATCAATAAAAAGGAAAGGATATTTTTTATTAAATACATAAAACTGTTCATGGGCCCACAAGATCTTTTACAAGTTATTTACAACTCAAAGAGGTCATTACTGTTTGAAAATTTCAAACCCGCCGAAATAAGCGGCAAAAATAGGGTAAGCCCCCTAGTTCCTCTGAGAACTCCTTGGCCGTGGTGGTCAAGCGGCCGCATATGTACACATCACAACCTAAGCTTTCCACTCAAGGCTGGGTGAGCTTTTCTTTCCCTTTACCTGCACCACATAGCACCCATAAGCCAAGGCCCAGCAAGAAAACACAATATAGCATGATATAATATCAACAATGATCATAATAATCATTCAGGACTATTAGTCCCAAAACAGATAGGTGATTGTCACAAAAGTCACAAAGTTAGGTATAACTCCCTTTAGCCTTGTGACGATAGGGTCACCGGGGTTTAACAGATAAGTGAACCTTTCACTAGCTTAAACAGGATAGGTGCAAGGTGACTAGTCACCAACATAACCTTCCTCATGACCATAGAGTCATAACCCTGGAACATCATTCCCTAGCCATGTGTCAAACGGTCACCTGGGCCTTAGGCCCTGGCTCTGAGTAACTAGTCTTAGACTAGCCAAGCGCTTATAAGTTCATCGACCTTAGGGTCGGTCCAACGTTAATGCCTTAGAGTCATTCAATGCTGATATCGATTAGATCTAATCTTCATTCGGCCCGGCGTTCAAGACGCTTATGCCGTTTCTGACTCTTAGGTCAGTGTCCCTGACTAGTCAATGCCATATACAAGTAAGCAATATTCGCTAGCATTTATTATGCAATCACTGTCCATATTTTTCAACCAACATGCCTCAATAACAATCACGCATGTCATATATACACAGGGTGTAGTTTTCTTACCTCAGATTCGAGCTAGAATGAATAAAGGAACGACCCTTGAGAACGATCAACTTTTAGTCCTTTAGCGGTCACCTAGTCCTAACCAAATACAGGACATCATCAATAAAATGATCAACATAGGTTTCCAAACCAATATCTAGCCTCCGGGACATCAATCCAAACTAATCCAAGTAGTAGGAACAATCCCGAGGCCTAAAACTATGTTCCCGGGGTCAAAACACACAAACGGGCTCAAACCTGCCCAAGGGCTGCGGCCCTGGCACCTTGTGCCGCGGCCCCCAGCCATTCCTGAAGCAAGGGCCGTGGCGCCCAGCAACCACAATCTCAGCCACCTGCTTCTTCGAGCTAGGGTCGTAGCACTCCAAGAACAGGGCCGCGGCCCCCAACCCAGAACATGCCCAAACTCATTTTTCTTCATTTCAAACCCTCCAAAAACATACCTAAACAGTTCCAAATCATCAAATTAAAGTTCCCAAGCTTCCCAATGGTCCAAAACCATCAAAACCCAAGGCTCAATCGAACCAAAAACTCAATGATTCACAGAATTCAATTCAAAGCTTAGAAACTCTAAAAACTAAAAACTTAAACTTAGATTACCTTCGATTGGGTTGTTTTTTGTCAAATACTTCAGTTAAGAAGCTTCTAATCTTTCCTAGGATCGCTATGCCTCAATCCTCGCTTGATTCCGACTCCTAGAACTCGACTTTCTTCAAAAAGGCTTTGAACGGTAAAATGAGCTAACGAAGGAGAGAGAAAATGTTTTCTAACGTACGTTCTATCTAACAAGCTACTTCAAGATTAAGTAACCTCAAATAAAACCTAGCGCTCGGGGTCCCAAAAACACCCCCGAGGACATTATAGTCAAAACTTCCAGAATTTCCTCCTGATCTCAAATACTCCCAATTTATTATCAAATAAACATTCTTGTTACCCAATAATTGAGCCTGTTATGACAAAACCGCTAACTCATAATATAAGAACGTCTCATGCCGAATAGCTCGAATATATCTCCATAATAATGGAATCTCATTCACAAATCACAATATGCACCCAAATACACAAATATACCCTTAACGGGCCAAATTATCAAAACACCCTAATATTCAAATGTGGATCCACATGCATGCACATAACATCATATTATAATATAATTCACATAACACATGCATATATTCATTTAATGGCATAATTAAACAGTTACGGCCCTCCCGGCCTACTAATCCAGCCATTAAACCGCATTAAGGATTTCGGGGCATTACAAAAATGCCCTTGGTATGTTTAGAGGCTTAGGTTTTAGAGGGAGGGAAAAATGGTCTTTTGGATGGTTAAAAAAAAGGGGATAAGTGTTGTTCTATTTTTAGCCTTAGTGGAAGTTGTCGAAAATAGTAGAAGCAGAAGGAAGGAAAGAAAGAAGAAAAACATGGACTCTTTCTCTCTCTCGGTTTCCTTTCCCTTCACCATTTCTTGAGGATTTCTGAAGCTGGAACTCAGTGGAGGCCTAGGCTAGAGCTGGGACCTTGGTTCTTGAGGTAATCAAGAGGGTTAGCTAGAGTTAATTCCCAATTAATGGTAAGGTTTAAAGTTATGCTGAGATTTTTGAGTTTTGGTGAGTTTGAGTTCTGAATTTGGATATTTAAATGGAAGTTAAGGGGTTTGAGCTTGATGAATTGAGGAGATAAAGGCTAGAAGGATACTAAGGGTAGCCTAATGTCGAATTCCCCATTAAAGGTAAGAATTTCTGAGCTTGATCATCTGAGTTGCTGGGTTGATTCTGGTTTTCTGATGAGTTCTTGAGTTTTCAATTCAATTCTTGTTTTCTTTGCTTGATGGTGCATGTGGCTAAGTTTTATGTTGTTGGGCTATGTGGGATGAGATGTAGAGGATGGTAGGCTCAATTTGGTGTGTGGTTGAGGTTTGGAGGGGTTTTAGGGAGTTTTGGCTCGAGGAAATTCGAAGGAGAAAACAAGAGGTTGAAGATTGCTGTTTGTAGCACTGTAGTGCTAGCCTTGGAGTGCTATAGCACTATGATGGCTTCCTGGGGGGCTTTTTTCTATGCTTGTAGCGCTGTAGCACCCACTTTGTGGCGCTGTAGCGCTACCCTGCCTCTAGAAATGGATTTTTGGGTATTTTCATAGGTTGTTTGCCTGGGGGCTCGAGGTTTGATTCCTCCACCCTGTTTGGTGGAATTAGGACTTACTGAGGGCTCGGGATTGGCCCCAAGGTTAGGTTACAGAATTGAATTTTAGTGATGGTTCTAATTTATGGCTGTGACTAGGTGTATGTTAGGGCTCGAACGGGATCATGCTTGAAGGTCGATTTTACTAATCAAAGCTATCGAAATCAATGGTAAGAAATTGCACCCGGTTATGTGAATATGTCAGGACTAAGAGTTCCTTATATTTGTATGTGATGTCATGCAATGGAATTATGCCATGAGGACATGTGATAAATGGCATAAGAGTGCTGGAATCAACATTTGCGCACAGGGTGCGGCTCGACCACTGATAGCTAAGGTTAATTACATAATCACTGAGCTCGGCCTAAGCGAGCCGGAGTCAATGGGATAATCAAAGGGTGCGGCCAATTGGCGTCAACCCTGGAATTTGGTGTTATATGTTTATTGTTTTCTATATTGTTGAGTGTGACGAGTTTGTTATCTGAATAACTGATTGTTGGCTTGTAGATCGATATCACTGTTTATATGAGCAATATGACATGTTTGTATCTGATTGATAAATCATGAAAATCTGACTGTTGTTTATCGTTTATACTCTGTATTATGGCTTTCTTGCTGGGCCTTGGCACATGGGTGCTACGTGGTACAGGTAAAGGCAAGAGCAAGGTGGACCAGTCCTGAGTTGGAGATCTTTGAGGCTGAATGTACATAGTCAGCTGATCGGCCGCCACGGCCGAGGAGTGATAAAGGGCAGGAGAAACCTAAAAGTTTGTTTTGCCCTTAGAGTGGTCAGTACTTGTTTGCAACCTTGAATTTTTGTAAACTGACTTTTAAATTCTATTTCTTTTGGGATCCCATGTATGAAATGTTTATCTAAATGAAATGTATCTTTTATGACCAAAATCTTTTAACCCTAGTTCAATTATGGTTTCGGTAACATGTTTCTAATTAAATGACTTGATTAGCAAGTCTTGCACCTTTATAAACAAACAGTGTAACGGTCTTGGCTATCCAAGTCGTTACAAATTTGTATTAGAGCGTCCTAGGTTTAAGGGTTCCTGAAGACTGGCTGGACATGTACATTCACCGCTAAAGACAAGCTCGACTCAGGGTTTGGTAATTGTGTATACATGTTTATATGCTTAAATGATTAGAATGGATTATGAATGTTGATATCTATGTGATTAGTAGGAAGCATGAGATACTGATACGGCCTGGCCCTTGAATGTTGTGTGATGATATCGAGGCATGCTTATTAGCATTGCTGTGTATGTGAATGAACTCTTATATCTTGATTTCTTGTGAATGATTGAGTTCCAATGGTGGATTATGGAAGGATTATTACCCTGTCATCATAGTCTGACCATCGAGTCGATGATTGCAGATTAACTTTGATAGCTATGTGTCCAAGATGATCTATACGATTTACCGACAGTAGGTTTAAGGCAAGGGATGATGACCAGGGCCAGACCCCTCCGCCAGTCCCTGAGAACTGGCAGCAGGTCATGGCAGACATGCAAGCACGGCTATAGAGCCAGGATGAGCAGATTCGACTTCTGCGACAGCAGGCTCTGACAGGGAGTGCTGCCCCTATTGTGCCACCTGTAGTGGTACCAGTTGTACAGCCAGTAGAGGTTGGAAATAAAATGGGAGTCGTTGTATGAGCGGTTCAAGAAACAACATTTGAAGGGGAACCAGATTCACTAAAGGCTAAACAGTGGATGAGTATGGTCACTGCTATTCTAGATTTCATGAGGGTAGAGGGTCATGACAGAGTGGCTTGTGTTGCATATATGTTGAGAGAGGATGCCCGCATCTGGTGGAAAGTAGCATCACAGACCAAGGATGTTACTACATTGAGTTGGGAAAGGTTTAAGGATTTGTTCAGCCAAAAGTATTACAATGTTGCCATCAAGGCAGCGAAGGTTAATGAATTTGTGGGGCTGGTTCAGTGCAGCATGACAGTTACAGAATATGCCCTAAAGTTTGACAGACTTGCGAAGTTCACACCAAATCTTGTGCCTACTAATGCTGCTAGGAAGGAAAAATTTATCAGAGGACTTAATGGTATGATAGCCCAAGATGTGAGGATTACAACAGTTCCTGGGGGGACAACTTTTGCCCAGGCTATTAAGAAGGCTCTTACCGCTGAGGAAGTGGAGAACAAGATTTGGAGGGAGAGTGCAGTAAGGCGGGAGGGCCACAGGGCGATGCCTCCATACTCTAGGTTAGGTAGGGGCAGAGGCCCCAGTGATCTGAAGAGGAAGACTCGTGATGCTTTGACCGCTCCTGGTCCTGATAGGAGAGCTTGGGGTACTCAGGGTGGCCATCAGGGAGGCGGGGATTCATGGAGGAGCTATCCTGAGTGTGCGAGGTGAAGAAGACGCCATCCGAGAAAATGTCGTGCTAAGGCCTGTTATGTGTGCGGGGTTGTGGGACACCTCAAGAAACACTGATGAACAATGTAGAAAGGGGTAGCAGGGAAGGTGCACAACTTGACTCCAACTCGAGTGTTCACCCTGACGTAGGAAGAGGCCGAGGCTAGTCCCTCGGTAGTGACAGGTCAGCTTTCTAGTGTTGGCTCTCCTTTTACTGTATTGATTAACTCTGGTGCTACACATTCATTTGTTTCTAGTAAGGTGATTGATAGACTATGTAGACCTAGTTAGTATTATACTGCGGGGTTTGTGACTATATTGCCTACAAGAGAACTGGTAGTTCTAGGAGGTGAATTATAGCACTGCTAGTGATGGTTGACGGTAGGGAATTATCAATAGAATTGATTGAGTTGGGTATGGAGGACTTTGACATGATTTTGGGAATGGATTTGTTGGTTAGATACGGAGCTACTATTGATTATAGGAAGAAGAAGGTGATCTTTGAGCCGGAGGGCGAGGATCCCTTTGTCTTTGTGGGAGCGGTATATGGATCCCACATACCCATGATATCAGTGCTAAGAGCCAGAGATTTATTACAGGGAGGATGTATTGGGTTATTGGCTAGTGTGGTAGATACCACTAGAGTTTTGCAAACAAGGTCAGAGGAGACCAGATTGGTTTGTGAGTTCTTGGATGTGTTCCTTGAGGACTTACCAGGGTTTCCGCCATGTAAGGAGATTCAGTTTGTTATTGTGTTAGCGCCAGGGACAGATCCAATGTCGAGGGCACCATATAGAATGGCGCCAACAGAACTAAAGGAATTGAAGATGCAGTTACATGAGCTTCTAGATTTGGGGTTCATCAGGCCGAGTTACTCGCCATGGGGTGCTCCAGTTTTGTTTGTGAAGAAGAAGGACAGGACTCTGAGAATGTGTATAGACTACAGGGAATTGAACAAGTTGACTATCAAGAATAAGTATCCTCTACCAAGGATTGACGACTTGTTCGATCAGCTGCAGGGTAAGACAGTGTTCTCGAAGATTGATCTTCGATCTGGTTATCACCAGCTAAGGATCAAGAACGAGGACATACTGAAGACGACCTTCCAAATAAGGTATGGACACTATGAGTTTCTAGTCATGTCGTTTGGTTTGACCAATGCCCCAGTAGCCTTCATGGACCTAATGAAAAGGGTGTTCAAGGACTTCTTGGATCAATTTTTCATTGTTTTCATCGAAGACATTTTTGTGTACTCCAGTTCAGAGGTAGAGCACAAGTTTCATCTTCAACAAGTTCTGCAGAGGTTGAGAGAGCATCAATTGTATGCCAAGTTTAAGAAATGTGAGTTTTTCCTACCAAAAGAGACATTCCTTGGACATATTGTTGGTGCAGATGGGATTAAGGTGTACCCATCTAAGGTGGAGGCAGTTAGTGATTAGTCGAGGCGAAGGAATGCCTCGAAGGTGCGGAGTTTTCTCGGTTTAGCGGGTTACTACAGACGGTTTGTGGAAGGCTTCTCAAAGATAGCAGCACCGATGACAGAGTTGACACAGAAGAATTTGAAGTTTGTCTGGTCAGACAAGTGTGAGAACAGTTTTCAAGAATTGAAGCGGCAACTTATTACTAAACCGGTTTTAAGTCTTCCTTCAGAGGAAGGAAAGTTTGTTATTTATTGCGATGCATCAAAGTTGGGTTTGGGCTGTGTATTGATGTAGAACGAGAAGGTTATAGCTTATGCATCATGATGGATGAAGGAGTATGAGTGGGGTATCCTACCCATGATTTGGAGTTGGCAGCAGTAGTATTCGCGCTGAAGGTTTGGCGGCATTATCAATATAGGGAGAAGTGCGAGATATACACCGATCACAAGATTTTGAAGTACTTCTTAACACAGAAGGACCTGAACATGAGATAAAGACGTTGGCGTAGAGTTGATAAAAGACGATGACAGTGATATTCTTTACCATCCGGGGAAAGCCAATGTAGTGGCGGATGCGTTGAGCCGGAGGGGCCCAGGTCAGTTATATAGTTCCACTCAGATTTCTAGAGAGTTAGCTGATGAGATGGCCAGAGCGGGGATAGAGTTGGTGGTGGGCCAGTTGGCCAACATTACTCTGCAGTCGACTCTGCTAGAGCGGGTTAAGGAAGGTAGGTTGGTAGATACTCAACTACAGGAGTTAGAGAGAATGTCCTAGTGGGAGTATCTAAGGACTATTCTATTTCTGAGGTTGGTTTGCTACAGTATCAAGGGAGGATTTGTGTCCCAGCTGGTGTGGGGATCAGACAAGAGATATTGGATGAGTCGCATACTACGCCGTACTCAATTCATCCGGGTACCACAAAGATGTATCAAGATTTACAGACGTTATATTGGTGGCCCGTGATGAAGAAGGATGTGGTGGAGTACGTGGCTAGATGTTTAACCTGTCAGCAGGTGAAGGCTGAGCATCAGCGACCAGCAGGGTTGCTTCAGCCTTTAGGTATTCCTGAGTGGAAATGGGAGGATATTACGATGGACTTTGTGGGAGGTTTACCCAGGACTGTAGGGCTTCATGACTCGGTGTGGGTGATGGTGGATATATACACCAAGTCAGCTCATTTTCTTCCAGTGAAGACGACATATATAGTGGATATGTATGCAGAGATATATGTGAGGGAGATCATACGTCTCCATGGGGTTCCTAAGTCCATAGTTTCAGACCGGGATCCTATCTTTACCTCCAAGTTTTGGGGTAGTTTGTAGAAGGCTATGGGGACTCAGTTGAAGTTCAGCACGACCTTTCATCCTCAGACTGATGGATAGTCTAAGAGGACGATCCAGGTGTTGGAGGATATGCTTAGGGCATGCGTGATAAATTTTGAAGGACCGTGGAGTAAGTACCTTCCGTTGATTGAGTTTTCATACAACAATGGTTACCAATCAACGATTGGAGTGGCTCCCTATGAGATGTTATATGGGAGGATATGTAGATCACCCATTCATTGGGATGAGATGGGTGAGAAGAAGTATTCGGGGCCGGACATGCTTCAGAAGACAAATGATGCTATTGAGAAGATCCGAGCTAGGATACTCGCCTCACAGAGCAGACAGAAAAGCTACTCTGATCCTAAGCATAGAGACGTGGAGTTCCAGGTTGGGGACCACGTGTTTCTGCGAGTTTCACCACTGTGAGGGGTGAGAAGATTTGGGAAGAAGGGCAGGCTGAGCCCTAGATTCATCGGACCTTTTGAGATCTTGGAAAGGATCGGACACGTGGCTTACAAGTTAGCTTTGCCATCGTCATAGTCGGGAGTTCATGATGTATTCTATGTTTCTATATGCTCCGGAAGTACGTCTTAGATACAACACATGTGTTGAAGTATAAAGACCTGGAATTGTAGATAGATTTGTCTTATGAGGAATGACCGGTTCAGATTTTAGACCAGAAGGATAAGGTTCTACGTAATAAGACAATTCCTCTGGTTAAAGTATTGTGGAGGAATAGTAGGGTCGAGGAGGCGACCTAGGAGCTTGAGTCAGCGATGCGGGATCAGTATCCTGAATTATTCAGGTAAATTTCGAGGATGAAATTCTCATTAGGAGGGGATAGTTGTAACGACCCAAAATTACTAATAAGGCTTAAGGGCCTTGATTAGTGTGCTGGGAGGGAATAATTGGATTATGCGTGATTTAAATGATTAAATGCATGATTACGTGATTAGCATGCTTATGTGATTATATATATATATGAGATGCATGATTGTGAGTATTAGTATGCATGTAGGCCCTGATTAGATTATAAGGGCATATTTGTAAAGTTGGCCCGTTGAGGGTATAAATGTAAATATTTGTGATTAATTGTTGAGACCACATTATTATGTGGGCATAATTACAGCTTGTTACTCGAGGCGATCCTAGTGAGCGGTTTAGCGAAAAAGTCACGGTGGGGATTTATACCTGGCTCGGGGGAGCCTGGGGGTATTTCTGGGAATCTGGGAAATATATTGGAGACTATTTGACATTGAGAAAAATAATTTGTGATTAGGTGACGGGGTTTAAGCAATAATTATTTGGGACACTTGAGGAATTAGTGGGAATTGGGAGCAATGACAAAAATGCCCTTGGTATGTTTAAAGGCTTAGGTTTTAGTGGGAGGGTAAAATGGTCTTTTGGATGGTTAAAAAAAGGGGATAAGTGTTGTTCTTTTTTTAGCCTTAGTGGAAGTTGTAGAAAATAGTAGAAGCCGAAGGAAGGAAAGATAGAAGAAAAACAGGGATTCTTTCTCTCTCTCGGTTTCCTTTCCCTTCATCATTTCTTGAGGATTTCTGAAGCTATAACTCATTGGAGGCCTAGGCTAGAGGTGGGACCTTGGTTCTCGAGGTAATCAAGAGAGTTAGCTGGAGTTAACTCCCAATTAAAGGTAAGGTTTAAAGCAATGTTGAGATTTTTGAGTTTTGGTGAGTTTGAGTTCTGAATTTGGATATTTAAATGGAAGTTAAGGGGTTTGAGCTTCATGAATTGAGGAGCTAAAGGCTCGAAGGATACTAAGGGAAACCTAATGTTGAATTCCCCATTAAAGGTAAGAATTTCTGAGCTTGATCATCTAAGTTGCTGGGTTGATTTTGGTTTTCTGATGAGTTCTTGAGTTTTGAGTACAATTCTTGTGTTTCTTTGTTTGATGGTGCATGTGGCTAAGTTTTATGTTGTTGGGATATGTGGGATGAGATGTAGAGGATGGTAGGCTCAATTTCTTGTGTGGTTGAGGTTTGGAGGGGTTTTAGGGAGTTTTGGCTCGAGGAAATTCGAAGGAGAAAACCAGAGGTTGAAGATTGTTGTTTGTAGCGCTGTAGTGCTGGCTTTCTAGGGAGCTTTTGTCTCTGCTTGTAGCGCTGTACCTCCCACTTCGTGGCGCTGTAGCGCTACCCTGCCTCCAGAAATGGATTTTTGGGTATTTTCATAGGCTTTTTGCCCAGGGGCTCGAGGTTTGATTCCGCCACCCTGTTTGGTGGAATTAGGGCATCCTGAGGGCTCGGGATCGGTCCCAAGGTTAAGTTATGGAATTGAAGTTTAGTGAGGGTTCTAATTTATGGCTGTGACTAGGTGTACGCTAGGGCTTAGACGGGATCGTGCTTGAAGGTCGATTTCACTAATCAAAGCTGTCGGAATCAAAGGTAAGAAACTGCACCCGGTTATGTGAATATGTCGGGACTAAGAGTTCTTTATATTTGTATGTGATGTCATGAGATGGTATTATGCCATGGGGACATGTGATAAACGACCTAAGAGTGCCGAAATCAACATTTGCACACAGGGCACGGCTCGACCAGTGATAGCTAAGGTTAAGTACATAATTACTGAGCTCGGCCTAAGCGAGCCAGAGTCAATGGGATAATTAGAGGGTGCGGCCTATGGGCGTTGACCCTGGACTTTGGTGTGATATGTTTATTGTATAAACTATTGAGTGTGATGAGTTTGTTATCTGAATGACTGATTGTTGGCTTGTAGATCGATATCACTGTTTATATGAGCAATATGTCATGTTTGTATCTGATTGATAAATCATGAAATATCTGTCTGTTGTTTATCGTTTATACTCTGTATTATGGCTTTCTTGCTGGGCCTCGGCTCACGGATGCTACGTGGTGCAGGTAAAGGCAAGAGCAAGGTGGACCAGTCCTGAGTTGGAGAGCTTTGAGGCTGAATGTACATAGTCAGCTAATCGGCCGCCACTCCCGAGGAGTGATATAGGACAGGAGAAGCCTAAATGTTTGTTTTTCCCTTAGAGTGGCCAGTACTTGTTTGCAACCTGGAATTTTTGTAAACTGACTTTTAAAGTCTATTTCTTTTGGGATCCCATGTACGAAATGTTTATCTAAATGAAATGTATCTTTTATGACCAAAATCTTTTAAACCTAGTTCAATTATGGTTTCGGTAACACGTTTCTAATTAAATGACTTGATTGGCAAGTCTTGCACCTTTATAAACAAACAGTGTAACGGTCTTGGCTATCCAGAGCGTTACAAATATATTCGAACATGTTGGATCTCTTAGTAGCGCCCCAGCGCTACAAAGTAGGCACCAAAGTGCTATCAGGAACAGGAGGCTAGCGCTACATCGCTACAGTATGGGCGCTACAGTGCTAGTAAAACAATTTTTAGGGCATTTTGGCACTGACAATAGCGCTACAACGCTCAAGACCTAGCGCCACAGCGCTATCAACATGTTTTTCATATTTTAGCCACTTTTTGAAGGGCAAAACGGTATTTTCACTTGGGAACCTTGGAAAACTATTTAAGGGACATTATTTCGCGATTTTGATAAGCAGTTTTAGTTTGATAAACCCTAGATTTAGAAAAGGCTGCTGTAATTAGATTTCTTTTTTCATCTGAATTCTGTAGGTTATTTTCTATGAATAATTATTTGAAGTTTATTTTCATCATGTTATCTATGAACTAATTTCTTATCTAGGGATTAATGTAGTCACTTGGATTTCTATTTAATTTTATTATGATATTCTATTGATACTTCTTCTTTATTCTAATCTATATATTGTTTATTTAATGTTGGTAAATACTTGATCACTATTTACTTGATTTAATGGTTTTGATTAAAAATTCGAAAGATGAGAATTGAATATGCTATCATTATATAGACACAGGTAGCATATTGGATGAAAGTACCTGTATGTCTTTTGTAGTAATTAGGTTTCTATGCTTAATGCCTTATTTATGTTTAAGTTTAACACAGAAATATAGAAAACCTGCATATAGACTGAGATCTTATATCTTGAAAAAGAATAGGAATTGATTATATTAACATGTTATTAGAATAGGAGGAAGAGATTTAGAATTGATTAGTAAAATTAATAGATTGAAAAGCTGATGAAATTAATTCCTAGGCATTTTATTATTGATTTTTAATTAGTTGATTCATTGTTTTGCATACAGTTATTTAAATTATGTTCATAATTTAGAGTATTCATTTTAATTTTAATTATTCATCTATGTTTTAATTCAACAAATAGAAATTTAATGAACAATTAGTGGTATTTGGAAAACAGTTTTCGTGGGAACGATACTCTACCTATCATATATTACTTGAATCGACCACGTATACTTGCGTGCAAGATTTTCACGATCAAGTGTTCCTATAAATCCCCGTTTAATCCCAACATGTCCAAATCATTGCTAAATTACTATCCGTTACTCGATAAATCCTGAACATACATTATGTTCCAGAAATTCCCCTAGGCTCGTCCCGAGCCGGGTTTTTTACCCCATTGTGGCTATCTATCTAAACTACTCCCTAGGACCGTCTCGGATCGTGCATCACAAATATATCACCACTCATGCGTGGTTTCAATCACAATATACAAAAATATTACATTTATGCCCTCAACGGACTAAAATTATAGATATGCCCCTAACAGTCAAATGGGGCCCACATGCATATTTAATTCACCTAAACATGCATTTCTAATCACATAATCAACAAATGCATAAATTAACATAATTAAATTAATTATGTCCCTCCTGGCATGCTAATAAAGGCCCTAAGCCTTATTAGCAAATTTGGGGCATTACAGTTATCCAAAATTGTCCATGAGAATCTCTTATAAATACAAGGGGAATGGATAGAAAAAGGGATCGACTTTCTGTATGCAAAACTCTGCTGAAATTTTCATAAACAATTTCCTCTAGATTCGTAAACAGATCAATAAGAGTGACTCGTGGACTAGGTAGATTTTAACCACTGAACCACGTAAAATCATGTGAGCATTTTGCATTCATGTTTTTTGCTACTTCTTACACATTTGGTTTACGAAAAGCCTAATCTCTCTTGTCGAATTTCTAAATCCCTTGTTGCCAAAAAACTTCGTCAACTGTTTCAGTTCTAGAATTCCCGAAATTGATAAAACATCTATGGTAGCAATACTTGAGGTTAATTTTGTGGATTGTCATTAGAAATACCAAGGCTTTCCCTTGTTTTTCAAGAAAGAACAAAACAAATCTTTTCCAATCCACTCGGGATCGAATATGGAATAAATTTTTAGTTGGAAGGCTAAATTATTTTCTTTGCGAGGAAAAGAAGTTCTTAGCAAGGCAGTAGTACAATCTATTCTAACATATTCCATGAACCTATTTAGACTTCCAGTGGTGCTTATCAATGATATCCACAAGATGTGTACTTGTTTCTGTTGGGGAGGTAATGTGGAACAAAAGAAAATGCACTGGAGCACCTGGGAAAAGTTATATTCGTGACTTGCACTTCCACAATCTTTTCTTGTTTAACAAATTCTTATTGGCTAAGCAAGCATGGAGGATTTATAATAATCCTGACTCTCTAGTAGCGAAAGTTATGGAAGGGATTTACCACCATTCTTCTGGCTTCCTGGATGCAATGGCATCCTATATTTGGCAAAGCATCTTATGTGGTCGAGATATTTTTTTGAGTGGGGCTAGATGTCTTGTGGGGAATGGCAAATTTATCTCAGTGTACTCAGATAGATGGTTTTCAAAAGGTGATGCCAACCCTTCTATTTCTCCATGTTATTTACATGAGCAATCTATTGTTAATAATCTAATGCTGCCTAATGGTGAATAGGGAAGGTCGTTGATTTTTCAACCTTTTACTAGTGAGGAGGCTAATGCTATTATTTCTATACCCCATTCAATCACTCCAAGAAATGATGAGCTTGTTTTGCATCATGATACTATAGGGACATATACTATTCATAGTGGGTATTGGCTTGCTACTAGGATGGTTGGTTTGGGTTAGGGCAGTACTTCAAGTGGACCCATTGTTTTGTGGAGAAATCTATGGAAGCTAAATCGACCCCAAAAAGTGAAATTATTTTCTTGGAAATCTACACACAACTACATCGGCAAAGGAGATATTGGAAGCACTTGAGAAAAAGTACAAAACCGAAGAAGAAGGTACCAAGAAATTCATCATAAGTCAATACATGGAATTTAATTCTTTGATGGCAAACCCTTACTCCCCCAAGTACATGAGCTTCAAGTTATTGTGAATACGTTATCTACTCTTAAGACAACATTGACAAAATCCTTTATTGTAGGTGGGGTCATAGCCAAGTTGCCTCCATCTTGGAGGGGCTATAGAAAGAAGATCCTCCATAAGAATGAAGAGATATCCTTGGAGGAGATCCTAAAGCACCTAAGGATTGAAGATGAGTCTTGTTCTAGAGACAAATGTATGGAATAGTCCAATGTTGGGACATCCAAGGCTAAAGCTATTGAGAAACCCTCTCAATCTAAAGGGAAGGCCAACAAGAAACCACAATCTAAGAGGGATACTCAACTAGCCCCTAAGAAGAATGAAGGGAAATTCAAAGGAGTGCCTTGTTTTTTTTTTTGGTGGCAAGAGTGGCCACATAGATTGAGAATACAAGTATCGAAATTCCAACAACCATGGATCCAAGGTCAACACAACCGAAGAGGAATTGGTTGCTACCTTGAGTGAGGTGAATGCCATCCAAAGGAAAGTGCAAAGACGGTGGCATGACACTTGTGCCACCATTCATGTAACTTATGATAGAGAGGTCTTCAAAACCTTTTAAGAGTAAAAAGATGGCCATGAGATCCAAAATGGTAATGAGCATAGATCCAGGGTGTTGGGCAAGGGGAATGTTGATCTCTACTTCACATTCGGAAAGAAGGTTCTCTTGACCAATGTGTTGTATGATTCAGATATGAGTAGGAATCTTGTGAGTGGGAACTTGTTGAGCAAAACGAGCATCAAAGCAATTTTTGAGTCCGGCAAGCTAATTTTATCTAAGGGGAATTACTTTGTGGGAAAATGCTACATTTGTGATGGAATGATAAAATTGTGTAGCAAAGACTCAAGTTTTGATAATAATGCATGCTCTTCTAACTCTTATATGCTTGGCTTTGATTCTATTACTTTGTGGCATAATAGAATTGCTCAAATAGGATATAATACAAGTAAAAGAGTTATCAAATGTGATTTAATTGTATGCAATGATGTTGAGCATGATAAATGTGAATTATGTATTAAATCTAAGATGGTAAATAAATCTTATCCAAGTGTTGAAAGAGAAACTAACTTATTAGATTTGACACATAGTAATTTATGTGAATTGAATGGAATAATTACTAGAGTTGGACATAGGTATTTTATTACCTTTAGTGATGATTGTTCTAGATTCACGTATGTGTACTTGCTTAAGAACAAGGATGAGGCCTTTAGGGTGTTTAAAATCTATAAATTCGAAGTTTAAAATCAATTGGAAAAGAAAATTAAAGTGATTAGAAGTGATAGGGGCAGTGAATACTTTTCTAATGAATTCAATGTGTTTTGTGAGATGTTGGTATAATACATGAATGTACATTCCCTTATACACCCCAAAAAAATGGTATAGCGGAAAGAAAGAATAGAACATATGTTGAAATAATAAATGTTATGTTATTACATGCAAATTTGAGTTTTGTGTTATGGGGAAAAACCTTGCTATCCGCTTGTAATATTCTAAACCAAATTCCTCTAAAGAATAATTAAATTTCATCATATGAGATAAGGAGATGAAGGAGGCCCAAGCTAGGGTATCTCAAATTGTGGGGGTGCATTGCTTATTGCAAGAGCAGAGAGCCTAAAAGGACCAAGTTGGGTCCAAGGGCCATCAAATGTGTATTTGTAGGCTATGCCTCAAATATCAAGGCTTATAGGCTATTAGGCTTGGAGTCTAATGTAATAATTGAATTGATAACTCTACAAAATAGAGTTATTTTAGCATATTTTATATGTAAATTTATGCTTAGCTCTTATGTTTTTTAATTGATTTGTTAAGTTTTTAAGTAATTATTTATTAGGTCAATTTTAATTTTATAAATTTAAGTGCTTTTATAGTTATTTTGATGTAAAATATTGTACTTCAATTATTTGAATTATTGTTGTTTACTTATAAGTAAAAAAAATGCACTTTTATTTTAAATGTTAAATTAAATTATGTTTTAATTAATATTTTCAAAGAATTAATATGATTTATTTTATAATTGAAAATATTTGATCATGACTTAATTTATGTTTATTTTGTAGGTATTATGTTATATTCTTGGTACTCGGAAATCAAATAAAGAAAAGAAAAGTTATAGTTTTGAGAGAAAAGCAAAGCAAATTGATGATTTGGAGCCCATTTCGCAGCCTCCATTCAAAGGCCCACCAACTGCTCCCTTTCTAGGCCCCAAAAGATCCACGGCCCAAGCAACTCCCAGCCTGCCTGCTCTTTCGCTTCCCCCAGCCCATGTGGGCCCACCTACACTACCCACAACCCAAGCTAGAAGCTCCCAGTACGCCTGCCCTTCCTTCCTTACCCAGGACCATGCAAGCCAACAGCACCCTTCGGCCTAGACACCCCACTACCCAGCCGCCTGCACCCCAAACCTAGCTACCTGCCCTTTTTCCTTGAGCCCAACAATTGTTTGGGGAGAGTGAGATAACACCACCTAAAGAAATAGAATCTATACAAAATTTGGATTGACTGAGACTTTAAAAGATTGAGAAAGAACATGCAAGCCCAAGTAGAACAATGGTGTTCTTCAACATTGATGAAGCTTCAAAAGCCTAGACAAGACCATCACTTTGAGCAAACCAAACACAAACCAAGGCTTATACACATTGCAAAATGTTGTCATAATACTCTATTTCCCAGCCACCATTGATGCTTGAGGCCTTCTCTTGAGGAAATGAGGATTGAGATTGAACAAGCCTTCCACTCTCAAAGTCAAGCACTTTCTTGGAGAGTTCTTGGAAAAAACTAGAGATTCTTGGAGCAAGAGAGAGAGAGAGAGATGGTAGAGAGCGATTGGAGAGAGTGATCACGTCTTCCAAAACACTATTTTGACCCTTATATAGAGTAGGCACCATCATTATTTCTAACCAATAGGATTAGACTTGAGAAACATGCCATTATGAGAATTAACGATAATTCACATAATACAGTAGGTGATGCGTCGCTTGCATGCAGGCGATGTCTCTCCTCTTGGGTGGCGACGTGTCGCCACCCTCTCTGACTTTGGACACTTCCAAATGTCCCAAAAATGCTCTAAATGATACCAAACTTTTTGGGAACCCTTAGATACTCTCATGTGTCACTTTGGACCCAAATTTTCTTTTTTATAAGTGCCCCACAAAGTCTTATCGAAATCATTGGTTGCTTAAAGCTTGAACCAAGCATTCCATATGATATAATCGGTGATACCTCATAGACCTCCACCACATCTTTTGCAATCCCAGTTTCTCGCTTAGCACTATCATGGTCATGTGCTTATCTCTTCGTGGACTTTCCAAGGAGAAACTCCAACTCCCATGAGAGGCAGCACCACCTCTAAGTCCACATAGGTGAAGATCTTACAACACATTTGCTACCTTTATAGATGCTTGTTACACTCAACTGAACTTCATTAAAAGCCCTAGGTTTAACCCTAACTCGGTAGCAACTAACACTAACCATCTTGGATGGAACTCGTCATAAATTTTAGTGTTGAAACTATTCACTTATCAATGACTTGTTCTTACCCATTGAAATCTTTCCCTTGATTTTTACAAGTTAAGAGTTAGGTTTCCACCATTGGTGAATCTATTATTCTAGGAGTTTCAATCCCATCCCTTTTGAATTAGAACTTACTAACCTTCTCACAAGAGGTTTTGTAAATGGATCCGCTAAGTTCTCACTTCTCTTAACATATGAGATCGATATGATTCCACCTTGAATCATTTGTCTCACATATTCATTTCTTAGACTAATGTTGCTAGACTTTCCATTATACACACTATTATATGCTCTAGCAAGTGCAGATTGACTATCACAATGTATTGAAATGGTTGATACCATATCTGTGGTTAAAGGAATATCCATCATGAGATTCCTAAGCCACTTGGCCTTTTTGTCGGTTGCTGCTAAAGCTATAAACTCCAATTCCATGGTTGAGTGTGATTTACACGTTTGCTTCTTGGAGCCCCATGAGATTGCACCTCATCCAAGAGTAAACACCCAACCAGTGGTGGAGAGATTATCTCTAACTCCTGATATCCAATTTTCATTGAAATATCCTTCAAGTATCCTTGGAAAATTTGTATAGTGAAGACTGTACTCTTTGGTACCCTTAAGATAACCAAGAATTCTCTGAATAGCTTTCCAATGCTTGATACTTGGATTGCTAGTAAACCTACCAAGTTTACTAACTACATATGCAATATCCACTCTTGTGCAATGAGTGGCGTACATTAGGCTACCCTATTGCACTTGTATATTCCAATTGAGCCACCACTCTTTCTTCATTCTTTTCAAACTTCATGTTTGAATCAAATGGTGTATGTGCCTCTTTGATTTTGACATGGCTGAATTTGTCAAGCACTTTCTCAACATAGTGGTTTGACTCAACACAAAATGGTATCCACTTCTCCAAGGTCTTTCATTTCAAAGTTAGAAGATAGAAACCTCTTCGTTTCTATTATTCCTTTAATGTCAATAATCAAAATCAACATATCATCTACATATAGACACACAAGTATGACTAAGTCACCACAAGTCTTATAATATAAGAACTTTTCTGCATTGTTGTGTCTAAATCCATTAGAAACAATGACTTTATCAAACTTCTCATGCCATTTTTTTGGAGCTTATTTCAAACCATAATAATGATTTGACAAGTCTACAAACTTTATGTTCATTTCCTTGAAGAATAAAACCTTTCGGTTGTTCTATATAGACCTCCTCCTTGAGATCCTTATTTAGGAATGTTGTTTTGACATTCATTTGGTGAACATAAAGGTTGTACATAGATCATAAGGCAAACAACAACCTTATAGACATAGTTCTTGCTACCAGTGCATATGTGTCAAAGTAATCTATTCCCTTTCTTTGTTTGAATCCTTTGGCTACTAGCCTAGTCTTGAAGGTTTGTATGGTGCCATCGGTATGGATTTCTTTCTAAATACCCATTGGCACCCAATTGGTTTTGACCCTTTTGTAAGCTCAACCAATTCTCAAGTGTGGTTTTACATGATTGAATCCATTTCATCATTAATTGCCTCTTTCCAAAAGGCAGAGTCCCTTAAGGACATTTGTAATGCCTCGACTAATTCTAAGACCTCAGACCATTAAAAGAACTACTAAGACATAGCTACTATTTTGGAATACATACATGCATAAAATATTAGCACTTTAATTAAAATCCAAAATACGAGATCCCATTGTTATTTACATAAAAACATTAAAGAAAACATAACCTTTAATTAATTGTTCAAAAACTAATTGTGGAAAAATAAATACATAAATTGAAAAGACTCGAAATAAATTCATCCCCGATCTTCCAGCGGTCCATCCTTCATTCCATCCCCAATACACATGCCAAAGCTGCCATGAATCTGTCCCGCCTTCCAAGCTTATTTTCCTGCACCATCTAAAATAAAAGGAATGAGCATAATGCCCATCAAGGAAAATCTACTAAAACATAAAATAAATCATAAGACTATATATCATAAAACATTTGACGTAAAAACGTAAATCATTAAACATAGGACTACAATATTAATGGCCATTAACTCATTACCGTAGCATGTGATAAAACTATCTAGGTCCTCAGTCTACTAATCAAGGTAGGTTAGATCACAAAATAGTATATGATAACCCATCTAGGTCCTCTGTCTACTAATCGAAGTAGGGTAAATCATAACTCTAATCAACGATAATGATAAAAATCTTGGGACTGATTTGCTATCTAAGCAACTATAATACCCAAGTGACTATAACATAAAGCATATTCATATACATTTATAACATATCAACATAACATAACATATCATGTAAATATATCATAACACATATAATCTAACCTATTTTTCTTACCAAAAACTGGGATATTGGAGACAAGAACGGGATTCGAAAACTCCTAAACCCAAACAGCAAGAATCATAAGTTTCTAAAGAAATGGAGATGAAAAAGGAGATCTAAACCATCAAGATAGTTACTTACCAAAAGCCTTAAGTTTCAAGAAACTTAAACACCTAACAAAAAACCATAAAATCAAGTTAGGATCCAAAAGAAAATGAAAGAAAATAAAAGAATTATGATGAACTAAATATGAGGATAAGAATACCTTGGATAGTCTAGGACTTTGATCTACACCTCAATACCGAAATGTCACTCTATCTTACTTCCGAAGTGTTTAATAAAAGCTTAGATTGGAAAAGCTTTTAACCCAAAACCCTAGTGTTTTCTCTCTAAAATAACTTAGCAGCTTGGAGGCTCTGAAGAATGCTTGAATGATGAATGAAATGGCTGAGTACTAGGTCCTATTTATAGAGTTCAAGGAGCGAAACTAACCCCTTTTAAAAAGAATAAATAAATGAATATAAATTGAATAAATTTGAATTTTCGTTCAACAGATGTCCAGTTTTCGGTCAAAAACGTTCAGGAGTGAGTCCAAGTTATTGAGGGATGTTTTAAGCTCAGATTCCACGAAGTTTCAAAAATGCCACCAAGGGCCGATATATCGCCCCCCTATAGGCGATATATCGCCTACCCTTATGCCCTGAGCCTTCGTGGTTTTGTTCGTGCAAAGTCGACGTGTTTTTTGTATCAACCTTAGGCGACATATTGGGCCCTATAGCTGCGATATATCGGCATACGCTGATATTTTAAACACATTTTTGCACATTTTCAGCACACTTGATGTTTGTTAAAACAACTTTGACTGAGTAAAACATGATCCTAACAACTGCTGGAAGGTTTTAGAGCTTCTA
Source organism: Humulus lupulus (assembly GCF_963169125.1). Classification (NCBI taxonomy): domain Eukaryota; kingdom Viridiplantae; phylum Streptophyta; class Magnoliopsida; order Rosales; family Cannabaceae; genus Humulus; species Humulus lupulus. The sequence continues at coordinate 130,916,305 of NC_084793.1, forward strand.
GATCTATCTTTTATTAATTTATTCATCTCAAATCCTTAAATAAACATACGTGTGGCAAGTGTCACGCTCTTAATTATTCAATCTAATTAGGTTGTAATAAATAATATTTCTAGGACCAACTATATTAATCAAACGTTATGTTAAAATTAATATTTCTAAACTATAAACTAAACTTATAAAATTCATAACTATTTCTATGAGTTTCCAACTAAATCCCGGCTTGAACCAATATCCACGAAAACTAAAATACTACAAGCTACTACTACTACTACTACTACTACTACTGCTGCTGCTACCACTACTACCACTACCACCACTACTACTACTACTATCTAGCTAGGTAAAATTCAGAGATGCTACAATATTGCTTCTGTGAAGGTTTTAGGATCATATTCTATTTGAAGTATGTTACATCCAAATTTCGAGGATGAATAAATGAGTCTCAAAATGTAGGCTCGTAAAGCGTGAGCTCGAAAATAACAAGCAGTAGTTGAACACTTGAATAAATATGCATGATTCATGACCTGCTCTTGTTGGCGATTGAGCACAAGTTTAAAGGCTCAATCTCAAGTTTCAAGCTCGAAAGAAAGAATCTTCTCCGACGCATATGGGCGTTATTCGAGCCTTAGTTGCAGGCTCGAGAGCACTGGTCTCCAAAGATTGAGTTCGATGAAACCACTAGTTGAGGAGGAGGCTGACTGGAATAACAAGATCAAAATTATGTTGATCTCGAAAGTACGTTAAACTTGCACTCAAGGTTAGCAACATGTTTTGCTAGATAATGCCTCCAAAATTGCTAATAGGGTTTGGTGCCTTGATTAGCGTGCCAGGAGGGGATAATTGGATATATATATATATGTGTGTGTGTGTTTAATTAGTTAAATGCGTTACTATGTGGCATGCATGATTTATATGACTATGTGAATATATTATAAGCATGTTTATGAGTAGTAGATATGCATGCGGGCCCTTCATTGTTTATAAGGGCATATTTGTAATTTTGGCCCATTAGGGAATAAACGCGATTATATGTGATATATGGGTGAGACCACATTATTATGTGGATATATTTGTAGTATATGGCTTGAGACAATCCAAGTGAATGGATTAGAAAAATAGACACAACGGGGTTTAATACCTAGCTCGGGGGAGCCGAGGGGTATTTTGGAAATTTAGAGAATATTCTGAGATTTATTGAATAATGAATAATTATTTGGTTGGGATGGGTTCAGAGATCTGTTCAATCAGAAGTATTACATCGTTGCCATTAGGGAAGCAAAGGTGAATGAGTTCACGAGATTGGTACAGGGAAACATGACAGTTATTGAGTATGCCCTGAAGTTTGATAGGCTAGTGAAGTTTGCACCAGACTTAGTGCCTACAGATGTAGCCAGACAAGACAGATTTGTGCGAGGGCTTAATGCGATGATAGCCCGAGATGGGAGGATCACATCCGTACCTAGGGAGACAATTTATGCTCAGGCTGTTGAGAAGGCTCTTACTGCAGAAGAGGCAGAGAATAAGATCTAGAGGGAGAACGCTGTGAGATGGGATGTTTGTAGGACAGTGCCTCCGTATACAGAGTTTGGTAGGGGTGGAGGCCCCAATGATCAGAAGAGGAAGACCCCTGATACCTCGACCACTGCTGGTTCTGATAAGAGGGGCTAGGGTGTCTAAGGTGGCTGCCAGGGAGGCGGTGAGGCATAGAGGAGTTATCCAGAGTGCATAAGGTGCAGGAAGTTCCATTAGGGCTAATGTCGAGCCAAGGCTTGTTACCTGTGCGGGGTGGTTGGACACCTCAAGAAGGATTTCCCAACATCGAAGAAAGAGGAGCCAAGGAAGGTGGGCAGCTTGACTCCAGCTCGAGTGTTCACCTTGATGCAAGAGGTCAGCTTTCTAACACTAGCTCTTCATATACTGTACTGAGGATTAGGGACCTATTACAAGGAGGTTGTATAGGTTTTCTAGCTAGTGTGGTGGATACCACTAGAGTTATGCCAGTGGGACCGAGAGAGACCAGATTGGTACGTGAGTTCTTGGATGTGTTGCCTGAGGACTTACTGGGATTGCCACCGCACAGGAAAATTCAGTTCGTTATTAAGTTAGCACCGGGTATAGAGCCAGTGTTGAGGACACCATATAGGATGGCTTCGGTGGAACTGAAGGAGTTAAAGATACAGTTACACGAGCTTCTAGATTTGATGTTTATCAGACCTTGCTTCTCGCCATTGGGTGCTCTGGTTTTATTTGTGAAGAAGAAGGATGTGACTATGAGAATGTGTATAGACTAAAGGGAGTTGAACAAGTTGAACATCAAGAACAAGTATCCTTTACCAAGGATCGATGACCTGTTCGATCAACTGTAGGGAAAGATGGTATTCTCGAAGATTTATCTTTGATCTGGTTATCACCAGCTGAGGATCAAGGACGAGGATATTTTGAAGATGGCCTTCTGTACGAGGTATGGACATTATGAGTTCTTAGTCATGTCGTTTGGTTTGACCAATGCCCCAGCAGCGTTTATGGATCTGATGAACAAGGTGTTCAAGGACTTCTTGGATCAGTTTGTGATTGTCTTCATCGATGACATCTTGGTTTACTCCAATTTAGAGGCAGAGCATGAGCAGCATCTCTGACGGGTATTACAGAGATTAAGAGAGCTTCAATTGTATGCTAAGTTTAAGAAGTGTGAGTTCTGGTTACCAAAACTGACATCCCTTTGACATATTGTTAGTGGAGATGGGATTAAGTTAGATCCGGCCAAGGTAGAGGCAGTTAGGGATTGGTCGAGGCCGAGGAACACCTCAGAGGTTAGGAGCTTCCTTGGGTTAGCGGGATATTACAGACAGTTTGTGGAAGGGTTTTCGAAGATTGCTGCACCGATGACAGAATTGATACGGAAGAATCTGAAGTTCATTTTGTCAGACAAGTGTGAGAATAGCTTCCAAGAACTGAAGCGATGATTTATTACCGCTCCTGTGTTGAGTCTTCCTTCAGAGGGAGGGAAGTTTGTAGTGTACTGTGATGCATGGAGACTGGGATTGGGATGCGTGTTAATGCAGAATGAGAAGGTTATTGCTTATGCGTCACAACAGTCGAAGGAATATGAGCAGTGATATCCTACCCATGACTTAGAATTAACAGCGGTGGTGTTCGCACTAAAAGAATGGCGACGTTATCTGTATGGGAAGAAGTGCGAGATATACACCGACCACATGAGTTTAAAGTATTTCTTCCCCTAGAAGGACTTGAACATGAGACAGAGACATTGGTTGGAGTTGGTGAAGGACTATGATTGTGATATCCTTTACCATCTAGGGAAAGCCAATGTAGTGGCAGATGCGTTGAGCCGGAGGGGCCCGTGACAGTTATTTAGCTCTAAACAAATACCAAAGGATTTGGCAGAGGAGATGACTAGAGCGAGGACAGAGCTGGTTATGGGCCGATTGGCCAATATTACCTTACAGTCGACCCTTCTAAAGAGGATAAGAGAGGGTCAGATGGATGATACACAGTTGCAGGAGGTTAGAGGGAATGTCCTAGCTGGAGTGGCTAAGGATTATTCCATTTTATAGATTGGTTTACTACTGTATAAGGATCAAAGCTGTGTTTCGATGGATATGGAAATTAGACGAGAGATACTTGGAAAATCCCATACTACACCATACTCACTCCATCCAAGCACCACGAATATGTATCAGGATCTATGGACTTTATATTGGTGACTTGAGATGAAGAAGGATGTAGTTGAGTACGTGGCCAAGTGTTTAACCAGTCAGCAGGTGAAGGCTGAGCATCAGCAACCAGCGGGGTTGTTGCAGCCTTTAGGTATTCCCTGGTGGAAATGGGAAGACATTACCATGAATTTTGTAGGATGTTTACCCAGAACAATGGGGCTACATGACTCGGTGTGGGTGATAGTAGACAGATACACCAAGTTAGCTCACTATCTACCAGTGAGGACGACCAACACTCTAGATCAGTACGTAGAGTTATATGTCAGGGAGATTGTGCGTCTTCATGGGGTTTCTAAATCTATAGTATCGGACCGGGATCCCATATTTACATCCAAGTTTTGGGGTGGTTTGTAGAAGGCTATGGGGACTCAACTGAAGTTTAGTACAACCTTTCATCCTCAGATAGATGGACAGTCTGAGACGACAATTCAGGTATTGGAAGACATGCTTAGAGCGTGTGTATTGGACTTTGAGGGGTCTTGGAGTAAGTACCTCCCATTGATGAAGTTTTCATACAACAATATTATCAATCAAAGAATGGAGTAGCTCCTTACGAGATGTTGTATGGGAGGATATGTAGATCGCCCATTCATTGGCCTTTACCTACTAATATTAATCGTAGGTAAAAATAGTGTATTGGTAGGTAAATCTCTTTACCTACATATTTTGACCAATACTGTATTAGTAGGTACTAGTTAGTCGAGAAAGGTACCATTGCCTACGATTGACATATTGGTAGGTAAAACTCAAGTGGACCCCACAGAAGTGACTTGGAGTTGTTTGACATGGCATCTAATGTTTCAAGTGATGTGGCAAGCCTTGTGGTCAATTTTTTATTAAAACACGTGGCACACATATATTGGACCAGTTGGAACTTTGTGATTGGGTTACTTGTCACTTTTTTATTGGATATGTGTCACTAAATGATTGGTTCACATGGCATGTTGTAGTATACTTATTTTTACCTACACGTATTTATTTGTGTGTAAATATACTATTTCTATGTAGGTAGTTTTAATTATATATAAAAATTTAATTTAATATAAATAATAAATAAAAGTAATTAATTTGAAAAATATTTAACATTATTACTCAAATAAATTATTTAACTTTTATAAAAAAGTACAAACATATATTATAAAATATTCATTGCTTATTAAGAAGTACATTTCATAAAAAAAAATATCAACAAGTCTATACATTCTTCTAAGGTCATTGCAAACTACATAATGTCAACTGAACTTCTGAATGTCAATGATGACTTTGGGAGGTGGACATCGACAATTGGCGTCAGTGAGACGGACTATATAATTAATTTCAGTAAAAAAATATCCCCAATATAATTATCATAAGGATTTCAGAAAATATATGACTTATTATTATGGGCATTTACGACACTTGAGATACCAACATATATTAAAAACAAATATATGAGCACATTAAGTCTCATAATCACCAACATAAAATAAGTATATTTATTATTGAACATCATAGGCCAAAATAATTCAAAGTAACAATGACACATACCACAACAAATTGCCTAAAAATAAATTAGAATACAAAAATATGGTGACCCAAATATGAAACACTAAAGAATTGAACACAAATAACCAGAGCAACAAAAAAGGATCGATACAGATTATAAAAAATCACCTTAAACAGAGCATAAAAAAATTGCCTCTGAACAATCAATCATCATAAACCCTTCAGATTATTAGGGATTTAATCAACATAAATCATACAAAGTTACCTCAAAGCCACCAAGCCAACAATCCAAAACTCATAAAGCCACGAATTTGAAATTAACTCTTAAAGCCACCACAAGTAAATTTAATCGCACAATAAAATCAAGGAACATATAAAAAACATACTAAACAAACAAGATCATGAACTAAAACAAAACCAATCTATGACCTTAGACAAAAACAAAATAGGAAAATACAACTCAAAGCCTCAGAACAAATGACAAGCAGCTTTGGATTGAGCAGTGGCGATGGTTGAATAGGCAGATTGGCTCAATAAATGGAGAGAGCTAGAGGCCAAGGGTGTTACAAAATTCAATTAATAAAATATCCCCGAATTTAATCATCATAAGGATTTCACAAAAAAGAAAGCAATATGAATTTTTATGGGCATTTACAACACTTGGTTAGCAACATATATTAAAAACACATGAGCACACCGAGTCTCATAATCACCAACATAAACTAATCATACTTATTATTCAAATATCATTGGCAAAATATCTAAAAGAACACATAAATCTTCAAAATAGATCATAAACCATACTCCAAAGTGATTAAAAAATAGAACAGACACACAAATATCTTACACTTATCCCCATAATACCAACCAACAAGCTAAAAATCAGATTTAAAACATGTTTATATACACATTGTTTATTATTAGAAAGACTCTTTAAATAGATACAAACAAAGATATTTCAAAACAACATAATGACAAGCTTTTCAAAATATATCATAAATAATACTCAAATAGATTGACAAGTCATATTCAAACTCGTATAAATCACACAATAATTAAACTCAAAATACCAACTAACAAACTTTAAATGGAACAAAGAAGATAAACACATAATAGTAAGAAACTACAACAAAATTAAACCAAATTCGAGCCTTTTCTTAATATCAATATGAAACCTAATACCAATTCTTAGTTTGTTTGCATAAACTTTAAGCTTCTGTTTCAGTGTGACTAACTTCCAGCTCAGAAAAACTACTAATAGTTATACAAGTTAGAAAGATTCAAATCATACAAGTCACTGATTTAGAAAGGACATAGAATCCAATTTTTTTTTATAAAATCAAATCAAAGAAAGAAAATAATACATTGATTAGAAACTATATAAAAAAAACTAACCTATGAATGGTTTCTAGTTTCTAGAATTGAAACAATTTATTTAAAAATGAACACAAAAATCCAAATCTAAATAAACAAATTCATTTGATGTTCAAACACATAAAACTGCAAATTCAGATTAAATAAAAATATCCAAAGCTAATATATATTAACCAGTCAGACTTGTAAACCAAAGCCACACATTTAGATTAGATTCAAACACATAAAATAAAAAATTTAGATTAGAGAACTTTGATGGTTCTTTAATTAGCTTGTAGTACTAAATTGTTTAATGTTCATACTAAAACAAATAATCATTTATATTTTAGATTACAAACACATCACAAAAGATTTCCTAAAAATATATCAGAACACATAAATACGATGACCCAAATCTGAAACAATAAAGAACTAAACACAACAAACTAGAGCAACAAAAAACGATCAATACTTTATCTCTATATTTTAAAAAAGATATTTTTTTCTAAGGAAATAACTTGCAAAACTGCCATGCACAAGAAATTCTTTTATTTTTTTAGTATAAACATGGAAATAAACAAAACAAAGTAGTATAACACACTGCAAAATAAACATTGAAAAACACAAAACAGATTAGAAACACACACAAAAAAATATAAATCTAAAACTAATATCAACATAAAAATATTCAAAAAATCTCAAATCCAAAAACATATCAATAAACAAAGCAGAGTAGAAACATAAAATTCCTAACTCTAAATCTATCAATATCATAAATATATAAACAATATATTATGCAATTCGAAAACCAAAAATTCAAAACAAATTGCAGTACACAAACATGGAAAAAATATGCCTCAAATTAATGAAACATCACTAATCCTTTAGATTATTGGGGATTTAGTCATTGTGATCATACAAAATACCTCAATTCAAAAACCTCAAATCCACCAGCCAGTCCAAAAAATTCATAGCCTCCAAGCAATCCAAAACCCTCAATGCCTCCAAGCAATCCAAAATCCTCAATCCAAACCAAGCAATCCAAAATATATATTACTAACTACGCATATTCTAAGCAATAAACAGAAGAAAAAAATTACTTTTCTAAAAAAGCAAAAGAACAAAGGGCCTTAAGATCAAAGATCGCTTACAAAGAACAAAGGTTATAAGCGCATCCAACACACAATAGAGGCTTAGTCATGGACGCGGTGGCTTAGATCAGATGGCGGCAGTCTGGGTGCAAGATCGGAGAAGAGGCCCCTGAGTTCAAGACCATAGATGAAGGCGTCTAGGTTCAAGATCGAAGATGAGCAGTATCTCAATTCAAGAACAGTGAAGAAGATGTTTGGGTTCAATAACAGAAATAAGGCGTCTGGGTTCAAGAAAAAAGGTGAAGGCATCTCAGTTCAACAACGGAGAAGAAGGTCTCTGGGTTCAACCATGGAGACGAAGGGCCTCGGCTATGCTCAGCCATGGTCTAGTGGTGGAGGCGGTGCTCAGAGAAGAGAGAGGAGACTGAGTGTTTGGAAGAGAGAAGATGATTTGAGAGATATGTTAGGGTTTAGGTTATTATAACTATATATTTATATAAAATAATAAATTTATTTATGTTTTTATTATATTATATGTATTGATAAAATGATGTGTAAATTATAAAATAAGTATGGTCACACACTAGGATAATGTTGTAGACACATCAGCATTAATTTTAATAAATTTTTTTAAATTAAAATAAAATTGGAGGGAAAAATAAGCTCCAAAAGCTAAAAAATTTCCCTCCAATATATGTGTAGCTAAAACTCTTTACTAACCAATTTTATTGGTAGCAAAAAATAAATCTGAAATGGTTTATATATTTTGCAATAGTTACCTACGAATAGTTCTTACCATTAAATATTGGTAGGTAAAACTCATCTTTATCCACAAATAAATATAAGTAGGTAAGAAATTGGTAGGTAAATGTCAGATTTCTTGTATTGGTATTTGGGACCGGAGATGGTTCAGAAGACTAACGAAGCTAAAGAGAAGATCCAAGCTCAAATGCTCGCTTCGCAAAGCAGACAGAAAAGCTATGCTGATCCCAAGCATAGGGAGGTGGAGTTTCAGGTAGGGGACCACATGTTTCTGCGAGTTTCACCATTGCGAGGGGTGAGGAGGTTTGGGAAAAAGGGCAAGCTAAGCCCTAGATTCATAGGATCTTTTGAGATCCTGGAGAGGATCGGGCAGGTAGCCTATAGATTAGCTCTGCCACCATCGTTATCAGGAGTTCATGACATATTCCACATCTCTATGCTTCGGAAGTACGTCTCAGATTCGACTCATGTGTTGAGATATGAGGATCTTAAGTTACAGACAAATTTATCCTATGAGGAGCGACCAATACAGGTCCTAGATAGGAAAGATAACGTTCTACGGAACAAGATGATTCCTCTAGTCAAGGTATTATGGAGGAATAGCAAGGTCGAAGAAGCGACCTGGGAGCTTAAGTTAGCTATGCGAGATCAGTATCCCGATCTATTCAGGTAAATTTCGAGGACGAAATTCTCAGGAGGAAGGGATAGTAGTAACGACCCAAAAATGCTAATAGGATTTGGTGCCTTGATTAGGCGGCCAGGAGGGCATAATTGGATATATGTGTGTGTTTAATTAGTTAAATGCATGACTATGCGGTATCCATGATTTATATGACTATGTGAATATATTATAAGCATGTTTATGAGTAGTAGATATGCATGCGGGCCCTTTATTGTTTATAAGGCCATATGTGTAATTTTGGCCTGTTAGGGAATAAACGCGATTATATGTGATATATATGGGTATGACCACATTATTATGTGGATATATTTGTAGTATATGGCTTGAGACAATCCTAGTGAGTGGATTAGCAAAATAGTCACAGCGGGGTTTAACATCTGGCTCGGGGGAGCCCAGGGGTATTTTAGGAATTTAGAGAATATTTTGAGATTTATTGAATAATGAATAAGTATTTGGTATTTAATTGGACAGAATGGGATTAATTGGTAAATGGTAGGAACACTTGAGGAATTAGCAGGAATCTGGAAAATGATCGTTTTACCCTTAGAAATCATTAGAGGGCTAAGTAATTCAAGGGGTAGTTTAGCCTTTTTAGAGTTAAGGATAAACTCAGTGGAATTTCAGGTAGTACCCAAAATACTCTCAGAACCTTAACTCTCTCTCTCTCTCTCTCTCTCCCTCTCACTTACGGTTTCGGTCTCTCCCCATCTCTCTCTTTTTCCTAAAAGCTAAGAAAATTCAAGGAACAAAATTGAAGAATTTGAGCTGGAAACTAGGGGAAATTTAAGCTAGGCACAATTAGGTGATCACTGAATGGTGAGGCTTCAACCTGAGGATTATCGTTAAGGCTAAGGACTTAAGATCGTACTCGAGACAGCTCTTTATTTATCACTCGGGATTCGAGGTAAGAAAACTACACTCGTGTGGTTGTGAACGGGACTGAGGTTCCCAGTAATTGAATATAATATATGTATTGTACGAATGTATGGTTGTTATACATTATATGAAAGTATGGACTAAGGGTGTCGGGGATGATGATAAGCGTACTCAACGCAGCTCAGCCTAAGCGAGCCGGGATCAACTAACTAAATAGAGGGCTCGGCCTAAGGGCACTGACTTATGCTTGAGAATATATGTTTACCATTGTTTAGCTTAATGTTGTACCCTACTGAATAATTGAACTAGTTGGATTAAAGTTCAATGAATGCTACTGTTGCTATATGTGTTTGTTGTTTATGGTTTTCTTGTTGGGCCTTGGCTCACGGGTGCTACGTGGTGCAGGTAAAGGCAAAGGGAAATTGGACCAACCATGAGTTGAAGAGCTCTGGGGGCGGAGTGTACATCGTCACCTGCTTGACTGCCACAACCGAGAGAAAGTTACAGGAATATAGCTCTAAATTGTATTTTTTCATTAGACTGTCTTTTGTTGTAACAACTTTTGGGAGTTATATATACCACTTATACCATGTTTTTGGGATCCCATGTATCAAACATTTGTTTGAATGAAAATTAACAGTTTATGATCAAAATCTTTTAACAACAACCTGTTAGTTGACTTTAGGATCACATTTACATTCAAATGACTTGATTAGGAAGTCATGCACTATTTTAAAATACATAGTGTAACGGTCTTGGTTATCCAGAGCGTTACAATATTGGTGTTAAGAACGGATCCTAGTGCACAGCGGAAATTGTGGTAATGGTATACAACAAAAATTTTCATACAAACAATCTTATTCGAGGATCCTTTAATATGCAATATGTTATTCAATGTATAATATGAATATGAAAAATAATACGAAACTATTTACCTCTTGTATCCTATCAAGAATCCTTGAATCTTTTGGTATATGTTTCGATCTTCCTATCCTTGCTAGAGTACTCACACTTAGATCTTCCAAGACATTCTCTACACCTCAAGATGTGGGTGGGCACATAGAGAACAAGAATGAATTTTGTGAATCAAAAGTATTCTCAACACATGAGACTATTGATTATATGCTAGAGGGAAAATGTTTTTTCTTTGTGAAACATATGATAGTTTTTCTTCTCTGTAGAAACTTTTTTTTTTTCAGACTCGTTATTTCTATTTTCTATCATATAAAATATATAGGCATTGTTACCATAATAATAATAATATAGAAAATCAATCATTTTTTATAATAATAATAATGATAATAGACAAAAATCTAACATTCCATTTTAAAACCCCTTTTAAAATGTTTAATTAATTAAAAATAAATAAAAACAAAAAACTAATATCTGATAACATCGGATATGCCAAACACATAGAGTAGTCCAAGCACTATGCTTGTGGCCTATCCCTGAAAAATGGGATTTTGATTTTTCATTTGTTTTTATTTTAATTAATTAATAATTAGATATCCAAATAAGGTATCATCCTATGCTTCTGGCCTATCCCTGAAAAATGAAATTTTGATTTTTCATGTGTTCTTATTTTAATTAATTAATAATTAGATATCCAAATAAGGTATCGTCTTTTTAAGGAAAAGATAACAACTTAAATTTCAAAATTCAAAATTTGAATTTCCATTATCATGTTATTATTAATTAAATAAATATAATAATCAAGACTAATTTTGAATATCCATATTTATTTATTCACACTTAAATAAAATAATTGATTAAAATCAATTAATTTTATTTCTACACAATTTCGAAATTGCACAAATGCAACAATAAATTGTGCAACTTCAATTATCACATAATTGCACATTTATCCCAAAGAATAAATATTCTCTCAAATAGCTCATTCACAGTTTAACCCTTATATCGACTCTTACCTTGATTAGTATTGATAGAGCCGCCTCGGGGACCTATGGACCAATAATTACAAGCTCCAATAAATAAAAGATTATTAACCAAAACTCTTTGACTCAATAATCATATTTATTAATCTCATGATTATTCCACTATAAATATGAGACTGGACTCTTGAGAATTAAAGACATATATTTACTAAGTACTTTATTATAACCATAAAGTGTCCGTTGATATAATCATTACATACAAATTAATCCTCTATTGATGATTCATAATTAAATGGGAATAAAATTATCATTTTATCCTTTTAGTTATATCTTGATTCCTTGTGTACCATTGACTTTACTAGTGAAGGTTAATTCATAATCTAATTATGAATTTGACGTCAATAACCTTTTCAGCCCCAAAAGCCAACCTAAAAGAGAATCATCATTCAATCTATCAGAAGGTATAAATTCCATATCTATTAAGCTATGTCCCTAGCCATATACATCATTGAGTCCCCAAAATAATAGTTCTTAGTCTGATCATTCTAAGAAACCATAACACATGAATCAAAGGATCAAGTGACATATATAGGAGTTCATAGTTACTTCAGAATTAAGATGAGTTTGTATATGATCATTAGTTGATATGTTTTATAATACTACGAAGCAGTATTTAAACAAGTATTATTAAACCACATCAGGTCCAGTTCTACATACTCTCAGCATGAAATGTACCTCCACTAAAGTGTCCTACTACACTAGTAACCCAGATTCAGGTCACATGTATTCATAATACTAGTGGACCGTACTAGCAGTAATTAATCTAAAGATTCCATAACTTTATTTTACTACGAACTATTTAAGTTCATTATCTCAATCTCGATCCTCTTATACAAATATGAGATTGAGACCACATAGATGAACTTGGGAATTTTCTGATATTTACTTAATATTATTATCAATAATATAGTACATAAGGTACATAGATACAATAATTTAATTCATTCATTTATTTCATGAAAACTATTGTCTACTATAATTTCTTTAAGGGCACAATTACCAACAATCTCCCACTTTCCCTAAAGCAAATGAGGCATTTCCATTAACCATATGCTTCTTACATGACCCAGAAAAGATTTAATAGATAAAGTCTTCGTGAACGGGTCTGCAAGATTATCTTTGGAGGCAATCTTCAAAACAGCAACATCTCCTCGGTTGACTATCTCTCGGATAAAGTGATATTTCCTCTCGATGTGCTTTCCCCTCTTGTGACTTCTGGGTTCCTTTGAATTAGCTACAGCCCCACTATTATCACAATATAGAACAAGTGGCTAATCCATACCTGGAACAACTTCCACATCAATATAGAACTTCTTGAGCCACACAGCCTTTTTAGCTGCTCCACAAGGTGCTATGTATGCGGCTTCCATGGCAGAGTCTGCAAAACTAGATTGTTTAATACTTCTGCAAACTACAATACCTCCTCCAAGTGTGAAAACTGATCCAGAAGTCGACTTTCAACTATCTTTGTTTGATTGAAAATCAGAATCAGTATATCCAGTGGGGTTCAGATCTCCACATGAATACACAAGCATATAATCTCTAGAATGTCTAAGATACTTGAGAATATTCTTCACTATTGTCCAATGAATCAATCCAGGATTGGATTGATAATGGTTGACTATCCCTACTGCATAAAAGATGTCAGGCCTAGTGCATAACATTGCATACATTAGACTGCCTACTACAGAAGCATAGGGATAATGTCTCATGTCCTCTTCTTCCTGAGGTGTTTGTGGACATTTTTCTTTAGACAATTTAACTTTTGACCAGGTAGGCATAATGCCCTTCTTGGAGTTTTGCATGCCAAAGCATTCTAGCACTTTATCAATATAAGTTGCTTGAGATAGTGCCAAAATTTTGTTCTTTCGATCTCCACAGATCTGAATTTCCAAAACATATATGGCTTCTCCCAAATCCTTCATTTGGAATTGCTCAGCTAACCATTTATTTACTTTTGATAATGTTTCTATGTCATTCCTAATGAGTAGAATGTCATCAACGTAAATAACGAGGAATACCACAATCTTATCTTTGATTTGTTTATAAACACAAGGTTCATAAACGTTTTGTTCAAAACTAAATTTTTTGACTGTTTCATCAAATCTAAGATTCCAAGATCTCGAAGCTTGTTTGAGTCCATAAATAGACATAAGAAGCTTGCAAACCTTTTGCTCTTGACATTTAAATTTGAACCCTTCTAGTTGAGACATGTAAATAGTTTTGTCAAGATAGCCATTCAGAAAAGATGTTTTGACTTTCATTTTCCAAATCTCATAATTCATGCATGCAACTATGGATAAGATTATGCATATAGATTTGAGCATGGCGATAGGTGAAAAAGTTTCTTCATAACCAACTCCTTTTTTCTATGTGTAGCCCTTTGCTACTAGCCTTGCTTCGAAATTCTCTACTTTCCCATCTTCTCCTCTTTTCTTCTTGAATATCAATTTGTAACCAATAGGTTTAACATTTTCAGGTGGATCTTCAAGGGTAACGTCCCAAACTTGATATTAAGGTTGAGTGCCTTGACAACAGTGACTGGAGGGCCTAATTGGGATTTTATGAGCGAGTAATGGATTTTATGCATGATGACGTAATATAAATCAATTATGTGGTAATGTGATTAAACATGCATTTTTGTGTGTATTAAATATGCATGTGGGCCCATTTCAGGGAATAGGGGTGTGTTTGTAATTTTGGCTCGTTCAGGGCATATATGTAATTATGCATGTGTTATGAGTGAGACCCTAGTGTTATGGGGATATATTTGAGATGAGTGGTCCGAGACGATCCTAGGGAGCATATTAGCTGTATAGTCACTACGGGGTCAGATACTCGGCTAGGGGTGAACCTAGGGGTATTTTGAGAACTTGGCATGTGCCTGGGGTTCATCGAGTGATGAGTAACTATTAGTAACCATTTTGGTATGTCAAGATTAAATGTGGATTTATAGGACACTCGAGGAATTAGCGGGATGTAGTAAGGATGACTTTGCCCTTGGTGATACTAGGAAGCTAGGGTTGGTCTTGGGGATAAAGTGGTTATTTTACAGTTGGGGGGATAGACTTGGTTTTGGCTTAAGTCTCTAGAACTAAAAATAAAATAGGTAAGATCACACACACACACACACACACACACTCTCAGCTTCTTTCTCTCTCTCTCTCTCTCTCTCTCTCTCTCTCTAAGGGGCTTGGAAATTCTGTGGAAACTTTGGGAGAACTCTTGGGGAAATTGGCTGAAGACTTGAAGGACTTGAAGCTTGAAATAATTGGGGCATAGCTAAGAGTGGAATTCCTTAATTGAGGTATGGTTATTACCATGTTTCCTTTGGTAAATTCTGTTGAGAATGAAGCTCAGCTAAGTTCTAGGCTTAAGTTGAATTTTGTTTGAATTGGGTGATTTAGCTATCTTTCTAAGGTGTTTGCACTGTCTAAGTGTGGTGGAGTTATTGAGGGACTCAATTTTGGCATTAGAATATGTTTACATTGAATTTCAAGAAGTTTAGCTCGTAAAAGATGCAAGGATTTTTGAGTTCGTAGGTCTGAGTCGCGGCCAAATTCTTCAGGCGTCGCGGCTCGCATGAACAAAAAGGCTGGGAGCCTTTGATTTTTCCTAGGCACTGCGGTGTGCCTCAGCTTAAGTCACGGCCCATGTTCCCCAAACGTGAGAGCAATGCTCTCTAACTTGAGTAAGTCGCAGCCCTTAAGGACTGGGCCGCGGCTCAAATAGGCAATTTTGGCCAAATGAAGGTTTTAGGCTCGGAAACCCAAATGTTAAGGCCCGGGAAGGATTCTACTACCCGATTTAGTATAATTTCAAGAAGTTTAGCTAAAATTCAAGGATTCTATTTCAAAGGCTTTTAATTGATTTAGATCATGATGGATATGTATTAATACGTTGTGACTAGGATTTTCCACTTAAGCTCGGGATTAGGAATCGTGCTCAGGATCGCTTTAGGTTGTCAGCTCGGGACACTAAGTAAGAGGACTGTTTTGTACCCATAGAGTTGGGCATGGCCCTATTGTTTGTATTGCAAGGCGCAACCCTAATTCTTATGTTTAATATGCGTTTAAATATATGTGAATATTATGCTATGTGATGCCTATTAGAGAGTGAACGGCGAAGGCCGGGAACGATGAAGGTCGGGAACGGCGAAGGCCTCTACGGCAAGGGGTTGAGATCGGCATTAAGCATGCTAAATGTAGGCCCCCATGGAGAGACCCTCAAGGGTGTGTACACACCTGTTCGGCTAGGACCGCGGACTTGGTGCCTAGTAACGCACCTCGATCAGCGGAGGTCGCTGTTGTGGTATTCTACTGTTATAGTACTGAGTTGTCGTGTTATTGTGTTGTCATGTTATTATACTATTGTGTTATGATACTACTGTGTTATTGTATTGATGTACTATTAGGCTATTATGCCATTGTGTTATTGAGCTATTCTACTATGGTTATGTTATGCATTCCAATGGAAACGTGTAATTACTTCTTGTCTATGATGAAGTATGTATTTGTTGAAGTATATTATTGTATGCCATGCTTGAAATTCTCTTGCTAGGCCTCAACTCATGGGTGCTATGTGGTCCAGGTAAGAGCAAGGAAAAAGGTCGAACAACCATGAGTTGGAGGGCATGGAGCGATGTGTACATGTTTGGTTTACCTGGCCGCCATGGCTGGGGTTGTTTTAAGGAACACGTGGTGAATGTTCGCTTTTGTCACCTCGGTTGACTATACCAAATCTTTGGATTGTAAATGTGTTTTAAATAGTATTTTGGCATCCCAATGTAACATTTCTACGAATTTTAATGATTGACCAACACTTTTTGTCTAATGTTCATTAAATGAGTCTTTACTTTGGTTTAATCACACGTTTTAACTTAAAACCTTGATTAGCGAGCTAATGGCACATTTATAAATCACATGGTAACAACTCTAAGGAAGTAGGGCGTTACAACTTGGTATCAGAGCGTGCCAAGGTTTATGGCTCCTAGAGATTGATCGAACAAGTACGTTCGATGCCAGAGATAAGCTCGACTCAAGGTCTACTAATATTAAATGAAATATTTATTTAATTGTTTATTTGAGTTATCTTATTTGCTAGAATAGGGAGCATGATAGATATGTTTGTGTCTTGTGAGATAGAGGTTTGATGAGTGTTGCATGAGCATTTTGGATTTGTGTCTTGGTATGTGTATTATATGGCTATTGTTGTTTAGCCTTGCTATGGTATAGCGTTGGATAAGAGTATCAGGGCTAGTAGGCTAGGTTTTCGGCTGCAGATAGATTTGGAAGTTTTGTATCCAAGGCAGTCAATGGGAATAGGCAACGTGAATGATGGTAGTTGAGGCCAAAATCATCCGTCGCTCCTGAGATTGGTGACAAGTGTTTACTGGCATGCAAGAAGGATTGTAAAGTCAAGAAGAAGAGATTAGGTGAATGAGACAGCAGGTTCTGTCAGGGAACGCTGCCCTGTTAAAGTTGGCAACAATGTCAGTTACGACTTAACCTGAGGGTGGAAACAAACGTGAATTATTATACGAACGATTCCAAAAGTGTAATCCTCCATTTTTTAGGGAGGTCTGGGCCCGTACATAATTGAATAGTGGACGGGCATGGTTAGCTCCGTCCTCGGCTATATATAAGTGAAAGGCAACGATAGAGTGGCTTGTGCCATATGTGTTGCGGGAGGATGCATGAACCTGGTGGGAAGTTGTATCCCAGACCCAGAATATTGTCATGGTGGGTTGGAAGGAAACTTAGACAATGGTTCAACAAGAGGCCTTACTGTGATGCAGTTTGAATTGCGAAGACGGATGAGTTTATGAACTCGGTTCAGGATAGTAAGACAGTGATGGAGTATGTCAGTGAGTTTCATGGATCGGCCAAATTTGCGTTTGATTAGGTACCAATAGATGTGGCCCAGAAGAAGTGGTCCACTCGAGGATTGAACTCTAGGATGGCTCAGAATGTTAGGATCGCTCCAATGTAGGAGATTGTTACCTATACTTGGGCAGCAGGGATGACCCTTGTTATAGAGGATCCAAGAGACGAGACATGAAGTAAGAGTGTCGTTGGGTGGAAAGCTTAGGCAACGGTATCCCCATTTGCGGGATTAGGTAAGGGCAGAGGCCTAGTAACCAAGAAAGAAAAACCCTTGATAGTTCTATTACTCCTGGTCTTGACAAGAGAGTTCATAGTATTCAGCATGAGCACTAAAATGATGATGAGGTTTTGAGGAGTTATTTAGTACGTGCTAGGCGCAGGAGACGTCATGTAGGAGAATTCCAAGTGAAGGCATGTTTTCGATGAAGAATGGTCAGGCACAACACGAGGAATGGGCCAAAGTCAAAGACAAAAGGACCAGAGAGTACAGATAGCCCTACCCCAGTTTGAGTGACTATCTCGATATGGTGAGAGCTCGAGGCTAGCCCCTTAGAGGTGATCAGTTGGTTTTCTAGTTCTAGTTCCTGTTTATAAATTGAGCTGATTGAGTTTAGTGCTACATAACTCTCAGGAGAGACATCGACATGTGGCACATGCTATATGGTTGTCATGCCATGGATCTTGAGATTTTAGCATCTATCTTGGAAAATTTGTAGTAATTGATTGAGCTTGTTCTATGAGGTATACGAGGTGATCTTGAGTGTGGATTTGTCGATCAAATAAGAGACAACTATGGACTATAAAATAAGATGGTGACTTCTGAGGTTAAAAGGAAAGGACTCGGTTGCAGTTACAGGGTGCCTAGCTGTTGAGGAAGATACGACTAAGGTTATATCAGTTAAACCAGATGAACACTAGATCGGATGGTAAGGTTCCAGTTGGGTTCACGACGTTTCGTTGGGATAATTGTCACATCTAGGGAATTGATTGTGCTACGGGATTAAAGCAGAGATAGAATCCATATCAGAGACATTATGGAGAATAACATTAGCTCAGCAGAAAGAATTAAAGGTTCAGTTGAAGAAGTATTTGACTTGAGGGTTGATCGAACGGAACATCTTGTTATGGGATATGCCAACACCATTTTCCAGGAATGAAGGATTCATTGTCCGATTGTAAGGGTAGGACAATGTTCTCAAGAATTAACCAATTGAGGATCAAGGCAAGAGATGTTTCAAGAATTGCATATTGCACTAAGTATGACATGATGGATTATCAGTGAAGGCTTTTAAACTGACTAATGCTTCAGCGGTCTAGGTAAGTTCGACAACCAGAAAGTACATGGATGGTAAGGATAAATCATAACCAGATTGATTAAGGATGTTTCAGGCCACTCCCAGTTAGAAGCAGAACACGAATAACAACTTCATTGATAGTACTAAGGCTAAGGAAGCAGGGTTACAAGTAAGGTTCCAAGAGGAACAAGTTCTGAATTCTCCAGAGGACATTCAAGGTCATACTAAAGGAGGTAATGGAATCATGTATAAGGTAATCTAGACAAAAATCATAAGGAAATTACTAAAGGTACACCTTAGGGGGAAAAAGCACAGTAAAACCAGTGGGACATATCGGCTACTACTTGAGGCATCTTCGAGAACGACCATACTTTGACTGAAGTAACATGAGAACATAAATTTTGTCTGAATGGATAGTTGTGTACCAGATTTCCAGAAGTTATAATGGAGATTGACTCACACGTCATGGCATTAGGGTTTGTACGTAATGGACTGGTACAGGAGAACGATGCGAAAGACATCATCCTTGCTTAAAGTGTAGAATTACGGTGCAATATGTTATGAATTAGGGTGCGCCCGTGTGTAGATTGGAAATGGAAGCTATTCATGCTTCATGATTGAAAGAGGAATACGAATATAGATTCTTGGCATGGGATCAGATGTTCTACTTTGGATGTTGAGTTGATAGTAATGTCAGTTAGCCACAATTAGAATGAAGTAATGACCGGGATTGGTTTGGAACCTGTGATTGATAATTGGCGGATATATTCCTATGAATGAATAGTGAAACATGGGAAGAAGATCTTGTAGGAAAGGTTAAGGATCCTACCACTTTGGAATAGATGGGTTAAGATATGTAGATCGAATGGGTGATTTGAAGGATACTGGAATTGAGGGGAAGATGCAGGATGAACCTTAAATCACCCCTTACGGTTATTGCATGCAGGAAGTTTGAATGGATGTTGAGACTACAATTTTTATATCGGGAGGCGCACGACCTAGTCATTTAGTAAACAAGAGTTGATAATCAGAGGCCATAAGGGTTATTATGACACTAGTGTATCTTGGAGTTAGTATAGAGGGATATGATTATGGACCCTAGGGGTGGATCATCTTGGATTATAGATGAGATGCGTGGATGCAAAAGTTGTGATTTGACATATTGGATTGACACACCATGGTTGGTGTGAGTGAGATATCACAAGAGGGAGTGGGTATGAAAAGAGACCGTACATCTCCATTGGACACCGAGGTTGGTAGTGTTAGATTAGGACCCATGGACTCCCAGGTTCTGGAAAAAAGGTCATAGAGTGACTGTGAGTAGGATAATGTGAGACAGCGAATGAGAAGTGCTTATTCTATAAAATGAACCCAAGGGACAAGAAGTATCCTAGTTAAAAAATGGCTCAGAGGACCAGTGAAATTATTGAGAACGTTGAGGGCAGGAGTGTCTATGTTATTACAAGGACATAAGAGTTCTCAAGTCTTGATATGGGAACGTGGAGTTCCAAGATTGTGGACTTTGTGTCATTCGTGTATTATGAACTAACAAGGATACGATGGTTCAGAAAGGAAAGAGGAGTTTGACTCTAGAGTTGACATATGTTTGTGAGATCCTAATAGGGATTAGGCCAGGTGCTTATAGTTTGGCCTTACCCCAGTATGGATAAAGGATTACAAGGTGTACTGGTGCCAATGTTGAATAAAGGGGTGACGAGTACAACCCTTGATTGGGTGAGGAGACCTTAGAAATTTAGTGGAACTTACTGTGTAAGGAAAAACCAGTGGAATTGTGGATAAAAGAGTGGAAGTCTTACAGATTAAGAAAATCGTACTTGTGAATGTGTTGCAAGTAGTGACAAAGTAAAGGACTTGATTCTTGGATTATAGTCAGGTTTGAAGGATTAGTATCCCAAGGTATTTGCATAAATATCTAGGACGAAATTCTAATAAGGAGGGGATAGTTGTAACGTTCCGAACATGATATTAGGGCTAAGTGCCTTGACTACAGTGCCTGGAGGGCCTAATTGGGATTCTATGAGCGAGTAATGGATTTTATGCATGATGACTTGTTATAAATTAATTATGTGGTAATGTGATTAGACATGCATGCTTGTGTGTATTAAATATGCATTTGGGCCCATTTCTGTGAATAGGGGATATATTTGAGATGTGTGTTCCGAGACGATCCTAGGGAGCAGATTAACGGGGTCAAATAGTCGGCTCAGGGTGAGCCTAGGGGTATTTTGAGAAATTGGCATGTGCCTGGGGCTCACCGGGTAACGGGTAACTATTAGTAACTATTTGGGTATGTCAGGATTAAATGTTGATTTTTAGGACACTCAAGGAATTACCAAGATGTGGCAAGGACGACTTTGCCCTTGGTGATACTTGGAAGCTAGGGTTGGTCTTGGGGATAAAGTGGTCATTTTACAGCTAGGGGGATAGACTTGGTTTTGTCCTAAGTCTATAAAACTAACCAGAAAACAGGGAAGATCGCACACACACACACTCTTCTTTCTCTCTCTCAATGCATTCTCTCTCTAAGTGGTTTGGAAATGATGTGGAAACTTTGGGAGAAGTCTTGGGGAATTTGGCTGAAGGCTTGAAGGACTTGAAGCTTGGAATAATTTGGGCTTAGCTAAGAGTCGAATTCCTTAATTGAGGTAAGGCTATTACCATGTTTCCTTTGGTAAATTCTATTGAGAATGAAGCTTAGCTAAGTTCTAGGCTTAAGTTGAATTTGGTTTGAATTGGGTGATTTAGCTAGCTTTCTAAGGTGCTGGCACTATATGGGTTCGTAGGTCTGAGTCGCGGCCCTGTTCTTCAGGCACTGTGGCCCACATGAACAAAAAGGTTGGGAGCCTCTGATTTTGCCCAGACGTCGCGGCGCACCTCAGCTTGCGCCGTGGCCCGTGTTTCCCAAACGTGAAAGCAATGCTCTCTGACTCTAGTGCTTCGCCCTTAAGGGCTGGGCCACGACACAAATAGGTAATTTTGGCCAAATGAAGGTTTTAGGCTCGGAAACCCAAATGTTAAGGCCCGGGAAGGATTCTACTACCCGATTTAGTAGAATTTCAAGAAGTTTAGCTCAAATTCAAGGATTCTATTTCAAAGGCTTTTAATTGATTTAGATCATGATGGATATTTGTTAATACGTTGTGACTAGGTTTTGCCACTCAGGCTCAGGATTAGGAATTGTGCTCGGGATCGCTTTGGGTTGTCAACTCAGGACACCAGGTAAGAGGATTGTTTGTACCCATAGAGCAGGGTATGTCCCTATTGTTTGTAATGCAGGGCGTGGTCCTAATGCTTATGTCTAATATGCGTTTAAATATTTGTGAATATTATGCTATGTGATGCATGTTTGTGAGTGAACAACGAAGGCCGAGAACAGCAAAGGCCGAGAACAACGAAGGTCAGTTACAGCAAGGAGACAAGATTGGCGTTAAGCATGTTGAATGCAAGCTGCTAGGGCGAGACCCTCAAGGGTGTTGTACACAGCCGTTCGGCTAGGACCGTGGACTTGGTGCCTAGTAACGCACCCTGATCGGTGGAGGCCGCTGCTGTGGTATTATGTTGTTGTAGTACTAAGTTGTTGTGTTATTGTGTTGCCTAGTATTATACTGCTGTGTTATGATATTGATGTGTTATTGTATTGATGTACTATTAGGCTGTTACGCCATTGTGTTATTGAGAAATTCTATTGTGGTTATGTTGTGAATTCCAATGGAAACGTGTAATTACTTGGTGTCTATGATTAAGTATGTATTTTTTGAAGTATATTATTGTATGCCATGCTTGAAGTTCTCTTGCTAGGCCTCGGCTCACGGGTGCTCTGTGGTGCAGGTAAGAGCAAGGAAATAGGTCGAACAACCATGAGTTGCAGGGCATGGAGCGGTGTGTACATGTTTGGTCCACCTGGCCACTATGGTTGGGGTTGTTTTAAACACGTGGTGAATGTTCGCTTTTGTCACCCAGGTCGACTTTACCAAATCTTTGGATTGTAAATGTATTTTAAAACAGTATTTTGGGATCCCAATGTAACATTTCTATGAATTTTAATGATTGACCAACACTTTTTATCTAATGTTCATTAAATGAGTCTTTACTTTGTTTTAATCACACTTTTTAACTTAAAACCTCGATTAGTGAGCTAATGGAACATTTATAAATCACATAGTAATGACTCTAAGGAAGTAGGGTGTTACATCAAGAGTCCAGATAGAATTGGAATACATCGATTCCATTTGAAGGTCCATGGAGTTTAGCCATTTTTCTTTGTCAGGATCTTCCATTGCATCTCTATATGTCAATGGATCATCTTTGTTTGTGTTAGACACAAGCATCTGAACTTCATGTTCATAGTGTACTTGTTATTTTCCAACCCTCCCACTACGACGAAACTCTCTATTGCTCTGACTAGAACTAGCGATATCCTCTGGCCATTTTTCTCTTGCCATTGCTGGTGTTCGGTCTTGTTTACTTGAGACCATTTCCTCAAGTACGACTTTACTTTGAGGTTTGTGGTTATTTATAAAGTCATACTCCAGAAAAGTAGCATTTGTAGATACAAATGTTTTGTTATCTTTACGACTATAAAATATACCACTTTTTTTTTCTTTGGAATATCCTACAAACATGCACACTTTAGTGTGTGATTCCAACTTACTTGTCTTTCCTTTAAGCATGTGTGCAGGATAACTCCATATACGGAAATGGAATAAACTAGGTTTAGTGCCATTCCATAATTCCAATTGTGTTTTATGAATAGACTTAGATGGAACAACATTGAGTATGTATAGAGCACATCTTGTTGAATAACCCCAGGCAATGACGAAAAACTAATCATCGATCTAACCATATTTAATAAGGTTCAGTTCTGTCTTTCTAAAACACCATTTTGTTGTGGCGTTCTAGGTGCAGTGAGTTGGGATTGAATTCCATGCTCACGTAAATGGTCCTCAAATTCATAATCTAAGTACTCTCCACCCTGATCTAATCGAAGTACTTTTAGTGATTTACCTAATTTTTTTTTAGCTTCTGCTCAGAATACCCTAAACTTATCACAGGTTTTGGATTTCCTTTGCATTAAGTACAGGTAACCATATCATGAATAAATGTCAATGAAAGTGATGAAATATTCATAACCTCCTCTAGCTTGGACATTTAATGGACCACAAACATCCGTATGTGCAAGTTGAAATGGTTCTGTAGCTCTTGAACCGTTAGCAGAGAAAGGTCTCTTGGTCATTTGCCTTCTAGGCGGGATTCATAGACTGGGACTGTCTTTCGTCTTTTAATTGATCTAGGATTTGCAGTTTTAAATAATTCAGAATTATAAACATGCACTACGTTGGACTCTAACTTGTAAAGTCCACCTTCAGACTTTGCAGAACAAATGTCAAAACCATATTTCGAAATAATAATCGAATTATTATTAAAAGAAACATTAAAACCTTCTTCATGAAATTTTCATAAGGAAATTAAATTTCTAGTAAATCCACGAATAAAATAAACATTGTCTAACACAATAAATTTATTATTATCAAAATCTAGGCGAGCTTTTCCAACTTCAGCTGCCGAGATCTCCTTTCCACTTCCAACTCTTATGGTCACCTCTCCATGAGCCAACTTCCTTGATGTACTAAGAATCTATGAAGAAAAACAAACATGGTTAGTGGCTCCAGAATCAACTATCCAAGATGAAAAATCACCTTCCACTAAACAAGATTCTAAAGCAAGTAAATCAAATTTACCCATCTTTTTGTCTTTCAGTTCAGCCAAGTACTTAGGACAATTCCTTTTCCAATGACCATCAACTCCACAATGAAAGCATGCTCCTTTCGGTGCCTTCCTTTTGGAGTTCTTTGCAAAATTATTCTTCTTGGAAGACTTGTTGGTCTTCTTTGGTTGTTTGTCCTTTTTTATTGTCCCTTCTTGGTCACCCTTCCTCTTCTTTGAATTATCATTTGAAGTGGAAGGCTTGGTTTCAGCAAAATTTGCCTCCTCAATCTTAGTGGAACTTTTGTTTAGAGATTCAAAAGTTTGCAACTCATTCAACAGTTGGGTCATATTGTACTCCAACTTGTTCATAACATAGTTGGTAGTGAATGCCGCAAAAGCTGGTGTGAGAGATTCAAGTATCACACTTACTTGAGTTTTCTCATTAATGGTCACACCATGGATTTCTGAATTGTGCAATATGTTGATCATGTCTAGGACATGTTCTGTAATGCCCTGAAATCTCCGATATGGTTTAATGGCGGGAATAGTAGGGCCGGGAGGGCCATACTTGTTTAATTATGCCATTAAATGATAATATGCATGTTTATGTGAATTATATTATAATATGATGTTAAATGAGTGCATGTGGGTCCGCATTTTAATTATAGGGGTGTGATGATAATTTGGCCCGTTGAGGGTACAATTGTATATTTGTATGCATGTTGGTGATATGTTGTTGAGACCACATTATAATGTGGGTTTGTTCGAGCTATTCGGCATGAGACGATCTTTGAATATTAAGTAGCGGTTTAGTCATAACAGGATTATGTTCGAGGCTTGGGATGAGTCTTGGGGTGTTTTTAATGATTAGAGCGTTACCGGGAGTTAAAGGGTAACGGGATATGAATTATTGGTGTTTGGGATTATCGAGAATAGCGGGAATTGGAGAGCGTTAATTATGATTAACGAGATAGGTTGGAAAGGACAAATTTTCCCTTGGGAGCCTTTAGGAACCCTTAATTGACCTAGGGGTATAATGGTATTTTTACCCCTACGATAGATATAAACTGATTTAGGCTGTAGAATTGAAGGTAAAATAGAGCAAGTTAGGGAAGCTTACACGTACCTTCTCCTTCCTCCATCTCCTTTGTGATTTTTGTGATCTTGTTGAGGATTTAAGCTTGGAAAGTAGGCCTTGGGAGTTTGGGAGAGTGTTCCACCATTGAAGAGCACCACAACCTGAAATTGAGGTAAGGTTTAGCCACTAGTTTCCATGTATGCTCTGTTTTGGTTGTTAGTTTCAGCTCTTGATTTTGATGTGGATAGTTGGAATCAATGGGAGCTTTTTTGTAAGATTGATTGGGTTTTGGTGAGGGGGTGATGTAGGCGAAGTTTAGGGGTTGAATTGGATGTTTTGGTAAGGTTTGGGATTGGTTTGGAAAGTTGGTTTCAAGGGGAATCACAAGGAGGAAAAACCAGTGGAGCTGCTGGTCTGAAGTTGGCGCCCCAGCGCTATGCAGAGCAGAGAGTAGCCCTCTCTGTTTCTGGGGCAGCGCCCCAGCGCTGGTTGGTATCACCTAAGCGCTAGGTCAGTTTCAGGGTGTGTTGTTTTTAGAGTTCGGGATGGTTTTTAAGGCTTGGGGGTTGGTTCCTTTACCCTTTTTGAGTAGTTTGGGAGTCCTGAGAGTGAGGGATTAATCCCGGGAGTGTGGTTTAGATTGTGAACCATTCATTGATTTACTTTATTAATGGTTTCTAATTGGTTATGGTTAGGTAACCGCTAAGGAATCTAAAGGTTGATCGTTCTCACGGGTCGTTCTTATATTATTTCTTGCTCGAACCAGAGGTAAGAAAATTGCACCCCATACGTGACATGCATGGTAGTTCATGAAGCATGTTGATTGAGTAAATGTGGACATGGATTGATTATTGAATGCTTAGAAAATCTTGCTCACTTTTGCATGGTACTGACTCATTAGTCAGAATTGGCATAGGTGTCAGTATCAACTGTGAAGCTGTGACTCATTAGTCAGGTTCGGCAGTGGTACTAGGCATTGGTCACATAGAGTTGACTAATTAGTCAGGACGGATTTAGCGTGTTCAACGCAAGCCAATAAAGATTAGATCTAATTAATAACTGCATTGGATGACTCAAAGAGCATTAATGTCGGACCGACCTCAAGTTCGATGAATATTATAAGCGCTTGTGTGACTTACCCATCAGTCACTCATCTGTTAAGTTAGAGACTTACCCATCAGTCTCTCATCTGTTTAAGGCTAGTGGCTTACATAGCAGCCACTCTTCGGCTTAAATTAGTGACTTGCTTGTTAGTCACTCAGTATGGTTTTCTAGAACCTCAAGTGATATTCACTCATTTGCTTAAGAGCTATAAGCTCTGTGTGCTTATAATGATAATCATTTGATAATGTTTATATCCAATACTCTGTTTTCTTCCTGGGCTTTGGCTCATGGGTGCTATGTGGTGCAGGTAAAGGGAAAGAAAAGCTCACCCAGCCTTGAGTGGAGAGCTTAGGTGGTGATGTGTACATATGCGGCCGCTTGACCACCACGGCCAAGGAGTTCTCAGAGGAACTAGGGGGTTTACCCTTTTTTTGCTGCTTAGGTCGGTGGGTTCGTAAATTTGAATCAGTAGTGACCATTTTTCATTATAAACAACTGGTAAATGTTTTGATGAGCTCATGAATAGTTTTATATAAATAAAGCATATCCTTTCCTTTTTAATGATTTTCCACCTTAGCCTGTTAATCACACTTAGAACACGTTTTTAACCAAAGGACTTGGGTAGCGTTCAAATTTCCAGTTCACCATTCACTGTGACTGTTCTGGGGTAGCCAGGGCATTACATGTTCTCTAACAAAAATATTTTTCTTCATTTTCATATTCATGAAGCTTCTAGTGGCATCATTTCTGCACTTATCAGATTGATGGCCAAACATATTTTGTAGAGATTCCCAAATCTCATAGGTTGTTTCAATAGTTTCAAACTTCTTTCTGAGCACATCGCTCATACTAGCAAGCATTTGACATTTGGCCTTATTGTTAGATAAGATCCAATTGTCGTATTTCTCTCTAGCTATTTTTGGCAGCAGTGATAGCAGGAACCTTAGGACAATCCTCATTGAGGACAAACATGTGGTTTTCACATGTCAAAACAATGTTCATGTTTGATTTCCATTTCATGTAGTTATCACTAGTCAATTTCTCATTAGCAAGTAAAGCAGTTACAGGATTTGGATTAGACATATTGCTGAAAATTAAATAAATAAAATATAATGAATTAATGCATATAATAAATATCAGTTTATATTTGGAATAGTAAATATGATGCATGAATGCAACACATAAAATAACACAAAAAATTAATTACTAGTCCATGATAGATTAATTTGAAAATTAATGGAGCGCCTTAGGGTCGGTCAGACTAATCACAAATTAACCTTGAGACAAGATCTCAACTCCATAAGTGAAAACTTAAAAACTCATTTTTCTCTTTTGACTTATGAATTACCATTAGTTTGGTCAAGAACCACTAGTCGCGCTCAAAAGCCTAAATACACCTTCGGAGTGTAATTGATTATTTTTCGATCAGTGACTTAACTCAAGAGTGTGCCTTAGGGTCTGTCAAACTTGAAAGACATCACTAATCTTATGCCCATATGAGAAGTCAACCTTGAGATAAAATAAACATATTCAAAAGTCTTTCCTTAGGGAGGCCACAAACGAAGGTGACACAAGACCCTTCCTATGTCTCTCGGTGTTCAACCAATAATGGAGACCATGAGACTTATTGTCATAATTCTCTCTCCCACTCACTATTTTAAAATTTGTGTTTTTCTCAAAATCAATATTTTTCAATTGGGTTGTAAAACGAATTAAATTAATTTTACCAAATGATATTCTAATAAATACTAATCCAATTATGCAAAATAAATAATCATGCCCTAGATTTTATTTTGCCTTTTAACTAGAATACAATTTTATTTAATAAAACGATTTTATTAAATAAGAAAATAAATAACTTTAAATTCTTTTACCATCTTAACTAAATTAATTATATGAGTTATCAAATAAAAAAAATATAATCAATCCTAAGCATATTTCTAAAAAAAAATGCTCAATATGTACTATGTAGGTAATATGTGTGGAATGTTATTATGCATGATAAAGTATTAAATAATTTAATCATGTTCAAGCAAATAAATAAATGCGAGTTGGGTACTTTGGGTATTTCTAGAAAATTACAACACTTGCAAAAAATACACAAAAATAATTAAACTAACTAAGGCCTAATAAAAAGCAACATCTTTGATCTTGGACCTTCTCTTTTAGTCTTTGGGTCATTACCATTTTAATTAACCATTTTGAATTAAATAAATTTTTAATTATTTTAAACAATTTAAAATAATAAAACTTTGGGTTTTAATACCCAACAAGTTATTGAGGGCAACTTGGAATTTGGACTCACCACAATTAACTCAAAATTTATAATGAAAACACTTTTAATTATATTTGGCTTATACATGCCCAAATGGATAATTACACATCCATCAGGGTTTGCAAGACACAAACCCTAATGGGTGTGTCAATAGTGGTTGCGACTAAAGGTGGCAAGGGCGCAGTTGGAGGTGCACAGGGGCACTGAACACAAGCGCAAGGGCGCTGAGGCGCATAGGCGTGCGCTGGGCTTGCAGGCACAGTGGTGTTGAGGCGCATAGGCGTGCGCTAGGCAGCAGGCATAGGGGCACTGAGGCGCGTAGGCATTCATTGGGCTGTAGAGGCAGCGGCTCAAGCCTCGAGGTTTGTGCTCGGGGCTTTGGCCATTACAGAATTTTCCCAAAATTTAAAAAAAAAATTACAAAATTCCTATGCCCCAAGATGGCTTACAATTTTTGTATATCTAGAAAAAAAAAAGAACATTTCCTAGCATAAAAACACCATGAAAACCAACCCTTAAGAACATAAACTATTCATACACAAACATCCATCCATTCATATATTAAACATAATATAAAAATGCATATGATACCCACATAGTAATTAACATATGCAGGGATTAAAGATGGTTCTGATACCAATTGTTAGGAATGGTTCCTAGTGCGCAGCAGAAATTGCGGTCATGGTATACAACAAAAAATTTAATATAAACAATCTTTATTCGAGGATCCTTTAATATGCATTATGTTAATCAATGTATAATATGAATATTAAAAATAATACAAAATAATTTACCTCTTGTAGCCTATCAAGAATCCTTGAATCTTTTCGTATATGTTTCGATCTTCCTATCATTGCTAGAGTACTCATACCTAGATCCTCCAAGACGTTCTCTACACCTCAAGATGTGGGTGGACACATAGAGAACAAGGATGAATTTCGTGAATCAAAAGTATTCTCAACACATGAGACTTTTGATTATAGGCTAGAGATAAAATGTTTTTTCTTTGTGAAAAAGATGATAGTTTTTCTTCTCTGCAATTTTTTTTTTCAGACTTGTTATTTTTATTTTCTATCATATAGAATATATAGGCATTATTACCATAATAATAATAATAAAGGAAAGCAATCGTTTTTTTTATAATAATAATAATGATAATAGACAAAAATCTAACATTCCATTTTAAAACCCCTTTTAAAATGTTTAATCTAATTAATTAAAAATAAAAAACCAATATATGATAACATCAAATGTGCCACATAGATAGAGTAGTCCAAACCCTATGCATGTGGCCTACCCCTGAAAAATGCAATTTTAATTTTTCATGTGTTTTTATTTTAATTAATTAATAATTAGATATCCAAATAAGGCATCATCTTTTTAAGGAAAAGATAACAACTTAAATTTAAAATTTTAAAATTCAAAATTTGAATTTCCATTATCATCTTATTACTAATTAAATAAATATAATAATCAAAACTATTTTTGACGATCCATATTTATTTATTCACACTTAAATAAAATAATTGATTAAATTCAATTTCTTTTTTTTCTACACAATTTCGAAATTGCACAAATGCAATAATAATTTGTGCAACTTCAATTATCAAATAATTGCACATTTATCCCAAAAAATAAATATTCTCTCAAATATTTCATTCACAGTTTAACCATTGTATCAACTCTTACCTTGATTAGTATGGATAGAGCCACCCCAGGGAGCCTATGGACCAATAATTCAAAGCTCCAATAAATAAAAGATTATTAACCAAAATACTTTGATTCAATAATCATATATATTAATCTTATGATTATTCCACTATAAATATGAGACTGAACTCTTGAGAATTAAAGACATATGTTTACTGAATTTTTTATTGTAACCATAAAGTTTCCATTGATATAATCATTGCATACAAATTAATCATCTATTGATGATTCATAATTAAATGGGAGTGAAATTACATTTTTACCCTTTTAATTATATCTTGATTACAAGTGTACCATTGACTTTAGTAGTGAAGGTTAATTCATAACCTGATTATGAATTTGATGTCAATAACCTTTTCAGTTCCAAAAGTCAACCCAATAAGGAATCATCATTCATCTATAAGAAAGTATAGAATCCATATCTATTAAGCTATGTTCCCAGCCATAAACAACATTGATACCCCAAAACAATAGTTCTTAGCCTGATCATTCTAACAAACCGTAACGCATAAATCAAAGGATCAAGTGACATATATAGGAGTTCATAGTAACTTCAGAATTAAGATCAGTTTGTATATGATCATCAGTTGATGTGTTTTATAATACTACAAAACAATATTT
This sequence comes from Humulus lupulus, assembly GCF_963169125.1. Lineage (NCBI taxonomy): Eukaryota > Viridiplantae > Streptophyta > Magnoliopsida > Rosales > Cannabaceae > Humulus > Humulus lupulus. The sequence continues at coordinate 130,947,941 of NC_084793.1, forward strand.
AAACAAGTATTATTAAATCACATATGGTCCAATTCTACATACTCTCAACATGCAAAGTACCTCCACTAAAGTGTCCTACTACACTAATAAGCTGGATCTAGGTCACATGTATTCATAATACTAGTGGACTGTACTAGCAGTTATTAATCTAAAGATTCCATAACTTTATTTTACTGCGAACTATTTAAGTTCATTATCTTAATCTCTATCCTCCCATACCTATATGAGATTGAGACCACATATATGAACTTGAGAATTTTCTGATATTTACTTAATATTATTAGCAATAATATAATACATAAGCTACATGTTATCCAATAAATTAGCATTGGTGACGTGGCAAATAATCTCTTGACACGTGGCTGATACCTGGAAGCGTCTGCTAGAGTATTGATCAGGAGACACAGTAGAAGCAGGGCAAGCCTGTCTTACCCGCGACCAGTCTGGTTGGTAGTTCCGCATACAAGGCAACGTTTATGGGAAGATCTTTATGAATCCCGAATTTATCTCATACAATCTTCTGGATACCCGATTATTCAGGGAATAATATCTGTACCAATCTCTTGTAACCCTCCTTGAGCCTATAAATAAGAAGAGATAGCTCAAGGAAGGGGGATCTTTTTCTTTTTACTTTGGAATTCTAGGAAGCAATAGTAATTCTCCAAGTAAATCTGTATTGTTCTGGAGAAGAGTGTGAAACTCATTGAACCCTGGTTCTTTGATCACCCTTCTGATTTTATATCAATATTATTCTAAGTGGACGTAGGTCATTACCAGATCCTGGGGCCGAACCACTATAAATTACTGTGTTTTCTTTACTTTTGTCATTGCGTTCTTCTCTATACATTCGTCCATATCAATCACGTTTTGACTCCGTGTCAGTTGGCCAAATCTTGGGTCAACATTCTGGTGCTTTCATTGAGAGATTGATTTGTTGCTGTTAAGAAAACCAATGGCGAAAGCAGGAAGGAAAACTGGACAGGCAACCGCCGCTGCACCGTCGAATCCACCACCTCCTCCTCCCCCTGCAAGCATGGCGGAAGATGAGCCGCAACTAGATTTTGAAGAGGAGGAAATGGACGATGCGACGCTGAAGAGCACCCTAGGCGCGTTGCAGGAAGAATTGGCTAGTCTGAGGGCCAATCAAGAGACTGCCGCAGAAGTTATGGCGTGGCAGCAGCATGAGATTGATCGGCAGCGTGTGGAATTAGGCGAGAGACAGGCGGAAGTGGATCGCCGCCAAACCGAAGCCATGGCCACCCTCGAAGCAGCCTTGCTGTTGGCTAGAAATCAGGCCGCACCTGCCTCGCAGCCTGACCAACCCGCGAATGGGCCACCCTAGAGGGGTCCCAATCCTAGCCCACCAATTCAGCCTTCAAGTCCGCAAAGGCCCGAGCAGCCTCAGATGCCCCGTGACGATGTCCCGTTGGACGCTGAGGCAAATCCACCATCCCAAGCTGCTCAGGGTAATCCCCCACAGCAAAGGCAGAATAGGGTCGAGCGTCAGCCTCGTAGTGCTAGACGCCATGAGAATGATGGGCAAAACCAAGCGAACAGAGGTCACTACCCTCCTGGTAACAGGAGGGACTCGGAGCTAGGCTCTGCGGTCCGTGGACCCCCACGGCATGATGATGCACGGGGACACCGCGACCAGCGCAGGCCACCCTCTAACACTCGGGGCGTTTCTGCCAGAGACGGGAATAGAGGGAACAGTCAGTCTCGCCACAGCCAGTCAAGGTTCAGAGATGGCCACGGGTACAATGAGGCCGACTCAGGCAAGGGAAATGCTGGTGGGAGGAATGGAGATAGAGGTAAAGGCAGGAGCCAAGTACCTCAAGGTGACCAGCCAAATAGACAAGATGCTGGGGGGCAGCCCAGACAAAATAATGTCTTCAACCGGCTCGGAGGTAGCGAGCAGCGAAGAAGAGAAGAGGACCTGAGAGATGTACTCAACGATCGTTGCGAGAGGCACGGTGAGAACATCCCCCCAGCCACAGAGGCGACCACGATTCCTGCCGCAGTGCAAGCCCAGATAGACGCACTCAATCAAGCTGTGCAGCAGCTGGTCGGAGGAAGAACTTCTTATATCGACCACGACAGGAGAAAAGGTACTCCTTTCGTCCAGAGGATAGCTAACGCCGAAACTCCCAGCAAGTTCAAAATGCCTACGCTCCCAAACTTTGATGGATATGGGGACCCAGTCTCGCATGTGAATAAATTTGAGATTCAGATGGACATTCAGAAAGTGTCCGAAGACGCTCGGTGCAGGATCTTCCCTGCAACACTTTCTGAAGCAGCGCAGGAGTGGTTTTTCAAGTTCCCGCCTGCAAGCATAGTTTCCTAGAAAATGTTCGTAAGGGAGTTCTACGGACAGTTCTATGCGGGTCGTGTGCACCCAACCGAAGCAAACCAGCTGGTCGAGATTCGCCAGCAAGACGGAGAGTCAGTGAAGGATTACGTCCAGCGCTTTATGCGAGCGGTAGCTGGAGCAAAAACATTAGGAGACGAAGGCAAGATGATGGCCATTACCGCAGGGGTAAAGCGTTGCTCTCCCCTCTGGAAGAGTCTCCGAAAGGAAGGAGTTAAAACAACCCAGGAGTTCCTGGACCGAGCTGATCGTTACATCAAGCTCGAGGAAGCCATTGCTGATGATGGAAAGCCCTCGAACAAGGGTAAGAAGGCCGCCGAACCTGCCAAAGCCGCCAATGGTTCCAAACCTAATGGCAACGACAAAGGCCACGGAAACGGCAACAGTAATGGTAAAAATGGTGGGAAACGGCTGCATAACGAGCCTTCCACCTCCGACAACAAACGAGCCAAGGGTAATCGTTATGAACCTAGGTTCACTAACTACACTGCCCTTGTCGAGTCTCGGGGAGAAGTTTATCAGGCCACAAGCTCTAGTGTGCCTTACAAGAAATCGGAACCCATTCGAAAAGACATTTCGAAAAGAGACACCACCAAGTTTTGTCGTTACCATAATGACTATGGACATGGCACTAACGAATGCAACCAGTTAAAAGACGAAATCGAGTTCCTTATTAGACAAGGACACTTGAGAAGGTACATACGGGCCTCGGGAACTTCCCAACGAGAAGCTCCAGGTGGCAACGAGCAGGCGTCTACACACCAACGCTCGCCACCATTACAGCCTGCCCCCGTGGCCGGAACACTCTTAACCATCTGTGGAGGCCCGCACCTCGCGGGAAATAGCGGAAAGGCCAGAGAACGATACGCTCAGACTCTACGTCATGACCAGGACATCGAGATGATGATTGTGGAGGACCGTGCACAAAAAAAGGCTCGCTCAGAGAAGGGTGAGATAACCTTCTCTGATGACGATTCCCAACACGTCCGGTTCCCACATTCCGATCCGCTGGTCGTGGACATCCAGATGGCCAATATGATGGAAAAAAGGGTACTGGTCGATACAGGAAGTTCAGTGAACATCCTGTATAAATCAACATTGGAGCGCATGAAGTTTTGCGTAAAAGACTTGGAGCCCTGCAATCAAACCATATACGGCTTCTCTGGAGAAGGTCTCGCCCCTGCCGGAATGATCAAGCTTCCAGTAACGACGGGTGCAGCGCCCGCAACAAGGACATTACTCACCACTTTTGTAGTGGTCGATTGCCCTTCAGCATACAACGCCGTTATTGGAAGGCCCATACTGGTTGATCTACGGGTCATCATCTCTATGTGGCACCTAGCCATGAAATTCCCGACGGATGCGGGGGTAGGACGCGTCTTAGGAAACCAAAGGGAAGCCAGGGAGTGCTACAATGCCTCAATCACAAAGGCGAAAAGTGGGACATCGAGGAGCACTACCCCAGATCGATTGCAGATGGCAATAGACACGCAAGCCCAATCCGGTGGTGAAGTCACCAAATAGGGTGTTGCCCAAAGGAGGATGGAGATTTGGATCCTCGCTTTGGGGATTTTGAAGAAAATGTTGGACCCGTCGAGGACCTGGTGGAGGTCCAACTCGACAAAAAAGACTCGACCAGAGTCGTAAAGGTTGGGAAGAACTTAGAGCCTACTATAAAGCAGGCACTGGTGGAATTCTTGCAAAAGAACCAGGAGATTTTCGCCTGGACGCACAAAGACATGGTTGGGATAGATCCTGCAGTAATCAGCCATGTCCTAAACATAGATAAAACCTTTCCACCCGTGCAACAAAAGAGAAGGCTGCTTGATAAAGAAAGATCAAGGGCCTTGAAAGAAGAAGTCGAAAGGCTTAAGGAGAACGGGTTTATCAGGGTGGCGTTTTATCCGTCGTGGGTCTCCAATCCGGTGCTGGTCCCCAAGCCTAACGGCAAATGGCGGACCTGTGTAGATTTTACAGACCTCAATAAAGCCTGCCCAAAGGACTTTTTCCCGCTCCCAAGGATCGACCAGCTGGTCGATGCAACTGCAGGACATGAGATCCTCTCGTTCATGGATGCATATTCAGGCTACAACCAGATCAGCATGCATCCCCCTGATGAGGATCACACCAGCTTTCGGACCGATACGGGCTTATACTGTTACAAAGTGATGCCCTTCGGACTAAAAAACACAGGTGTGACTTACCAACGGCTAGTCAACCACATGTTTAAGGAGCTGATCGGTGCAAACATGGAGGTATATGTGGATGACATGCTGGTAAAGTCTAAGAAGTCAGAAGGACATGTGAGGGATCTACAAGAATGCTTCAATGTGATAAGCAAGTACCGGATGAAGTTGAATCCCCTCAAGTGTTCCTTTGGAGTCGGATCAGGGAAGTTTTTGGGTTTTATAGTAAATTCAAGAGGAATCGAGGCCAACCCCGACAAGATAAGAGCCCTGATCGACATGAAGTCGCCAGAGAAGATTAAGGATGTACAAAGTTTAACTGGAAGGATCGTAGCCCTGAGTAGATTTATCTCGAAATCAACTGACAAGTGCGTCCCATTCTTCAATCTACTCAGGGGGAATAAGAAGTTTGAATGGACGGGAGACTACGAACAAGCATTCCAGGCCTTAAAAACTCATATGGCGCAACCTCCCATCTTATCAAATCCAATCGAGGGAGAAACTTTGTATATTTATCTGGCGATTACCGAAGTTGCTGCTAGTGCAGTACTAGTACGGGAGGAAGAAGGCATACAGAAAGCAGTCTATTATGTCAGCAAAAGGTTGATCGGTGCAGAATTAAGATATCCGCCAATCGAAAGATTAGCATATTGCTTAATTCTGGCCTCCAGGAAGTTGCGCCCTTACTTCCAAGCCCATCCTATCACAGTTCTAACCGACCAGCCCCTTCGGCAAGTCCTCCAAAAACCTGAGGCGGCTGGAAGTTGAACTAGGGCAGTTCGATGTAACTTATTCACCGCGGGCAGCAATAAAAGGACAAGTTTTGGCCGATCTTGTCGCGGAGTTCACCGAACTCCCAGGCAGTGAGCAGTGCGAACAGCCTGAAGCACCCATGCCTCAAGACAAAACTCCTTCGTGGAAGCTATTCACGGACAGTTCATCCAACGAATCCCACGCTGGAGCGGGAGTGATATTGATAACGCCAGAAAGGCATCGATTTCACTGCGCAATCAGGTTCGACTTCGCGGCGTCAAACAATGAAGCAGAATACGAAGCACTCCTAGCTGGATTGAGAATGACCAAAGATATGAGCATAAAGACGCTTGATATTTACAGTGAATCTCAGCTAGTTGTAAATCAAGTCCTGGGAGAATATCAAGCACGAGGCTTAAAGATGGTGGCCTACCTGAATAAAACGAAGGATTTGCTAGCCCAGTTTACAAAGTACACCCTCCAACAAATCCCGCGGGACCAGAATTCGAATGCAGACGCCTTAGCTAAACTCACGAGCGCGAAGGACGCCGACACTTTGAACATTGTGCCAGTGGAAAGATTGAGCAAGCCAAGTATACAAGCAACTGAGTCCAGTATGGAAATTCGAATGGAAGATACATGGATGGCGCCTTACTTGGAGTATCTGACAAGTGGTGCACTACCAACAGATAGAAACAAAGCCAGGACTCTGCAAAGGCGAACCGCTAGGTACATACTGGTCGATGGCGTTATGTATCGAAGAGGATATTCAATGCCACTGCTCAGGTGCGTTACACCAGAAAAAGCTAAGGAGCTCATGAGGGAGGTGCATGAAGGCTTTTGCGGAGATCATGCTGGGGGGCAGAGTTTGGCAAAAAAGGTTCTAAGACAAGGTTACTTCTGGCCAACAATGAACGAGGATTCAATGGAGTATGTACGAAGATGCGACAAATGTCAGAGGTTCTCCAAGATCCCACGAGCAGCTCCAAATGAACTAAAACGGATGCAGAGCCCATGGCCCTTCGCAGTATGGGGGATAGATTTGATTGGATCCCTACCAACAGGGAAAGGAGGAGTAAAGTACGCAGTTGTGGCAGTCGATTACTTCACAAAATGGGCCGAAGCTGAACCACTCACAACCATCACGACCAAAAAAGTTCTTGACTTCGTCATCAAGAACATTGTATGCCGGTTTGGATTGCCTAGGAAGATAGTTTCAGACAACGGGACCCAATTTGACAGTGATTTATTCACCGATTTCTGTGAAAGGCATGGAGTCATTAAAAGTTTTTCTTCAGTCGCACATCCCCAAGCGAATGGGCAAGTCGAAGCCGTGAACAAAACTCTTAAGGACACCCTGAAGAAAAGACTTGAAGAAGCCAAAGGAGCGTGGCCAGAACAACTGCCTGAAGTCCTTTGGTCGTATAGGACATCCCACCGAACAGCAACAAGGCATACCCCATTTTCCCTAGCCTACGGATATGAGGCCATGTTACCTGTCGAGTTAGATCCCCCCTCACATCGGCATTTGACTTACGACCAGGACGTGAACAGCCAGCTGATGATGGAGTCCCTAGACTCGATCGACGAGATGCGAGAAAAATCTCAACTCCGAGTTGATGCTTACCAGCAAAAAGTCGCCCGGTACTTTAACTCCAAAGTTAAAGAAAGAAAATTCAACGTCGGAGATTTGGTGCTACAATGAGTTTTCTTAAATACCCGCGACCCCACTGCTGGAGTGCTCGGACCTAACTGGGAAGGACCTTACCAGATTGAAGAAGTCCTTCACCCAGGCACCTACAAACTTATTGGAATGGAGAACACCTGCGCAAGTATTATCAATGAACAGCCCTTCTTAAAGGACTGGCATGTTTAAATTTCTCTTTTTAATTTTTACAAGTTTTGCAAAGAGGGTTAGCCACGTTGTATGGCTAACTGCTCGTATATGTAAGATTCTATTTCAGAATCACTCGTAAAGACATGTTTAGTCCATTTTCAATACGAGATTATAAGGGACTGTGCTCAGCCAGTCATTCTTGCCAACCTTTGTGAATTTATATTTACAAGTATTTGTTCATTACGTGTGTTGTTTTGCTGTATTACAAGTACCAGTTTTACTACGAACAGGAATGTTCGAGCAGGTTGTGGTCAAGGCAAGTGACCAAGGACCTAAAGCTCCTCGATCACTTGGGGGGCACATAAGGCACATCAATAGCAAAGCATACTCTCAAGGTATGTAAACACATGAACAAAATAAGTGAAAGCATGCTACAGTACTTAGAGTATTTTTCAAAATTTATGTTTTGTTAAATCATGCCAAAGTACTATGCTAAGTTCGGTCATACGGACAAATGTTATAATAAGTAAAGATATTATAGCATCAAGATTTAAGCTTTTACACCGCAAGCATCGCAGCTTGGATGTAACTATTCAAGTAAAAAGATTTGCTGCCCGTGTAGTAAAGTTTAAAAAAGAAACTACTGTCTTTACATCACGACCCTTGGGTCGTATATCCAAAAAGAAGAAAAAACAAATGAGAATAATTCAAGAGGCATTCGGGGCTGGAGGATCCTGGGCAGCATCATGGTTAGTCACGTCCTCAACAGCATCTTCTTCTTCCAAACCAGCGACGCTTGGAGTGGCAGGGGTCGTGGCTCTTGCCTCCTCGTCGGCCAGTTGGGCAGCACATCGGGCCAGCTCCGCAGTTCTGAATTCCTCTGAAAGGTAGCTAAAGTCAGTACCCTGATTGTGTTTCCAGAAATTGTAGAAACATCGGAGTGTTGTCCTCTTGTACTTTTCCAGATTCTTGGAGTTGTCAAGCTCCAACTGCTTCACTTTGCCCTCAAGGGAGAGAATAGCCTTATCCTTGGTCTTGAGTACCTCCCTCAGATGCTTGATTTCGCGGAGATGGGTTTTGTTAAACTCCCGGTACTCTTGCCTCAACTTGACCGCTGCTTCCTTCGCAGCTTCAGCCTCGCACAGCTTAGTCACCGCTGCATCCCTCTCTCGGATCACTGCCTCCAACTCCTTAGCATACTTAGCCTCAGCAGCCGAAAGCTCCTCGGCCGCCTTCACCTGAAACCTCTCGATGGCTTTTGCCTCGGCCTGCTCAAGTTAAGCCTGGGCTCGGGTACGGGCAGTAATGGCAGAAAGTAAGGCCTGTGCACAAAGAAAAAGGAGTTAGAACTTATCACGAGGACTAGAAAACTAAAGACTCGAAGAATAAAGAAACACTTACGCTGGAGATTTCGTTCAAAGCCCTGTTCATGATCTGGTCGACTGGCAGCTCTTCAGCTTGAACCATTGCGGCCCTAACACGCTCGCCTTTACCAATGCGATCGAGGCGGTCCCTGGCAGATCGAATGGCACGGCTCATGAGTCTGTCCCCATGAGCCTCTTCACGAGAAAGCTGCTCCCTGGCAGGCGCAGTTGGAGGATTCGGCCGAAAGGGAGTAGTTTGCTGTCCAGAAGGAGCTGGAGGAGGAGTAGGAGTTCGCCCAATTGGCGCAGGACTTTGCCCAGTAGGCGTACCCTGAGGAGGATCTTCTGATCGACCCTTCTTGGCTGGAGGGCCTCGACTGGATTCACCAGTTCTCTTCTTAGGCTTCTGTTGGAGTTGAGGAACTTCCTCTTCCTCCTCGGCCTGGTACATGTCAAAAATGTTGGGAGTTAACATATCTGCATGAAGATAAACATAGCAAGTTTATAAAAAGGAGGCAAGTGAAAGTAAGTTAGACAATTGAAAGGAGGTAACAAAGTAAATACCCGAGCTACAACTACTGGTCGCTACACTATTGACTCTATTAGTCATATACTCATTATCTGGCATGAAGAAGTCTGACCCTAAGTTTGGAGCATATGTAAAGTTACCATCCCCGTCAAACAAGTGACAGGGAATCGGCAAACCATTTAAAAGCGAAATAACTTTACCATTATCATCGGAAGATTCTCCCAAGTCAACAATAGGCTCTTTGGCCTTTTCTTTCCCCTTGCCTTGGGGAGCAGAAGGCCTTTCTGCGGAAGGGCTACCCGTGGGTTCCCTGATCGTAACTCCTGTTGGCCTCCTCCTAGGAGGAGGCACAGGAGGTTGCTGCTCGGGAACCCCCTCGGCAGTGGCTTCGTCCACCACGGACCCTCTATTTTCATGGCGAGGAGCCAGGAGGCCAGACGACCTCAAGTTCTTTTCGAGTGTCAGGGTCTTGACACATTTTGCTGCATCAGACATCCTGGCCAGAGTGTTAGACCTCAACACCATGTCTGGTGTTGGGGTCGGACGTAACCAAGGGCCTGAAAAACAGATTAAGTTTGAGAAAAAATGAAAGGAAACACTCTATGTTAAAGTATCGACCAGACGAAGACAAGTTTATACCTCCCCTCGCGAAGGCCAAGTTGTTACTGGTTATGTTTGGAGTAAAGAAGTACTCCCTGTTGTAGTGCCCCACGTTTGATATATGGGTAGTACCACTCAAGAACGTCCGGCCGGTCTCCTGGTGGAAGAAGTGGAAAAAGCCTATCCCGTTGTGCTGTGGGTTGGACTTGAGGTCAAAAAGATAGTTGACCTCGTGGGGTGAAGGTTCTGGCCATTTTTTAAGTTTGTACAGGACATAGAGTGCGGCCGGCATTCTATATCCGTTTGGAGTTATTTGGAAGGGAGCGACGCCGAAATAATTGGCCACCCCCACAAAGAAGGGATGAAGAGGGAGATAAGCTCCCGCCTCAATGTGATACCGGGACCAGGCGCTGTTCGCCCCTCCTGGACGGTTAGCCCTCTGGTCCGCGGTGGGACATATAATGGTTACCCCCGTAAGGGGGAATTTCCTGAAGCAGTTAGCAACCATTCGAAGGGTCACTGAACTGGATGGGGGAGTATACCACTCGACATCAGGCGGATTCTGATGACGAGGACGAGCCCTGGTTTGGATATTAGGGTCAGGAACAAGATTTTCTTGACCGCTGGTCGAGGGAGCCCTAGCCTGCGAATCAGGCTGGGCAGGAGGAGTAGGGGTGCTTTCAGACTCGGGCCTTTTCTTGCCAGAAGACTTGGAACGGGCCATTGGAGAGGAAGGATGTGGTCTGGGAGAGGATCGCGAGAAAGGAATCTCGTGGACACGTACAGCTGGTTGTTCTTCCCCCTCGAGTAGCTGGGCAAGAAGGTCGTCGTCGATGGGTCTTTCACCTCCCCACAAATCTGGCATTAAGGTCTGCAAACAGAAGAATGGGGAGGTGAGGAAATAGAACTCTAAAAAGCTTTTTAGAATAACGCTGGTCGAGTATAAAAGTTAGGCTTTTATACAACAGCATTCTATCAAAAAGCTAGTTTTTCTACACGAACAGTTTGAAAAGCGGATCAAAGGGTGAAAGTAAAAAGTTTTTTTGTGAAAGCTTTTTCAACTCCCCTTAGGGCGGGAAAAATTTATTTTTCAACTGGCTTAAAAATTGAAATGTTACTTCGGTTTTACGTCCTAAAAAGCATGATCCTGGATTTTTAAACTAACTCGTAACTCTACTACACCCACAAAACATTTTGTCTACAAGCATTTTGAACCAGAAACAGAAAGACTTAAACAGTATACCACCAGAAGCATGCATCACGAGAAATTAGAAGCATGGGGTTTTGAAAACTTACCAAGAAATGTGATTGTGAAGGTGGAAGAAAGGTCGTCAGAGATTAAAGAGTCCGCAGTCTGAGTTTTGGAAGTGCAAGAAAACGGTCTCCGGAGAAGATTAAAGCTCTGGTTTTTAGGGTTTTCTGCAAAGATAATGGCGTGCGTAAAAAGAAAGAAGAGGCTCCGACGGTCTTATATAAGTTTGTCTCTGATATTAAAAAAGTGTAATCATTAGTTTTCCTTTTTCAAAGTATGGGGAAACATGATGGCCGTCGAAATCGTTTCTGGGGAACTGAAAAGACATGATTAGACAGAAGTGGATTGCTTTTTTCAAGAACACACGAAGGGTTCTGACACGTCAGGAGGGGTTATCGAAGAGTCATCCGTTCAAAGTTTATTTACTGTTCGTAGTAAATAAACTTTGGGGGGCAAATGTTATCCAATAAATTAGCATTGGTGACATGGCAAATAATCTCTTGACACGTGGCTGATACCTGGAAGCGTCTGCTAGAGTATCGATCAGGAGACACAGTAGAAGCAGGGCAAGCCTGTCTTACCCGCGACCAGTCTGGTCGGTAGTTCCGCATACAAGGCAACGTTTATGGGAAGATCTTTATGAATCCCGAATTTATCTCATACAATCTTCTGAATACCCGATTATTCAGGGAATAATATCTGTACCAATCTCTTGTAACCCTCCTTGAGCCTATAAATAAGAAGAGATAGCTCAAGGAAGGGGGATCTTTTTCTTTATACTTTGGAATTATAGGAAGCAATAGTAATTCTCCAAGTAAATCTGTATTGTTCTGGAGAAGAGTGTGAAACTCATTGAACCCTGGTTCTTTGATCACCCTTCTGATTTTATATCAATATTATTCTAAGTGGACGTAGGTCATTACCAGATCCTGGGGCCGAACCACTATAAATTACTGTGTTTTCTTTACTTTTGTCATTGCGTTCTTCTCTATACATTCGTCCATATCAATCACGTTTTGACTCCGTGTCAGTTGGCCAAATCTTGGGTCAACACTACATATATACAATAATTCAATTCATTTATTTATTTCATTAAAACCATCGTCTACTACAATTGCTTTAAGGGCACAATTCCCAACAACTGGGAATTATGACAATAATCCTGATCTTCGAGATCATCTGAACCAAAACCGGGAGCAAGCCAAAGTAATGACCCAACTAACTTAAAGACCTCGGACCATTAAAACTACTAAGACATAGTTGTTATTTTCGAATACATGCATAAAATAATAGAACTTAATTAGAAAATCCAAAATACGTGATCCCATTGTTATTAAATAAAAATCATAAAGAAAAGTAAACCTTTATTTTAATCGTTCAAATACTAAATGCGGAAAATAATAAATACGTAATTAAAAAGACTCGAAACATAAACGTCATCCTTGATCGTTCCCAACAGTCCATTCATTTAGTTCTCGCCCAATACACATGCCAAAGCCACCTAGAATCGGTCTCGCCTTCCATGTTCATTTACCTGCACCATCTAAAGAAAAAGGAATAAGTCTAATGCCCAGTAAGGTAAAACTACTAATACATAACATAAAACATAAATCATAAAGCATAAGATTACAAATTAATGGCCATTAACTCATTATCGTAGTATGTCATAGAAATCATCTAGGTCCTCTTGCTACTATTTAGAGGTAATCTACTATTTAGAGGTAGGTTTAAACACAACTATACTCTACGGTAATGATAAAAATCTCGTGATTTGCTTATTTGCTATCTAAGCAACCATATTTCCCAAGCAACTACAAACACAAAAAAAAAAAAACATACATACATACATACATACATACATACACATATCATATAAACATAATCTTAACAAATAAAATCTAACTTATTTTCCTTACCAAAAACTGACGTATTGGAGACAACTGCGATATTAGAAACTCCTAAAACCAAACAGTAAAAAAAAATCAAAAGTTTCCTAAAGAAAAGAAGATGAAGAGAAGATCCAAACCATCAAGATAAGAACTTAACGAAAACCTTCAGTTTCAAGAAAATCAAACACCTAACCCAAAAGCCATTATAATAAGTTAGGATTTGGAAGAAAATGAAAAGAATAAGATGAACTATAATGAACTAAACCCGAGGATAAAAGTACCTTATACAGCTGAAAGCTTCGTTCTACACCTCTATACCAAAATCATGCTCTAGCTTACTTCCCAAGTGTTTAGAAAAACATAGATTTGAAAGCATTTAACCCCAAAACCCTAGTGTTTATCTCTAGAATGAATTTAGAAGCTTGGAGGCTCTGAGAAGTTCTTGAATGATGATGCAAATGGATGAGTGAAGAGTCCTATTTATAGAGTTCAAGGAGTGAAACTAACTCCTTTTAAAATGAATAAAAAATTGAATTTTCTACACAACAGATGCCCGGATCTCGGTCAAAATCGTTTGAGAGCAAGTCCAAGTTGTTCAGGGCTGTTTCTAGCTCGGATTCCAAGAACTTTCAATATATGCATGTGGAGCCGATATATCATCCCCTATAGGTGATATATCGCCTCCCCCATATTCCTGAGCCTCTGTGGTTTCGTTCATGCGAAGTCGACGTGTTTTTCATATCAATCATAGGCGATATATCGGCCCCTATAGCTACCTCCCACGTTGCCTCCCGTTATGTACTATTACTCCATAAGACCTTGACTATCAGAATACTCTCCGTAATTCATTCACCCCTTCTCTAGGATGCTAATCGGTCATTCCTCATAACTTTGATCTTTCTGAAGTGTTAACGTATCGTACTTGAGAATGTTGGATGGGTCTGACACATATCTCCGCAGCATCGAGATGTGAAACACATTGTGGCTATCTGCTAGAGCCAGCGGTAGGGCTAATCTACATGCTACTGGTCCCACCTTGTCCAATATCTCAAAAGGACCTATAAACTGGGGACTAAGTTTGCCTTTCTTCCTTAACCGCTTAACTCCTTTCATAGGAGATATCTTAAGAAGACATGATCTCCAACTTTGAATTCCACATCTCATCGCTTGGCATTTGCATAACTCTTTTGTCAACTCTGAGGAACGAGCATACATGTTCTAATCAGTTCCACTGCGTCTTGAGCCTCTCTAACAGCCTCGGGTCCAAGAAATTGTCTTTCTCCTACCTCATCCCAATGTAACGATGACCAGCATTTCCTTCCATAAAGTAGTTCATAGGGTGCCATACCTATAGTTGCCTGGTAGCTATTATTGTAGGAGAACTCTATAAGTGGAAAATACTTACTCCATGATCCTCTGAAGTCTAGTACACAAGCGTGCAACATATCTTCTAAAATTTGTATGGTATGCTCGGACTGTCCGTTGGTCTGAGGATTAAATGTCATACTAAGACTTAGCTTGGTACCTGTACGCCCTGGTTTTCCCATGGGCTGTCAGCGAGCTGAGATACGGCCTGAACTGTATCAGCCACGTGGACATCCCCACAGACCGGAGCTGCCATCGAAAGATCCTACCTCCTCAGCTCGAGGTAGCCTAAGGGTTCGCCAAGGTTAGACTGAGTCTGGATTCTGAAGGCCACAGGTCGAGGGAAGCATCCAGCTCGTGGTACGAGCTGGGGTTGGGGCTATGACCCCTTATAAAGTCAACCATGCAAGGTAAACGTGCATATATCAGACATCACGTGTCTGATATATCCCTGAATTCTCGAACACGCAGCGTGAACGTGCGTATTCAGACACCCACGACTGGGTTGGGCCGTGCGACCCATTATCCCCCTTACCTATTGATTTGACCACACTTATGTGTCAGGTTTAGGAATTAATCATGAATGTCACAGAGTTGACATGATAGGTAAAAGGTCACGGGATGACCTTCTTACCAACTCCCAGGTGCCTTCTCCTATAAATATGGAGACCTTGGGAATTACAAAGGGTTGGATCTTATTGTGTAAGAAATACCCTGTAAAAGAATACTAAGCATATAGCAATAATATTGACTGGTGGAGTAGAAGGATTTTAACCTTTGAACCACCTAAAAACATATTTGTGTCACCAGCCCATTCTCAAAAGATCATTCATCTATTCCGGTTCAACATAAGCACTAATCCCTTCCTCTTATTTTCTTAATTACCTGTTGGCGAAGAACCGCGTCAACAGTTTGGTGCTTTCATTGAGAGCAAGTTAGATTGGTGTTGTCGCAAACATCCAACTATGGTGACCACTCGATCCAGGCACGGTAACGAGATGGAGCAACATGATGGGCAGGAGGCTCATCATATCGCCATCCCCGATTAACAAATTCCTGAGATCCAGCAGCGGCCGGGCAAGTAGCTGGTGGGCCAAGACGACACTGGAAGTTCGGCTCCCCGGCCACCTAATCTGAACCCAGGTTATTACACTGCAGTGGAGATGGAGAATGCTCAGCTGAGGAGCCAGCTAGTAATAGCTAATCAGCAGATTAAGGATGTGTTGGCCCGACTACCCCCTCTTACAACCGACGCTAACGTCGGAAAGAGGCAAGGCGAGACTCATAAGTCCCGCCGGGGTAATCGGTCCAGGCATAGCCACTCGGACAGACTTCCGACAGCCAACTCTATCCCATCATCGCACCACCGAGAGGCAAACTTCGAAGAAATGCCTAGAGCCGAACAACAGTACAGCCGTTCGGTCAGAACTTCGACTCCCAGCTCCCAACCAGCCTCGAGCGCGCCCAGGAGAGCTCGAGGAAATTCCATAAAGAGATCCGGGGAGGGCTCGCAGCATCAGCCCGTCCCCACCAGCCGTCTTGCGCCTCGTCCAGATCGCCAGGCGCGGGACTCGCAGGTTGGCAGGGCCGAAAGGCCCCCACCTAACCTGATCCACCCTGATGGAACCAGGATCGCCTCCCCGGTCAGGCATCCTCCCTCTCTAATAAGATATCCATCTCCTCCTCGGCCCATCTGAGATATTCCAGCCTACGGAAGTAGCAGGAGAAACCCGCCGTCCGCTGGACCTTCCCGACGTAGTAGGGCGCCAAGAGAAGGCCCGGATCCTCACCACCAAAGGCGGACTCTGAGCCTCTCTAATGGGAGCTACTGGACCGGCAGCCGCCGGAGTGACCTTTCTGGCAAAGACCTGCGTCAGCGTTTGAGTTCAGCACAAAGTCCTCAAACCACCCAGGGGGCGACCTGCGAGATCGCCTTAACTCTCATAGAGGGGAGCTAGTAGGGGGTGACAGCCATGCTCGCTCGGGGGGAGCCCTATCCGAAGTACGTAACGGAGGGAATGCCCCAAATAACCTGTCTCAAGATAGGAGGGGAAATAACCCACCAAATATGTACAATGGATCCGGAGCTGTTGAACAGCCCCGGAATAACTAAGGAAATCAGGACAAAACCCTTGAGCGCATGGCTCAGATGGAGGAGCTGATGAGGAAGCTCCCGTCGGAGAAAGAGAAAGATGAATATGATTCGGGGGACGAGATGGAGCTCTTCGCCCCCAGCATAGCAGCAACGGCTTACCCACCCGGTTTTCGTATGCCGCACCTGTCCAAGTTCAATGGAGACGGAGACCCGTCGAATCATCTGGGGATGTTCAACACCCTGATGATGGCCCACAACATTGGCCCTGAGCTGAGGTGTCTAATCTTTCCTTCAACACTGACTGGACTAGCCAGGCAGTGGTTCAAGCAAAGCAAAAGACAGTCAATCAGCTCCTAGAAAACTTTCTCGGCTGATTTCAAAAGGGCATTCCGAGCCTCCCAGGCCGCCCGCATCAAGGCCGACTCTCTGGCTAACGTGAGGCAGCAGCCCGACGAAACCCTGAAGGCTTACCTGAGCAGATTCGCGAACGTCGCTGCTCGGGCCAGAGACGCAGATGACAGCTCCAAGCTCATGGCCCTGAGAACTGGAATCCTTGTCGGAGGGGAACTCTGGAAAGATATACAAAGGAAGGGAGTTAGCTCAGTGAACGAATTCCTTAACAGGGCCCAGGAATGGATCAACTTGGAGGAGGCCGAAGCCTCAGCTGCAGGAACCAGCCAGGTCCCTGAGCAGCCTGCTGGAGTGGGGACGGAGGTCGTGGTAGCGACCCAAAACGTCACACAGAACAACCAACTCATTGGAGGCAAAAGAAAGGGGAATGGCAAGGGCAGCCAGCACGACCCAAAGAAGAATAAATCCGTAGACAAGTTCAAGCCCGTCTACGCGACTTATACAGAGCTCACCCACTCTAGGGAGAACATCTTCCTAGCCAACTCTACTCGCCTCCCCTGGAAGAGGCCAGAGCCGTTGAAGCACCAGAAGGGGAAGAGAGACACCTCCAAGTTTTACCGTTTTCACAACGATGTTGGCCACAATACCGATGATTGTAGGCATTTGAAAGATGAGATCGAGACTTTCATCCGAGCCGGCCCTTTGGCCCAGTACGCGCGGAACAGGGTTCCAGCAAGTCGACCTGCTCCGGAAGTCCCAGTCAGTCAGCCCGGGTCTCGGGTAGATCAGGACGTCCCTCCTCCCGTGATAGGAGGAGAGATATCCACAATATCTGGAGGTCCGCATATGGCTGGCACGAGCAGGGGCGCCCAAAAGAGGTACATAAACGAACTTAAGGTGCATAATGAATTAAAGTTCATCCCAGAGCAGCGTCTGCCAAAGCAGTAGCAATTGGAGAGGCAACCGATCATTTTTACAGAAGAAGATGCGAGCCATGTCCAGTTCCCTCATAACAACCCTCTAGTCGTAGCAGTTCAGCTCGCTAATCGGAGGGTTAGGAGGGTGTTGATCGACAACGGGAGCTCGGTAAACCTTCTATTCCGGTCCACATTGGAGAAGATGGGTTTGACTGTCGCTGAGCTGAAGGCGACCTCCATGATACTGTATGGTTTTTCGGGAGAAGGTTCGGCGGCTATAGGGACTATCGAGCTGGTGATCACCCTAGGAGAAGGACCTCGGACAGTCTCCAAACTCCTCGAGTTTGTGGTCATCGACTGCTCCGCTGCATACAATGCAATTTTGGGACGGCCCACGCTCATAGCCTTTGAGGCAGTCACTTCCATTTTCCACCTCGCGATGAAATTCCCTACTTCCACGGGAATATGCACTGTCCGTGGCGAACAGCTTGCTGCCAGGGAATGCTACAGCATTTCCATGAAGGGAAAATCGAAACCCGGGCAGCTAGCAATGGCCATCCAAGGTGGTGGAGAGGAATCTCAGGAACCCTCAGTTGGTCCTGAGATTGAAAAACCTCAGAGCGCCGAAGGGGAAAATATCGTCTTAAGTGAGGATATTGACCCCCGAATAGGCGAGGACAGGTCTGAGCTCCAGGCTATTGAGGAGCTCGAGGAAATAAACATCGATCCACAAAACCCTTCACGGATGGTCAAGCTTGGGAAAATCCTCTGTAGCAAGAGGAAGGCGGAGCTGACTAAATTTTTGCAGGACAACCTGGATGTGTTTGCGTGGTCACACGAGGACATAGTGGGGATCAGCCCCAGTGTCATCATGCACACCCTTCATCTGGATAAAAGCGTTCCTTCAAAGGCTCAGAAGCAGAGGCGCCTTGGAACAACCCGGGCTGAAGCCTTAGAAGAAGAAGTAGCCCGGCTCAAGAAATGCGGCTTTATCCATTAAGCCAAGTTTCTAATTTGGGTCGCCAACCCCGTGCTGGTCCCGAAGCCCAACGGGAAGTTGCGGACCTGCATCGACTTCTCCGACCTGAATAAAGCCTGCCCCAAGGATTGTTTTCCATTACTGAGGATTGAAATATTGGTGGATGCAACGGTGGGGCACGAGCTCATGTCCTTTATGGATGCGTACTCAGGCTACAATCAGATTGCCATGAATCCGGTGGACCAGGAGCACACCAGCTTCATGACCCCGACTAACGTTTATTGTTACAAGGTCATGCCGTTCGGGCTGAAGAACGCTGGTGCTACCTACCAGAGGTTATTAAATAGAATGTTCGCAAACCAGATCGGGAAGAACATGGAAGTGTACGTTGATGACATGCTAGTCAAGTCAAAAACTGCCGATAACCATGTTTCCAACCTGGAAGAATGCTTCAAGATACTACGAGAGTATGGCATGAGGCTTAATCCACATAAGTGCACTTTTGGAGTTGCATCGGGAAAATTCCTGGATTTCATCGTCAATACCCGAGGAATCGAGGCAAACCCCGACAAGATCAGATCATTGCTCGAGCTTCCCTCACCCAGGTCTCGCAAAGATGTCCAAGGCCTGACAGGAAGGGTGGCAGCCCTCAACCGGTTTATTTCAAAATCCACCGATAAATGCTTGCCATTCTACAACCTGCTCCGAGGAAATAAGAAGTTCGAATGGACAGAAGAGTGCGAAGGCGCTTTCCTCGACCTGAAGGCACATCTGGTCGAGCCACCCGTATTATCCAAACCAAAAGCAGGAGAGCCTTTTTTTCTCTACCCAGCTGTCACAGAGGATGCAGCTAGTGCCGTACTGGTCTGAGAAGAAGACCGGGTTCAGAGACCTGTCTATTACATCAGCAAGAGACTTCTCAGAGCTGAATCCTGGTACCCATTGATGGAGAAATTGGCGTTCTGCCTCATCACGGCCTCTCAAAATCTCAGGCCGTACTTCCAGTCCCACTCAATACACGTCATGACCGATCAGCCTTTAAGGCAGGTTTTGCAAAAACCTGAAGCATTGGGACGTCTGTTAAAGTGGGCTATCGAACTCAGTCAGTTCGAGATTTTGTACACCCCACAAACTGCTATAAAAATTCAGGCCCTAGCCGATTTTGTGGCGGAGTGCACAGGATTCTGGGAGGATCCTGCAGAAGACTCAACCCAGGTCACCTCGGCCCAGGCGTCGTGGAGGATCTTCGTGGATGGTTCATCCAACGAGAACGGCTCCGGAGCTGGAATCATTTTGATATCCCCTGAGGGACATAGATTCCACTCGGCGCTGAGATTCGGATTCAAGGCCTCCAACAACAAGGCCGAATACGAAGCTTTGCTGGCCGGGCTTAGGATAGCCCAGGAGCTGAAGGTGAGCTCCGTCCAGTGCTTCAATGACTCTCAGCTCATGGTAAACCAGGTTCTGGAGGAATATCAAGCACGGGGACCCAAGATGGCTGCCTACCTGGCAAAGGTAAAGCCGAGTTATCCGCATTTGGGCGAGGCTCGATCGAGCAGATACCTCGGGAGCAGAACGCTAACGCAGAAGCTCTTGCCAAGCTCGCCACCTCCGGGGAGACGGAGACCTTGGGGTTAGTGCTGGTAGAATTCTTGGAGAAACCAAGTATAGAAGAAGTCCGTACGGAGGTCGAGATGATCGACGCTAGGCCGACCTAGATGACCCCTATCCTTGAGTATCTCACCGAGGGGAAGCTACCTGAGGGACGTAATGATGCGCGGCGAGTGCTGTATCAAGCTCCCAGATATGCGATGGTGGATGGGATACTGTACCGAAGTGGACACTCCCTACCTTTCCTACGATGTGTTCTTCCAGGCGAAGCAAAGGCCATCCTGCAGGAGGTGCATGAGGGTTTTTGCAGAGATCACACTGGGGGGCAAAGCTTGGCCCTAAAGGTCCTGAGGCAAGGATATTATTAGCCCACTCTGTCCAAGGATTCAATCGCGTATGTCAAGAAGTGCGACAAGTGCCAAAGATTTTCCACAGTTGCCCGAGCTCCCCCAGTCGAGCTAAAGATGATCTCGTCCCCATGGCTGTTTGCAGTTTGGGGGATTGACTTGGTTGGCTCCCTCCCTACTAGAAAAGGTGGGGTCCGTTACGCCGTGGTGGCCATCGACTACTTTATGAAGTGGGCTGAGGAAGAACCTTTGGCAACGATAACTTCCAAAAAAGTCCTCGACTTCGTGGTTAAGAGCATTATCTGCCGATTCGGGCTGCCCAAGAAAATCATTTTCAACAATGGGACTCAGTTCGACAACGACCTATTCACCAAGTTTTGCGAAAGGTACGGAATTATGAAAAGTTTCTCCTCCGTGGCCTATCCTCAGGCGAATGGTCAGGACGAGGCTGTCAACAAGACGTTAAAGGCGAGCTCAAGAAGAGACTAGACGAGGCGAAGGGGGTCTGGCCAGAATAGCTCCCCCAGGTTCTCTGGGCATACCGGACCTCGCATCGGACTCCTACGGGTCATACTCCTTTCTCACTGACCTTTGGGAGTGAGGCAGTCCTCCTTGTGGAGATTAAGGTACTTTCGCATAGGGTCCAGGCATATGACCAGGACCGCAACCACGAGCTACTTTGCACTTCCCTTGACTTGGTTGATGAAAGACGAGAAGATTCGCAACTCCAGCTCGCACATTACCAGCAAAAAATCACTCGCTATTTCAACTCAAAAGTCAAAAAGCGCGCCTTTAGCGTTGGCGACCTGGTCCTCAGGAGGGTTTTCTTAGCCGGTAAGGATCCCAAAGATGGAGTATTGGGACCGAATTGGGAAGGACCATATTGTAACGACCCCAAATTCACTATTAAGGCTTAAGGGCCTTGAGTAGTGTGCCTGGAGGGCATAATGGGATTCTGTGTATGACTTTTATGAGTTTAATGCATGATTATGGTTTAATGCACGTTATTTGACTATTTGATTATTTGTGATGCATGACTATGTGAATTAGTATGCATGTAGACCTGATTGAGCATAATTGTAATCTGGCCATTTTGGGCATGTTTTGTGTTGATATCGGTGATCCATGACTCGAGACGATCCTAGAGTGAGCGGGTTAGCGAAAAAGTCAAAGCGGGAATCTATACCCGGCTTGGGTTAAGCCTGGGGAGTTTAAATGAGAATTTGGGAATATATTGAGGTTAATCTTGAGGATGAGGAATGTATATTTGATGATTTATCAGGTATTGGGTAGCGAGCGGGAATTATTAGGAACACTTGAGGAATTAGTGGGAATTTGGGTAATATGACTAAAATGCCCCTTTATGGACATAAAGGTTTAGAATTAGTAAGGGAGGGCATTTTGGTCTTTAGGCTTGTAAGAGATGTATTAAAGGAAGGCTTTTTACTTAGTGGATTTAGTAGAGAAAAAAGTTATAGGCTGAAAAGAAAGAAAGAAAGAAGAGAAAAGAAAAGTGAGGAAAAACTGAAGGGTTTTGTCCAAGAACGGTTTGTGGCTCTCCCAACCTTTTTCCTTCATTTTTCTTGGAGTCAAGCTCAGTGGAGAGCTAGGGTAGGCTGAGCATCAAGGATCCTAAGCTAGACTTGAGGATTGGCAAGAGGTTAGCAAGATCACATCAGAAATTGAGGTAAGTTCTTGGGGATTTTCTGTTTTAGGGCATGACTGGTTTGGATTGTGTTTTTGAGCTAAATGGATGGGGTTTTTGGGGAAAACAGGTCAAGGTTGTGAAGGTGCAAGCTAAGGAGGTCTAGGGTTCGATTCAAGGTCGAAATTCCACCCACGGTATGATTTCTAAGACCCTATCCTTGTTGTTTGAGTGAATTTCTGGTTTTTGGGTTCATTGTGTTAGATTTTGAGTTTTGGGTTGCTTGAGCTTGGGATTGAGTTCATGGGATGCTTGGGATGAGTGTGAGGTGTGGTTATGTGTGTTTTTGGGTTTGGAAAAGGTTTGGGCAAGTTTGGAGTTGAAATGGTAGGAGAAAATCGCAAGATGCTATTTTTGGGTAGTGCTGGTCTGCAACTAGCGCTACAGCTCTAGTCAGGGGGCGCTGTAGCGCTAGTCCCTGTTCTGGTGGGGTGGTTCTGCTTGTAGCGATACAGCGCCCTCTTTAGAGCGCTGTAGCGCTGCACTGTTCACAGAAGGGATTTTTGGGCTTTTATGAAGGGATTTTGACCTAGGGTTCGGGGCTCGATTCCGCCACTTTGTTTTGGGGATCTAGGACTTCCCGGGGGCTCGAGATTAGTCCTGAGGCTAGGTTTTGGACTTGAGGTTGGTGATGACTTTGACTTGTGGATTTTGCTTAGGTAAGCGCTAGGGCTCGGGTAGGATCGTGCTCAAGGAGTCAGGTGATCAAGGCTACCGAATCTAAAGGTAAGAAAACCGTGACACCCGAGAATAGGGCATGGGCCCACTGTGTGATTGCAGGGCACGGCCCTAGATTGTATTGTGTGCAAATGTGTAATCTTAGATGAACTATTGTATGTTTGAATGGTTATTTCATAATGTATTAGATGTGTGATTATAATGGAATGAACGGCTAAGGCCGAGAGCGGCGAAGGCCGGGTACGGCCGTGGGGCCGGAAGTAACGCTCAGTACATGGGATGCTATAGCCAGGGTGGGACCCAAGGGATACATGAGTTATCCTACAGTGAGGACTGAGACCCCAAGCTTTGGTAAGGCCTCTGGGGCGGCATGGCCGTGCTTGTTTAATCTGATGGTTTTGCTATTTATCAGTGAATTATGCTAGCTATATTATTTGCATATGTTATGTACTATTTGGGTTTTCTTGTTGGGCTTCAGCTCACGGGTGCTCCGTGTGGCAGGTAAAAGCAAGGAGTCAGTAAACCGGCCATGAGTATGGAGAGCGTGGGGGCAGCGCGTACATGTTCGGCCTGCCCGACTGCTTTGGTTGGGGGCATTTTGTAAATGGCTGTATTAATCCATTCTTTTGATAGTTAACCTGGTGTAAATCTATTTTTGAGTTGTAAATATTTTGTAAACCTTATTTTGGGATCCCAGATGTTTGATACTGAACGTTTTCAATGAAACTAAACATTTTCAAAGAGTACAGCCTTAAACCCTGGTTTATTCACACTTTTGGTTTTAGAAACCACTTAGAGTCAGTCAAAAGCACGATTTCTATTTTAAACTCACTTAGTAACGGCTCTAAGGTAGTAGGGCGTTACACATATCAAGTCATCGAGGTCATTAAAGAGGGAACTTACAAATTAGCTCGGCTAGATGGAGGGGCAGTCCCATCAACTTGGAACGCCATCCATTTGAAGAGATATTATCAATAATTCCCTTGTAAGGCCTAAAAGGTCATTTTTTATGTATTACGCAATGAGAATTAACTTTTCGTTTATGATTGTACATATTTACAAGTGTAATCTAAAGTAACCACGAAAGACCCTTTCCCAGTTACATGGGGGGCATATGGTACCTGGATATAACCAGGTCGCCTTAAAGACTTAGAAGTTGATTCATATCGATTGATCGTTGTTTTTCTTAAAAAACGCGAGATATTGATAGAGGATTAACGCGAACTAAGTCCTATCCTGGATTTAACCAGGTCATAAAACTTAGAAGTTAATTTAAATCGATTGATCGTTGTTTTTCCTAAAGAGCACGAGATATTGATAAAAGTTAACACGAACTAAGTTTTCAAATTAAGTTCCTGGATATAACCAGGTCATAAAACTTAGAAGTTAATTTAAATCGATTGATCGTTGTGTTTCCTAAAGAGCACGAGATATTGATAAAAGTTAACACGAACTAAGTTTTCAAATTAAGTTCCTGGATATAACCAGGTCATAAAACTTAGAAGTTAATTTAAATCGATTGATCGTTGTTTTTCCTAAAGAACACAAGATGTTGATAAAAGTTAACACGAACTAAGTTTTCAAATTAAGTTCCTGGATATAACCAGGTCATAAAACTTAGAAGTTAATTTAAATCAATTGATCGTTGTTTTTCCAAAAGAACACGACATATTGATAAAAGTTAACATGAACTAAGTTTTCAAATTAAGTTCCTGGATATAACCAGGTCATAAAACTTAGAAGTTAATTTAAATCGATTGATCGTTGTTTTTTCTTAAAAAGCACGAGATATTGATAAAAATTAACGCGAACTAAGTTTTTCAAAATAGTAACTAAAGTGCATAAAGACAAAAGGAAATAAGTCAATTAAGAATAAAATTGATAATTAGATTGTCTCGAGGTGGAAACACCTCATGCAAAAGTTACACAAAAAATTTGAGAATATTAAAGGAAAAGGTGCGAAAAAGGAAGGCCCTAAGCTCCGCCAGGCTGCCCTGTGGAGGTCGTCGTCTCGCCCTCCTCAGCTGCGCTGGAGACTTCCCCGGTCTCATAAGGTGCTTCTTTCTCGAGGCGAGCTTTAAACCCCTCCAGCAAGGGTTCCCAGACGTCCGCTCCCAAGAAGGAGAAGTCACCTTCAGAGTTGTAGAACCAACAATGGTAGAGCATATCCTCCATGGCAGTGCTGGAGGCTACCTTCTCGGCTTCCAGGGCGGCCTTGGCCTCCTCGGTCCCGGCCTTCGCAGTGTCTAGCTCTGCCCGCGCAGCGGCAAGGGCGACTTTGGTTGCCTCGACCTCCCGAAGCTTGGGACAGACTTCTTCCAGCTCGGCCTGCGCGGCCGCCAGGGCATCCTTGGTCATCTGCAAGGAAGTCTGGTGGTTGGCCATAACCGCCTGATGCTCGCTCCTCATATCCTTGAGCTGGGCCTTGGTCCGGGCTATGCTCCGGTGAAGGGCCAGGGCGCTCTGCAAAAACGGAGAGGCAACTGCCTTAGAGAAAAAAAAAGAGAGAAGGGAGAAAGGAAAAATAGGGCAAGGCATGATAATCAAAAACCATAAAAGGGTGAGGTCAGCTTACCGTTAGGGCCATGCCCAATGAAGATTCCAGCACGCCCACCGGGCTCCTTGTTTCGATGGCCCTGAGCTCCCTCTCGTTGAATTTGTAGAAGTGGCTGACGGCGTAGTTCGCTGTGTCATACACCGTCCCCCAAAAGGAGTCTGGAATTTTCTCCAGGTCCTGGGGGTCCACCGGGATGCGCACCTCGGGAGGCATAATCGTCGAAGCCCTGGGCTCCGCTCCTGTGTCCCGGACGAAGGCCAGAGCTCGCGGAGGGGGCCGGGGGCATGCTCCCCCGTGCGGCAGGAGGAACAGTTTCCTCGACCTGGGCAGCTGGGGGCTGCTCTTTCTCCTTTGCAAGAGACTTGGTGGGGGCCCCGGCGACTTTCTTCAACGTCCGGAGCTTCTTCATTTTGGGCCCAGAGGCCCCGGCGGAGGAGTTCCCTCCGGTGAACACAGCTCACAGACTCTTTCCTCCGGGCTGAGACATCTCTTCTGTCAAAACAAAGATATGGTTAGTATACAAGTTAGCAGTCATGCAAAAACAAAGGGGAAAAAGAAAACTTCAAGTATGTATATATACTAAAGGGAATCCTACCCCCCGAGATAGAAGAAGAATCTACGATTACGACCATCGGCCCCGGAGCTTCCACGGGGGAATCTAAGGAAATTATTTCTCGAGCTGGCGTAGGTTCCGGATCTGAGGTTGTCTCAGGACTAGACTCCTCTACATATTGCCTAAGACCCGGAGCTACGGTAGCCTCCCGGAGTGATGGCCATGACCGAAGGTTAGTCCCATACTCCTCGAATAGGACTGACCTAAAAGCTAGGGTGTTGTCTACAACTATGGTACCCCTAGGATGGCTACTTTCGTAATCCAACAGGAGCTGGTCGACGCAGTGGAGCAGGGTTTCATCTAAGTCTGGGTCACTTCGATGGCGTTGGACGATCTGTTTGGGATTGTACCTAGCTAGCCGGGGGTTGGCAGTGGCCCTATCTAAGTTCCTAAACATGTATGGGTTACCTTGGCCAGAAGGACCTGCGGCTGCTCTGGACCGGATCCTCTCCTCGTCTGTTCTTTGGGTGACCTCCAGCGCCCGCTTCCTCGTCCTCACGAGGGGCACTTCGTCCTCCTCGGCCTCCTCATCTTCATCCCCCGCGGCTTCCTCCACGATGATAGGCCTAGTATCGCGAGCTGGGGGAAGCGCCCGGAGCCTCCTCAGGTTCAGAGTCTGGCCTGGGGAGATCAGCTTACAGGCCAGCATCGTCTCGTCTGTCACGAGCTGATGATAGTCCTTTTCACTGGGGGCAAGCCCGCCAGTGTCTCGTACTGGCTGCCGAGGATCACAGACTTCTCTGTCCTCGCGAAGATAGCTGCAGAATTATCCTAAGTCAGAAATGGATATAGGGGGAGCTAACCGATACTTAACTTACGAGCTAAGGTTGAAAGGAACTTACGAGGATGATTGAAGTAGTGCAGCTCGCAGTTTAGGAACTCCGTCGACATAAAGAATTGATCTTTGAAGTCGTTGGGGTAGCTGGGCAGCTCGATGACCGCAGCCGTGTTGGGGAACCGGGTTAAGTAATAAAACCCGTCAGCTCGCCCCTGCTGCTCCGGGCTGGCCTTGAGGCAGAAGAAATACAGGATGTCCGCAGGAGTGGGGACCTCCCACTCCTATTTCAAGAACAAGTATCTTAACCCTGCCAACAAACGGTATGAGTTAGGGGGGAGCTGGAATGGGGCCAACCTCACGAAGTTGAGGAAGTCGGCGAAGTACTGGTCTAACGGGAGGAAGGCCCCCACCTGGAAATGTTCATTGCTCCATGCTGAGAACGCCTCATCAAGCGGTGCGCAGCTCCGCTTGCCTTCTGCGGGAGGTCGAGCAATCACGGATCCTCTCCCCAGCTCGATGTTATGGGAGAGAAATATTTTGTTTACCCTCGCCTAGTCAGTAATCTTTGAGACGATCCTCTCCGCCTCAAAGAACGCGTCGGGGGCCACCTCGAGCTCCCGTTCCACTGCTGGCCCGAAGTTGGGAATCGAGGATTCAACCATCACCTCCTTTCCCTTGTCTTGTTGGGAGGACGAGCTGCCTACGGACTTCTTGGGGGCGTTCCTCTTGGGTCCCATCTAGTCGCCTAGCGAACAAAAAGAAGAAATTTTAGAAAAAGGCGACCTAAAAGTGGAGAAGAATCTAAAAGTGTTTCCTTGACACGAGCTAAGGTAAGCCCAGCCCGTGGAGAGTGAGACCACGCGGTTCTATGAACACGTGCCTGTGCTCCCAACAGATCCCCGATTACTCAGAATTTGTGTGTCAGGAGGGTCAGGATAGAATTTTCCTTGGAAGGAAAGTTTCAGTAGGCAAGAAAGGCAAAACTGCCTGTGAAGTGTGTCCCCTAAGCTACCCGGTTTTGCACCCAAAATACTGAATACTTTAAACCAGCATCCCAAAAATCCTACCCAGAAATTTTCCCCAGAAAACGCACCCTATAAACCATGCTCCTAAATGGTTCTCTACTGCAAAGATACCCTAACCTAAAAGGCTTTCACCCTTCATGCACACAAAAAACCAGCGAAACCTTGCATGAGGCTACAGTAAAATATTTACCTAAGCTACAGTGAAAAATAATTTCAAAACATGCACAGTCAGGAGACTTACATTATGTATTGGTTGAGAAGAGGATGAAGGGATCACCTAGGTAAGGGCTTCGTCAGAGTAGTTGATTCCAAAGCTTCAAAGGGACCCTTGCACCTACACTTCTTGAGCGTTAGGAATGGCAGTCGGAAAGAATAGGGTTTTTCTTTTGAAGATGAAGAGAGAAGAAGAAGAAATTTCTGAAAAATTTCAAATGAACGGGTGGCCCATGAGTAAGGTGGCCACCCCTTTTATATACGTGAAGGGCCACGTAAGGAGGGCCGTTGGATTGCCTTGATGTGGGATCCAAGGCTCTCCACTCGAAAGACAAAACGACGGATGAGTATAGTCTAGGCCATTAAATGCGGTTCTCGGAAGACGTACCGTCACCAACCACGATGTTCCATGTATTCGGCGCCTGCGTAAAATATGGAATGTGAAGAGTTCATGGGGAAGCCTAAAAGCCCCTACTGTGGCCCTATGCGACGTCGTGTACCACGAGCAGGGGCTTGGGGGGCAAATGTACGCCCTGGTTTTCCCACGGGCTGTTAACGAGCTGAGATACGGCCTGAACTGTATCAGCCACGTGGACATCCCCACAGACCAGAGCTACCATCGAAAGATCCTACCTCCTCAGCTCGAGGTAGCCTAAGGGTTCGCCAAGGTTAGACTGAGTCTGGATTCTGAAGGCCACAGGTCGAGGGAAGCATCCAGCTCGTGGTATGAGCTGGGGTTGGGGCTATGACCCCTTATAAAGTCAACCACGCAAGGTAAACGTGCATATATCAGACATCACGTGTCTGATATATCCCTAACTTCTCGGACACGCAGCGTGAACGTGCGTATTCAGACACCCACGACTGGGTTGGGCCGTGCGGCCCATTATCCCCCTTACCTATTGATTTGACCACACTTATGTGTCAGGTTTATGAATTAATCATGAATGTCACAGAGTTGACATGATAGGTAAGAAGGTCACGAGATGACCTTCTTACTAACTCCCAGGTGCCTTCTCCTATAAATATGGAGACCCTGGGAATTACAAGGGGTTGGATCCTATTGTGTAAGAAATACCCTATAAAAGAATACTAAGCATATAGCAATAATATTGACTGGTGGAGTAGAAGGATTTTAACCTTTGAACCACCTAAAAACATATTTGTGTCACCAGCCCATTCTCAAGAGATCATTCATCTATATCGGTTCAACATAAGCACTAATCCCTTCCTCTTATTTTCTTAATTACCTGTTGGCGAAGAACCGCGTCAACAGTACCCATGGCTTGCTGCAAGCTTCCCCAAAATCTTGATGTAAACATTGATCCTCTATCGGATGCTATGGTCTTAGGGATTCCATGCAGTCGTACAATTTTTTGAACATAAATGTCTACGTACTGGTCCGTAGTGTACGTAGTCTTGACAGGTAGGAAGTAAGCTGACTTGGTGAGTCTATCTTCCACAACCCAAGCCGAGTCATGCTGCTTATTTGTTCATGGTAATCCTGTCACAAAGTCCATGGCTATGTCTTCCCACATCCATTCTGGAATACTAAGCGGTTGTAATAAGCATGCAGATCGCTGATGTTCCGCCTTTACTTGCTGGCATATTAGGCATTTGGATACATACTCTGCTACGTGTTTCTTCATTTTTGGCCACCAATTTAGTGCCTTAAGGTTGTGAGTCAACTTGGTTGATCCCAGGTGAACAGAGTATGGGGTAGTGTGTGCCTCTTCTAAAATCTTCATCTTAATTCCATGGTCTTTCAGCATCCATACCCGACCCTTATATCTTAAGAACCCATGTCCTGATATAGAGAAATTTGTAGTCTTTCCTTCTTTGACTGCAACCATATACGATAATAACATGTCATCATGCCCTTGCCCGAACTGTATATCATCTAGTGAACTTAACTGGATCGAAAAGTTAGCCAGTTGACCCATGACTATTTCTATTCCGGCATTAATCAGCTCTTGCTGTAGCAGCTTTTAAATTCCAGATAATGCTGCCAAATTTCCGTAACTCTTCTGACTTAACGCATCTGCAACTACATTTACCTTTCTTGGGTGGTCTAGGATTTCGCCGTCATAGTCCTTTACTATTTCCAACCACCTTCGCTGCCTCATATTGAGTTCCTTCTACATGAAGAGATATTTTAAGCTCTTATGATGCGTATAAGTCTCACACTGTTCTCCATAAAGATTGTCGCGCTAGATTTTTAGTGCGAAGACCACCGCCGCCAACTCCATATCGTGTGTTTGATAGTGTTGCTCATATTCCTTCAGCTGCCTTGAGGCGTAGGCTATCACCTTGTCATTTTGCATCAGCACACAGCCTAAACCTTGCTTAGACACATCACAGTATACCAACTTGTGTCGGTACGCAAAGTACTGGTGCAGAGCATAATTTATCTTTGAGCAACTGGAAGCTTTCTTTACATTTATCTGTCCAGTTGAACTATTTCTATTTCCGTGTCAAGTTGGTAAGCAAAGTGGCTATCTTAGAAAAGCCTTCTACAAAGCTCTCGTAATAGCCTGCTAGCCCAAGAAAACTTCTACCTTCTGACGCATTCTTAGGTCTTGGCCAATCCTTCGCAGCCTCTACCTTAGTTGGGTCTACTGCGACTCCATCTTTGGATACAATGTGGTTGAGGAACGCTACTTGTGATAGCCAAAATTCACATTTCTTGAACTTGGCATAGATTTGATGCTCCTTTAGTCACAGCGTGGTCAGTCTTAAGTGTTCCTCGTGCTCGAATTCGTCCTTTGAGTACACCAATATATCGTCTATGAACACCACGAAGAATTTTTCCAAGTAATCCTTGAAGACCAGATTCATTAAGTCCATAAATGCGGCTAGAGTGTTGGTAAGACTGAAAGACATAACTAAGAACTCATAATATCCGTATCGAGTCCTAAAAGCTGTCTTTGGTATATCTTCTTCCCTTACCTTGAGTTGGTGATAATCGGACCGTAGATCAATCTTTGAAAATATAGTCACTCCTTAGAGTTGATCGAATAAGTCATCGATCTGGGGTAGCAGGTACTTATTCTTAATTGTCTCCTTGTTTAGCTCGTGGTAATCGATACACATCTGCATGCTTCCATCTTTCTTCTTCACAAATAGATCCAGTGCCCCCCATGGCGAATGGCTCGATCTGATGAATCCCAAGTCTAAGAGCTCTTGTAACTGCATTTTTAACTCCTTGAGTTCAGTAGGTGCCATCCGGTAGGGTGCCTTTGAGATAGGCTCGGTTCTCAGTACTAGTTTGATTGTGAAGTCAATTTCCCGAGTAGGGGGTAACCGTGGTAAGTCATCAGGAAATATTTCTGGAAATTCCTTTATAATGCGGACGTCTCCAACCATTAATGGTGTTTCCTGTGCCACATCTGTGACGCTTGCTAAGAATGCATGACATCCTTTATCTATCATTCTCTGAGCTTTGAGAGATGAGATAAGTGGTGTCCGTAGTCTTGAAACCTTTCCCATAAAACATAGTTTCTGACCCTCAGGGGTTTTGAATGTCACTTGCTTGCGTCAACAATCGATGGTTGCACCATGTCTTGCTAGCCAGTCCATGCCCAGTATTACATCGATGTCTTTGATCTCTAGCTCTATCAGGTCTCCTTCTAGCTCCGTACCCTCGACTTTGATCGGTACTCCTCGTACTATTTGTGATGATAGAACGATTTCGCCCGAAGGCAGTTCCGTAACAAACCTAGTTCTAAATCTTTCACAAGGTTTGTCTAATTTCTCTATCATTCCTAACGAGATATAGGAGTGTGTTGCTCCCAAATCAAACAATACTGAACATATATTATCGAGGATAAGAAGCTGACCTATGACCACCTTATTACTATTTTCAGCTTCCCCCTTAGTCAAGGTGAATACTTTGGCTGGAACCATCTTGTTTTCCTTCTTTTCTTCTGTTTTGAGCTGCAGACAATCTCTTTTTCAATGACCTTCCTAGCCAAAATTGTAGCAACCCTTGTTGTTTGCACAACACTCCCCAGTATGTCATTTATGGCACTTGGAGCACTGAGGGTATTCCACATTACCCGATCTGTTATTACCATTGTTAGTCCATGCTCTTTTTTCAGTGTCGGTCTTCTTATTATCAGGATGCTTTCTTTTCTGCCCAGTATTCTTATGTTGGTTGTTGTTGTGGTTTCAACCATTCTGAGTCTGATTCTACTGCTTGGGTTCAGACTTACTTGCCTCCTCCTAGCTAACATTTTCTTGGAGCCTTTCCACCTCTATAGTCGTTTCTAGAACAATGGCATAAGAAGTGGTTCCGGGATTTGCAAGCTTGACCCCTAATTCAATCTTAGGTCTAAGTCCCCTGGTGAACTTGGTAACCCTTAAGTAGTCGTTTAGGACTAACTCTGGTGCAAACATGGCTAGCCGATCAAATTATCGAGCGTACTCAACTACCGTCAAATTGCCTTGCTTCAGAGTTGCAAACTCTTACACCCTCGTAGCGATGACTGCCGAGTTGCAGTACTTTTTGTGAAACAGCTCTACAAATCTGGCCCAAGTCATGGTGGTGATATCATGAATCTGTTGTACCAAATCCCATGAGATTCTATCATCCTTTTTCAGTAGAGAGGAAACGCAGGATATTCAATCTACGTTGCTGAGGTTCATGTGTGATAGAATAACTCCACATTCTTGAGCCATTCTTCAGCCTCAAAGGGGTCTGTTGTCCCTTCAAAATTTGGAACATGCTGCTTACGGAAACGCTCATAGACTGGCTCTATGTACTGAGCTAGATAAGGCGCATAATTCGCCATCGGACATCCCCCATATGGATATCCTACATTCTAATCTAGTTGGGGTGCTTGAGCCGCTAGCTGAGGTTGTGGCTGAAGCTGCGATTAGGCTGTGGCTGAGGTTGTTGTCATTGTTGTTGCAGAAGTTCTTCTACTTATTGTCGTAACCGGATAATTTCAGTGTTGTTGTCAACTAGTGGTGGTGCATTTCTATTGGCAGCAATAATGGAAGCACGCATTCCCATTCTTTGGGCTGGAGGGGCCTCGTGAGTCTCGTTGGCGGTGTTGGGAGCATTGTCATTCATGTGTGTAGACCTTCGTAGCGACATGTTTAGCAAAGTTCTAACAGTTGAGAAAACACATTAGAACTTACCCCAATAGTTTCTAAGGCAAAACTTAGTCTAAGAAAACATAACTCGGACCTATCAGTTATGATTTCTTATGAAAAATTATGTAAGCCATCTTTATAAATTTGGGTGCGTTTCTATACTTTAGACTATTAGGCCATCTTTATTATTTTCTAAGTTTGTTTCTAACCACCCTATATGACTTAATTCTCATGCTCGAAACTGGTTGTTGTTCCAAAGTTAACCACATTGAGGGAGGGCTGGGATCAGTAAAATCGTTCCCACTACTATGGCAACTCTCAATATAGAACCCGGTCCATTGATTTGTGTCCACCCTCATCGAACTCAATCATTATTTATTGAATTTATTCTAAGTTGATTATGATTGAGAAAAAAGATCAAACTCATACATGTCATAAAAAAATAACAACTTTATTCATTTGGAAAAAGATTTTCACTTATTACAATAATAAATTCAAAATAAAGAAACTATACTAATAATAACTAGGGTAAAATTTCTAAAAATCAGTATCTTCTACATCTGGACCTTCATCTAGCATATCATCAGTTATTTCCTCATAATCATCAGTATCATAAGCATCAAAACTACCACGGGGAATATCCATTAGGATATTATGCTTTTGTTCATTGGTGAATTGAAACTCAAATTTATAGGTAAACCTAAGTATAAGAAAATAATATCTCATGGCTACCAGTAAATCATCTTCATCATCCATAATCTCCCATAATTCTTCCAATTTTGAAACTACAGAAGGAAAATCCTTAAAAAGCCTAATTACTAGGACATATTGTTCCATGGCTCTCATCATAATTTGCCTAGCAATTTGAACTTGAACTATCTCCTTGTGAAATATGATCAATCTTTGAGTGATTCTTTCTAGCACTCTATTGTATCCCTTGGCTCTCTAACCCTTTTCAATGCCTTAATGGCTCGGATATCATGATAGGTCAAAGCTCCATTCATTTTGACTGAAAACATAATGACTAAAACTTTAGATTTTAACATAAACACTTACATTGGCGGTTAGATCTGGAGCTTTTGCGTGTGTATTAAGGAGAACTTCATGGATATGAATCGTGGCTCTGATACCAACGGTAATGACCCAACTAACTTAAAGACCTCGAACCATTAAAACTACTAAGACATAGTCATTATTTTCGAATACATACATAAAATAATAGAACTTTATTAGAAAATCCAAAATACGGGATCCCATTATTATTACATAAAAACCATAAAGAAAATTAAACCTTTATTTTAATCGTTCAAATACTAAATGCAGAAAATCATAAATACATAATTAAAAAGACTCGAAACATAAACGTCATCCTTGATCGTTCCCAACAGTCCATTCATTTAGTTCTCTCCCAATACACATGCCAAAGCCACCTAGAATTCGTCCCGCCTTCCATGTTCATTACCTGCACCATCTAAATAAAAAGGAATGAGCCTAATGCCCAGTAAGGAAAAACTACTAAAACATAACTTAAAACATAAGACATAAAAACATAAATCTTAAAGCATAGGACTACAAATTAATGGCCATTAACTCATTACTGTAGTATGTGATAAAAACCATCTAGGTCCTCTTGCAACTATTTTATAGGTAGGTTTAAACACAACTATAGTCTACGATGATGATAAAAATCTCAGGATTTGCTTATTTGCAACCATATTTCCCAAGCGACTATAAACATAAAAACAACATACATACATACACACATACACGCATACATACATACATACATACATACATACATACATACATACATATCATATAAACATAATCATAACACATAAAATCTAACTTCTTTTACTTACCAACAATTGAGGTATTGGAGACAAGTGTGGGATTAGAAACTCCTAAAACCAAACAGTAAAAAAAATCATAAGTTTCCTAAAGAAAAGAAGTTGAAGAAAAGATGCAAACCATCAAGATAAGAACTTACCGAAAACCTTAAGTTTCAAGAAAATAAAACACTTAACCCAAAAGAAATTATAATAAGTTAGGATTTGGAAGAAAATGAAAAGAATAAGAGGAACTATAATGAACTAAACCCAAGGATAAAAGTACCTTAGACAGCTTAGAGCTTCGTTCTACACCTCAATACCGAAATCACACTCTATCTTACTTCCCAAGTGTTTAGAAAAACATAGATTTGAAAGCTTTTAACCCCAAAACCCTAGTGTTTCTCTGTAGAACGAATTTAGCAGCTTGGAGGCTCTGAGAAGTGCTTGAATGATGATGAAAATGGCTGAGTGAAGAGTCTTATTTATAGAGTTCAATGAGTGAAACTAACTCCTTTTAAAATAAATAAATAATTGAATAAAGATTGAATTTTCTGCTCAACAGATGCCCAGAACTTGGTCAAAGTAGTTCAAGAGCAAGTCCAAGTTGTTCAGGGCTGTTTCTAGCTTGGATTCCACAGACTTTCAAAATATGCATGTGGAGCTGATATATCACCCCCTATAGGCGATACATCGCCTCCCCCATATTCCCGAGCTTCCTTGGTTTCATTCGTGCGAAGTTGACGTGTTTTCCGTATCAATCATAGGTGATATATCGGCTTACGTGTATATATCTGTAACACCCCAACTCCAGGGATCGCTACAGTGCACATTGCAAACAGTGCTAAACCCGCTAATCAAGTCGTTTGGCCATAAACGTGTAACTAAGTATGACTAGCGGTTTAGGGATTAAAAAATTTAGTTAAGATATAACGTTTCACTAGAACATCTATCATATACATTGGGATCCCAAAAATATAATTTTAGAGTCTATTACAAGAAAATATTTACAACAGGTCGTTCTAAGCGGCAAAACAGGGTTTCACCCTAGTTCCACTTTCAAACCTCGCCCAAGTATTGGTCGAGCAGCTGCATATGTACACGTCATCACCTAAGCTCTCCAACTCAAGAATGGTCCAGCTTCCTTTTGCCTTTACCTGCACCACACAGCACCCATGAGCCGAAGCCCAGCAAGAAAACTCATATGCTCATAAACAGTCATATCATGATATCAAATCATATCTGGCATGCCTAGCAAACATAGCTTTATTCAAGCATGAAAATGAATTCAAAAAATGCTGGGGTATCCAGGATAAGAAATCCTGCCCTTCTGATTGGAGGACTATCAAGTCAATTCTAATCAGATGAGTGTCTCAACACTTGAGGTTCTAATAAACCATGCTGAGTGACTGCCAAACAAGTCACTAGGGGCTCAGTGCCCAAAGCCATGTATATGATGATCAAAATGATCATACAGAGCTCATAGCTCTGATCAGATGAGTGAATATCACTTGAGGCTCTGGTAAACCATACTGAGTGACTGACAAGGAAGTCACTAGGGGCTCAGTGCCCATAGTCGTGTAACGACACCGTTACCTGGGCTTTCCTGCAATGGCTCTTATCAGATGAGTGATTGGCAAGCACGTCACTGTGGGGCCTGTGCCCATAGCCATGTGACATAACAGTCACGGGGCTCGCTGGCTCTGGCTCTAAATGGCTAGCCCTTGGCTATACAAGTGATTTTAATATTGGCATTAATGCTCTTTAAGTCATCCAATGCAGAAAGTCGATTAGATCTAATCTTTGTTGGCTTGTGTGGAACACGCTAAGGCCGTCCTGACTAGTGAGTCAGCACAATGTGACCAGTGCCCAGTACCACTGCTGAACCTGACTAGTGAGTCACAGCTTCACAGTTGATACTAACACCTTTGCCAATTCTGACTAGTTAGTCAGAGCCATGCACAAGTAAGCAATGCTATCAATATGTCATTCATCTAAGAGTAGAACATTTAGCATGCTTTCCTAACAGTTGTGAGCATAATATTGATAATGCACAAACACAGAGTCTCAAGCTCTGACCAATCTCATATCCATCACTCATGGCATGCCCTAATCACATGTTTCTCGTGCATCACATGCATCACACTTAATCATCCCACATGCCTCAATAGTAATCATATGCAAATGAGCAAGATTGCTAAGCATTCATTATGCTATCAATGTTTACATTTAAACATCCAACATGCATCAATAATAGCCATGCATGTCACACATGGGGTGCAGTTTTCTTACCTCAGGTTCAAGCAAGAATTAGTAAAAGAACGACCCTTGAGAACGATCAATCCTTTGGTCCTTTAGCGGTCACCTAGTCATAACCAAATATGGAATCCCATCAATAAAATAAATCATAAAGAGGTTTATAATCTAAAACCACACTCCCGAGATCCATCCCGCACTCTCGGGACTCTTAATCTACCCAAACGGGGTAAAAGAACCAACCCCCGAGCCTTCAAAGTCATTCCGAGCCCTAAAAATAGGTTGCTGGAAAATGCACTAGCGCTGGGGCGCTGCCCCAAAGTCAGAGAGCTCCAGAATCAGCTCTGCCTAGCGCTGGGGCGCCATCAGCATACCAGCAACTTTTCTGGTCTTCTCCCCTGCGATTTCCCCTGAAAACCAAGTCTCCAAACCTATCCCAAACATCATCAAAACATAAAATTCAACCCCCTAACCTCATCTACATCACACCCTCATCAAAACCCAAGCAATCTTACACAAGAACTTCCATGAATTCTCATAACTAACATCTCAAATTCCCAACTGAAAAATAACTTAAAAAAACAGGGTAAAGCTTAAGTTCTTGGATGAAACCTTACCTCAAGTTGGATTTGAGTCCTCTTCAATGATTGAACTAAGTTCCTAAGCACCCACCTTTGATCTCCTAGCTTGGTTCTTCAAGTTGGCTTCAAGAATTCCAAAGGATGGAAGAGGAGAAATGGTGTACGAGAAGGAGAGAAGAACTGAAGATGAGGATGCTCTGTTTTGGTCTAAAGGTTTCTACAACCTTGAGTTGATATATATCTTAGGGGTGAAAAGACCATTTTGCCCCTAGGTCCAATAAAGGCTTCTAAAGACTCCCAAGGGTAAACTCGTCCTTTCTCGCCTATCTCGTTAATTATAACTAACACCCTCCAATTCCCATTATTCTCAATATTCCCAAATACCAATAATTCACATCCCGTTACCCTTTAATCCCCGGCAACGTTCTAATCACCAAATTACCCCGAGACTTACTCCGAGCCACGAACTTAATCCCGTTATGACTAGACCGAAAACCTGCATTTTCCATGATCGTCTCATGCCGAATGGCTCGAACCAATCCACATATAATGTGGTATTATTTATAATTCACCCACATGCATAAAAATACACAATCACGCCCTCAACGGGCCAAATTACCAAAACGCCCTTATAATTAAAATTGAACCCATATGCATGCATTTACCATCATATAATAATATAATTCACATAAACATGCATATAATCATTAAATATCATAATAAATCAATTATGGCCCTCCCGACCTCCTAATCAAGGTCCTAAACCTTATTAGGAAATTTGGGGCATTACAATATCAAAAACATTTTTGCACACTTTCAGCACACTTGAAGTTTGTTTAAACAACTTTGACTGAGTAATACGAGACCTAACAGCTGAGGGAAGGTTCTAGACTTCCTACATTTATCCTTTATTACTTTATATACCTAAAATCCTTAAATCCTTAATAAACATTCATGTGACAAGTGTCACATTCTTAATTATTCTATCTAAACCTTAGGTTATAATAAATAATATTTCTAGGACCTACTATATTAATCAAACCTTATGATAAAATTAGTATTTCTAAACTACAGGCTAAACTTATAAAATCCATAACTATCTCTATGATTTTCCAACTAAATCCTGGCTTGAATTAATAACCACAAAAACTAAAATACTAAAGCATAAGCTACTACTATCTAGCTAAGTAGAATTCTAAGATGCTACAGCCAATCTCTCGAACCCCAATTTACGTGCACATCTGAACAACCGAAAGGAACCTGTGCAGTCAGTATATAGGAACCAGTATAACCCTATACTGGGACAAGGAGCTGGAGTTTTTATAAACAACAACCAGCTACCGCAAGCACAATCTCGGCCTCTAGTGGACTTGGTCCAGGAGAGAATTAATCAGCTCGAAAGAGCCTTTAGGATGAGAGGAATAAGGACAAGG
The DNA here is from genome assembly GCF_963169125.1 of Humulus lupulus. Lineage (NCBI taxonomy): Eukaryota > Viridiplantae > Streptophyta > Magnoliopsida > Rosales > Cannabaceae > Humulus > Humulus lupulus. The sequence goes on from NC_084793.1 coordinate 130,987,152, forward strand.
CTGACGATTACGATGAGGAGCTCGAGCCTTTTGATCTAGATATATCAAACACACCATTCCCTTACGGGTTCAAGATTCCCCATGTAGCTGCTTTTGAATGGAACTCAGACTCGTACAGCCATCTGAGCACATTTAACACCATCATGCGAGCCAACAACGTTGGCTACGAGCTCAGATGCATGTTATTTCTAACTACTTTGACAGGACTCACGAAAAACTGGTTCGATACATTCAGAAGACATTAGATCTCATCTTGGGATCAATTGGAAAAGGATTTTAAAAAACAATTCATGGCCATGGTAGGCGTCAGGCACGAGGCCTCAACCTTGACCAATGTCAGACAACAGCCAGGGGAGTCATTAAAAAGCTACCAGGTGAGGTTTAACATCAAGGTGGCACAAGCCCGTAATGTTGATGATAGTGGTCATCTTATGGTCGTTTGAGCTGGTATATTGCCATGAAGTCCCCTTCAGGATGATATGTAGAGAAAACCGATAAGAACAATAACTTAGTTCAACAAAAGGGCTCAGAGATTCGTCAATGTAAAGGAGGCGAGGTTAGCATTAAAATTGACCCCTTAACCCATTATAACTACAACGATGAATGTTAACAAAGCCTCGACCTCGGCTACCCCATCAGCGTCTCGACCCTCAGGAGATGACCCTTCAAAAAGAAAGAAAAATGAAGGGAACAACTTAGAGACAGATGGGGGGAAAAAGAAGAAATGAGACAAGTATTTCTCCATTTATACAGTTTACACCAAGCTCACAGAAAGTCAGGAGAATATCTTTGTCGCAAAAGAGAATTAGGTCCTGTTTAGGCAACCTGACCCAATGCGAAGTCAGGAATCAAAGAGAGACACCAAGAACTACTGCTGGTTCCACAGGACGTCGGACATACCACCAATGAGTGCCAACAACTAAAAGACGGGATCAAAGGCCTGAGCTCTAAAGGATATTTCGGACAATACATAAGAAACTGAAATACCACTCAAGCATCAGCTAGATAGCGGGCAACTTCTACGCAACCTGCCCAACATAATAACACCTCACGAGCAAGGGAAGATGATAGACCTCCCTCAATAGATGGGGAGGATTTGGTAACTATCTCCGAAGGACCTCACCTTTCTGGATCGGGTAGAAATGCCTAGAAGAGATATGTGAATGAGCTCAAGACGGGAGACGGTTCTCCCTACGAGCCTGAACTACGACCTTAAGTAGATTTTTCTTGAGATCTACAGATTGTTGTCTTCCATTCTTTAATCTTTTAAGAGGGGGCAATAAATTTGAATGGTCGGACGAGTGTGAACTCACGTTCCAGAACCTTAAGAAACATCTCGCAAAGCCACCAATCTTATCTAAACCAATCACAGGGGAAGTCTTATACTCATACCTTGCCATAACCGAACATGCCATTAGTGCAGTACTTGTTCGGGAGGATAAGAAAGTACAAAAACCCATTTACTAAGTCAGCAAAAGGAACTAGGGGGAAAATGTAGATACCCATTAATGGAAAATTTGGCTTTGTGCCTAATACATGCATCTCGAAAGCTTCGACCCTATTTCCAAGCACATCCTATCCATGTGTAACTGATTAGCCGTTAAGGCAAGTACTATCCAAGCTCGAATCATCCAGGAGATTTTTGAAATGGCTCGTCGAGCTTGGATCAGCGTTAAGGTTTGGCTTTGAGGCATCGAATAACGAGGCTGAATATGAGGCATTATTAGTAGGTCTTCGGATAGCCTCCGAGCTCAAAGTAAAAACCATCCACTGCTACAGTGACTCTCAGTTGGTCACTAACCAAGTCCTAGGTGAATATCAGGCTCGTGGCATAAAAGTGGCAGCCTATCTGGAGAAAGTTAAGGCAACATTTGGAGAATTTGAGTTCTACACAAAAGAACAAGTTCCCCGGGAACAAAATTCGAATGCAAATGCATTGGCCAGGCTCGCCATGACCAAAGAAGCTGACACACTCAACGTGGTTCTAGTAGAATTCCTACTGGTTCCAAGAATAACCGAGCCCAAGGAAGAAGATGTCAACATGATTGACTCGCAACCCACCTGGATGACTCTAATAGTTGACTATCTTGAAACCGGAAGTGTCCTAGCAGACCAGAACGAGGCTGGAAAACTTATGTACAAAATACCAAGGTACACCATCTTGGAAGGAAAGTTGTATAGAAGGGGATACTCCATGCCACTACTTAGGTGTGTAACTCCCCCCGAGACAAAGAAGATTTTAGAAGAAATCCATGAAGGATTTTGTGGAGACCACACTGGGGGGCATAGTCTGTAAAAAAAGGTGATTAGGCAATGAAATTTCTGGCCAACAGTCAAGGTAGACTCATTTGAGTACATTAAGTGTTATGATAAGTGTCAATGGTTCGCTTCAATACTGTGAGTTGAACCCACTGAGCTTACCATGATGAGCTCCCCATGGCCATTCGCGATATGGGGAATCGACCTCATACGCTCCTTGCCAACCGAAAAAAGGTGGAGTAAAATATGTTTTAGTCGTCATTGATTATTTTACGAAGTGGACGGAAGTCGAACCCTTAGCTACTATCACTTTGAAGAAAGTCCTAGATTTCGTAGTAAAAAACATCATCTGTAGGTACAGGATTCCCAGGAAGATTTTGGGGATAATGGGACCCAATTTGATAGTGATTTGTTCACACACTTCTGCGAAAAAAATGAGATAATTAAAAGCTTTTCCTCCGTGGCCCATCCAAAAGAAAATGGCCAGGTCGAAGCAGTAAATAAAACTCTAAAGAGTTCTATGAAGAAAAGGTTAGAAGAAGCTAAGGGGAGATGTCCGGAGGAACTACCACAAGTCTTGTGGGCATACAGAACAATTGCGAGAACCTTGACGGGGCACACCCCTTCTCCCTGGCTTATGGTTGTGAGGCCATGTTGCCTATCGAGGTCGAAACCCCAACTATAAGGCGCGATGCATATGATCAAACCTCGAACCAATCCTAGCTCGAAGAAATTTTGGACCTTATCAAAGAAAGACAAGATGAAGCCCAATTGAAAAATGTTGCATACCAGCAAAAGGCTACGAGATATTTTAACAAAAGAGTCTAAGATAGGAAATTCAGATTGGGAGAATTGGTATTGAGGTGTGTGTTTCAGGCCACAGAAAACCCATCTGCATGAGTGCTTGGGCCTAATTGGGAGGGACCCTATCATATCGAGTCTATCATTCGACCTGGAGTTTATAAACTAGCAAGGCTATGGAGGATTAGTTCCGTGAGCTTGGAATGATGAACATCTACGACCTTATTATTAGTAATATAGGAATGATGTTTATTCGTTTTAATCAGGCGTGTATTTTATTTTTGCCTTTTGTCAATAAAGTACTGAATTTCATTCAAATGTTGTATTTTTATGTTATACTTTTTTGCAAGCCCTCAAAATTCAATAACCTAAGATCACAATCATAGGAGATTAAGGGTTCATAAGTTGTATACAATCATACCATAGGCTCAAAAAAATATAACAAATAAAAATAAAATCTAGTGGCAAGGTATTGATTGTTAACGAAACATGAATTACACAAGTCTGGAACAAACCAGCAAAACCTAATCAACACAGTCAAATGTTGGAATTCTAGATAAACCAACCAAAAAGCATAAGTCGAGACCAGGGATGGAAATTTTTGCAAATGAGTTTCGACCTTGCAACCTTGAGATCATACTCGAGGACGAGGAAAAGTAACTGGAAAAATAAAATATAACTAGACTAACAAGGTTACGTACCATATAAGTATTTTTTTTTAACAAAATATATGGTAAAAGCAAAGTTTAACTTTGACAATAACAAAGTCAAACATGGGAATTTCTAATAAATTATGCATGAATGTATTGAAATTCGAACTTAAACCCAACTTATATTTGTACAAATAAACAAGTATAAAAGCAGGTCCTTGATAATAGCATGCTCGAAATATTTCAATCCAGAAATATGATGTATAATATTAAGGCAAAAAGCTAAAGGTAGATAATGTGAAAAAAGGATTTTCGAGCTAGAAAGTTGAAAGCATAAGAACTACTATTAAAATATAACATTCACAAGATAATCAAAATGGCATAGACTCGAGTTGTAAATTGTCTTTGCCCCAAAGGCATAAAAAAAATATAGTATAGTTACAAAAATTATGAGGGACGCAGCCCTATTCGAGACAGCTCAGTGTTGGTCAACTGAACCAGACTCGGCCTCCTCGCCTTTCTCATCCCCATTCCCACCTTCTTGGGTAGTGGTTGTGACCTCCTCCTGAGCCAACCGAGCCTTCCACTTGGAGAGTAACTCCTCTTCTTTGTCCTGGAGGAACGAATTGTCAATTTTGGGGTTTAGAGACCATATCATGTACATAGCTCGGCCTATAGACGAATCCTTCTTGATCTTAAACTCCTTAGTAAGGCGCTTCTTGTAGTCTTCAAGAATTCCAAAGGAGAAATCCTTCTCCTCCTTCAGGCGTTCATCCTTGGCCTTGGTAGCACTTGTCACTGCCTTTAGGCAATCGATCTTGGACCTGGCAGCGTCAAAATCCGCTGTCTTAGTGTCGAGTTCTTCCTTCAAGCTATTGGCAGTAGCCTTGGAGGAATCAAGTTTAGCTTCGAGAAGCTTGAGGGCATCCTCGGTCTTGGCTTGGGCCTCCTCAGCTTTGACCTAGGCTCCCTTGGCCTCATTCAGACCATCTTCAGCTCGAATGCGAGCCTGGTTTGTTTCGTAAACCAGGGTTTCCGCTGCTGCCATCTTTGAGGAGAATACCGAACTCTGGCGAAGGACACCAAGAAGGGCCTAAAACAAAAATTGATTACAAGGGTAAGAAAATAAATAGCTGATAAAAGAAAGTAAAAGTCACGGGGAACAGGCTTACCAAAACCCCAAGCTCCATTGTCTGGTCGATGAGGCGTGTGGGATTTTCCCCCCTCCAAAACCGCGATACATTGGCATCGAGATTCCTGCAGGATTGGCCTGTTTGGGACAACAGGTCTGAGTAAAGGTCGTGTAACGCCTTGGATAACCAAGACCGTTACACTGTGTGTTTTAAAATAGTGCAGGACTTGCTAATCAAGTCATTTGATCAGTAATGTGATCCTACACCAGCTAACAGATTAGGGATAAAAGATATTAAAATAAACGTTTGGTACATGGGATCCCAAAAACACGGTTTTAGAGACAAAGTTACAAAATTCTCAAAAGTTATATACAATCTAGTCGCCATTCTAATTGCAAAATACAAATTTTCGGCTTTGTCCCTGTACTTTCCCTCAGCTGAGGCGAACGAGCAACTGACAATGTACACCTCGCCCCCAGAGCTCTCCAACTTAGGGTTGATCCATCTTAACATTGCCTTTACCTGCACTATGTAGCACCCATGAGCCAAGGCCCAGCAAGAAAACCATAACAGTAATACATAATACGTGATGATAATCAATAAATCATAAGACAGTCATCGAGATACTCAACAAGTCATAAACATCAAACTAATAACAATAAACATGTACGCTTAGCAATTTATCTCAATCAATATGCAATACTTAGGGTCGACGCCCTTAGGCCGCACCCTCTATTTACTCCACTGACTCTGGCTCGCTTAGGCCAAGTCCAGTGTTTATCTAGCTGACCTCCGCTCACAGTGGCCAAGCCGCGTCCTATGCACAAATCATCAGCCTCGGCTCTCTTAGGCAATTCATTTCATGTTTGCATAACGATATCACAGTTATACAACACATACATATCCAGATACAGGGAATCTCAGTCCCAACAAATCCACAAAAGGGTGTAGTTTTCTTACCTTGAATTTCGAGTGGAGATAATAGAACGATCCCAAGCACAATCTTCAATCCTAAGCCTTGGCAATAAACCTAGTCACAGTGTCCAAAGGGTAATCATCAACTTCCAATCCAAATAAATACTTAGGAGATAAAAACTAGCCTCCGAGACATCAATTTCTACTAAACCGGGTAGTATAAATTGTCCCGAGCGCTTAGGTTCGAACCCTCGAGCCTTACCAATTCTAGAAACCATCCCAAGGTAAAAAGCCCTAGGCAGGTCGTGACCTGGCCCAAAGGGTCGCGACTTGCCCCTAGGTTAGAGACCAAAAACCCCAAGCCACAGGGGAGGCGGGCTGCGACTTGCCTCCTAAGGTTGCAGTGCCCCCCCCCCCCCCAAGTTAGAGAGCATACCCAGGGCCTTCTGGGCACACGGGCCGCGACGCCCCAAAGCTGGGTCGCGGGGGGCCCCTTTGAACCCAGAAATTTTGGGTTTTCTTCACACTTCTCTGAGACAATTTTCCCAAAATTCCAAACCAAGCTAACCCCCCAACCAAGACTAAACTAAACTACGAGTTCAAGGCTTCTAATCACCCAATTCAAACACAAAATTACAACTATACATACTGAAGTTTCTATCCCAAATCATCAGCCATTTATTACCCAAAACCCAGTCTAATTCCACACAAATACCAGAATTTCTTAACATGACCAGTGATAAGGAACTTACCTCAATTATGATTGAATCTACTCAAGCTACAACCTCCAAGCCTTGAGCTTAAGTCCAAGCTAAACCCCTTGGTTTCTAAAGATTCAATTCATCCAAATCCCTTTCATAATTCCAGCTTCAAGCCTAAGTTCTTCAGCCCTTTTCTTCCCTTAGCTTCAAAGTATAGAGAGAGAGAGAGAGAGAAATCGTGAGATGGAGAGAGAGATGAGAGTGAGCTGAAGGTTCTAAGTGATTTTCTAACTCAGTCTAGAATCAAAGAGGATATATCATTTAACCCCTAAAAATACTATCTTGCCCCTCATAACTTATTAGTCCTCATAATGTTACTAATGGTCATTTCACTAATTCCTCAAGTGTTCTTACTATTAAAAAATTAGCCCCATCGTGTCAAATTAATTACCAAATACTTATTCAATATCTAATAAATCCCAAAATATTCTCTAAATTCCCAAAATACCCCTAGGCTCCCCTCGAGCCGAGTATCAACCCCGCTGTGACTATTTCGCTAATCTGCTCACTAGGACTGTCTCGAGCCATATGCTGCAAATATATCCACATAATAATGTGGTCTCAACAATTTATCACATATAATCACATTTATGCCCTTAACGGGACAAAATTACATATATTCCCTTATAAGCTATAAAGGGCTCACATGCATATCTAATACTCATAAACATGCATATAACATATTCATATAATCATATTTATCATGCATGCCACAAAATCATGCATTTAACCATATAATCACACATATACCAATTATGCCATCCTGGCACGCTAATTAAGGCCCTTAAGCCTTATTAGCAATTTTGGCTCGTTACAACTATCCCCTCCTACTGAGAATTTCATCCTCAAAATTTACCTGAATAACTCGGGATACTGGTCCTACATTGCTGACTCAAGCTCCCAGGTTGCTTCCTTGACCCTGCTATTCCTCCAGAATACTTTGACTATAGGAATCACATTGTTCCGTAGAACCTTGTCTTTCCTGTCTAAGACTTGAACCGGTCGCTCCTCATAAGACAAATCTATCTGTAACTCCAAGTCTTCATACTTCAACACATGATTCATATCTGAGACATACTTCCAAAGCATAAAAATATGGAATACATCATGAACTCCAAAAAATGACGGTGGTAGTGCCAGTCTATAGGCCACCTGCCCGATCCTCTCCAGGATCTCAAAAGGTCCAATAAATCAAGGGCTCAGCTTGCCCTTTTTCCCAAACCTTCTCACCCCTCACAGTGGTGAGACTCGCAGAAACACATGGTCCCCTACCTGGAACTCCACCTCCCTGCGCTTAGGATCAGCATAGCTTTTCTATCTGCTCTGCGAAGCAAGCATTTGAGCTCAGATCTTCTCAATAGCTTCATTAGTCTTTTGAACCATCTCCGGCCTCAAATACTTCCTCTCACCCATCACATCCCAATGAATGGGCGATTTACACCTCCTCCCATATAACATCTCGTATAGAGCTACTCCAGTCGTTGATTGGTAACTGTTGTTGTATTAAAACTCAATCAATGGATGATACTTACTCCAAGACCCCTCAAAGTCTATCACACATGCCCTGAGCATGTCCTCCAAAACCTGAATTGTCCTCTCAAACTGTCCATCGTTATGAGGATGAAAGGTCGTACTGAACTTTAGCTGAGTTCCCATAGCCTTCTGTAAACCACCCCAAAACATGGAGGTAAAGATAGGATCTCAGTCTGACACTATAGACTTGGGATACCTATGGAGACCTAAAATCTCCCTCACGTACAGCTCCGCATACTGATCCACAGTATAGGTCGTCTTTACCGGCAAAAAATGAGCTGACTTGGTGTATCTGTCTATTATCACCCACACTGAGTTATGTAGCCCCACTGACTTGGGTAAACCTCCCACAAAATCCATTGTAATGTCCTCCCATTTCCACTCAAGAATACCCAAAGGCTGTAGTAGCCCCACTGGTCACTGATGCTCAGCCTTCACTTGCTGACAGGTCAAACACTTGGCCGCGTACTCCACTACATCCTTATTCATCCCAAGCCACCAATACAACATCTGTAGATTCTGATACATCTTTGTAGTGCATGGATGGAGTGAGTATGGTGTAGTATGGGATTCATCTAATATCTCTCGTCTAATACCCATATATGTCAAGACACATATCCGACTCTTATACCGTAATAATTCAGTCTCTAAAATAGAATAATCCTTAGCTGTCCCAGCTAGGACATTCCCTCTAGCCTCCTGCAACTGCGCATCATCCATCTGACCCTCTCTTATCCTCTCCATGAGAGTAGGCTGCAAGGTAATATTAGCCAACCAACCCACAACCAACTTTATCTTCACTCTAGTCATCTCTTCTACCAACTCTTTTGATATCTGTGCAGAGCTAAACAACTGTCCCGGGCCCCTCCGACTCAACGCGTCCACCACCACATTGGCTTTCCCTGGGTGGTAATGGATATCACAATCATAGTCCTTTACCAACTCCAACCAACGCCTCTACCTCATATTGAAATCCTTCTAGGTGAAGAAGTACTTTAAACTCTTATGGTCACTGTATGTCTCGCACTTCTCCCCATACAAGTAATGTCGCCAAACTTTCAATGCGAATACCACCGCTGCCAATTCTAGATCATGGGTAGGGTACCGCTGCTCATACTCCTTCAGCTTCCATGATGCATACGCAATAACCTTCTCATTCTGCATTAGCATGCATCCCAAGCCCAACCTTGATGTGTCACAATATACCACAAACTTCCCTCCCTCCGAAGGAAGACTCAAAACCAGAGTAGTAACCAATTGTCGCTTCAATTCCTGGAAGCTATTCTCACACTTTTCAGACCAGACGAACTTCAGATTCTTCCGTGTCAACTTTATCATCGGTGCAGCAATCTTTGAGAACCCTTCCATAAACCGTCTGTAATAACCTGCTAACCCAAGGAAACTTCTAACCTTTGAGGCATTTTTTGGTCTCAGCCAATCTCTCACTGCCACCACCTCAGCTAGATCCACCTTAATCCCATCTTCACCAACAATATGTCCAAGGAGTGTCACTTTTGGTAGCCAAAACTCACACTTCTTAAACTTGGCATACAAACGAGGCTCTCTCAATCTCTGCAGGACCTGTCGAAGATGTTGTTCATGCTCTGTCTCTAAACTAGAGTAAACAAAGATTTCATCTATGAAGACAATCATAAACTGATCCAAGAAGTCCTTGAACACCCTGTCCATGAAGTCCATGAATGTTGCTGGGGCATTGGTCAAACCAAACGACATGACCAGAAACTCATAATGCCCATACCTCGTTCGGAAGGTCGTCTTTGGTATATCCTCGTCCTTGATTCTCAACTAGTGATAACCAGATCGAAGATCAATCTTCGAGAACACTGTCTTTCCCTGCAACTGATCAAACAAGTCATCGATCCTTGGTAAGGGATATTTCTTCTTGATGGTCAACTTGTTCAACTCCCTGTAGTCTATACACATCCTCAGAGTTCCGTCCTTCTTCTTCACAGACAAAACTGGAGCACCCCATGGCGAGTAGCTAGGCCTGATAAACCCCAAATAAAGAACTAATTGTATCTTTAATTCTTTCAATTCTGCCAGAGCCATCCTATATGGTGCCCTTGACACTGGCTCTATACCCGGCACTAACTCAATAACAAACTGAATCTCCCTGTGCGGCGGCAGTCCTGGTAAATCCTTAGGAAACACATCCAACAACTCACATACTAATCTGGTCTTTCCCAGACCATCTAGCATAACTCTGGTAGTATCCACCACACTAGCTAGGAAACCTATACAACCTCCCTGTAATAGGTCTCTAGCTCTCAATGCTGATATCATTGGTATGTGGGGTCCATGCACCACACCCACGAAAATAAAGGGATCCTCTCCCTCAGGCACAAAAGTCACCATCTTCTTCCTGCAGTCTATAGTAGCCCCATATCTGACCAGCCAACCATCCCCAAGATCATGTCAAAATCATCCATACTCAACTCGATCAAATCTATAGTTCCCTACTATCTACCATCACTGGCAATGCTCTAATAAATCTCCTAAAAACTACTAGTTCCCTTGTAGGCAGTATAGTCCCAAACCCCGTAGTATAATACTCAGTAGGTCTACACAATCTATCAATTACCTTACTAGAAACAAACGAATGTGTAGCACCAGAGTAAATCAATACAGTATAAGAAGAGTTACCGCTGGAAAGCTGACCTGTCACCACCGAGGGACTAGCCTCGGCGTCTGCCTGCGTCAAGGTGAATACTCAAGCTGGAGCCAAGCTATCCACCTTCCTGGATTCCTCTTTCTTTGCTGTTGGGCAGTCTTTCTTGAGGTTTCGCACCACCCCGCACACATAATAAGCCTTTGCCTGATATTCGCCCAAATGGTGCTTCCTGCACCTTGTGCACTCTGGATAACTTCTCCGTGTCTCACCGCGTCCCTGGTGGCCACCCTGAACACCCTGACCCAGCCTATTAGAACCAGCAGTGGTCGAAGTGTCAGGGGTCTTCCTCTTCAGATCACTGGGGCCTCCACCCCTACCAGGCCCTTTATATGGAGGCACCGCCCTGCGAACCTTCTTCTCACAGCATTCTCCCTCCAGATCTTGTTTTCTGCTTCTTCAGCGGTAAGAGCCTTCTCAACAGCCTGGGCATAAGTCGTTCCCCCAGGTATTGTTGTAATTCTCACATCTCGGGCAATCATAGCATTAAGCCCTCAAATAAATCATAGCATTAAATCTGGTGCAAACTTCGATGGCCTGTCAAACTTTAGTGCATACTCAGTAACTATCATGTTGCCCTGCACCAACCCCACAAACTCATTCACCTCCGCTGCCCTGACAACAACGTTATAATATTTCTGGCTAAACAAGTCTCTGAACCCATCCCAACTCAGAGTAGAAACATCCCATGTCTGTGATGTCTGTGATGACACCTCCCACCAAATACAGGCATCCTCTCTAAGCATGTAGGTGGCACAGGACACCCTGTCATTACCTTCCACCCTAATAAAATGTAGGATAGAAGTAATCATACTCATCCACTATTCGACCTTCAGTGGATCTGGCCCCCCTCAAAGGTTGGAGGATGTTGTCTCCTGAACCTCTCATACAGTGGCTTCCACCTGTTCCCAACCTCGGGTGTCTGTACAACTGATGCCACAACAGGTGACAAGATAGGTGCAGCACTCCCTGACTAAGCCTGCTATCTCAAAAGACGGGTCTACTCTTCCTGACTCTGTAATTAGGCTTGCATGTCTGCAAGTATCTGCTGCCAGTTCTCAGGGATTGGCAGAGGGTTCTAGCCCTGGTCATTATCTCTAGCCTCAGACCCTATGCCGGCTAGTCGTATCAATCGCCTTGGATGCATAGCTATCCAAGTTTATCTGCAATCAATGACTCGGCGGTCAAACAACGATGACAGGTTAACAATCTTTCCATAATCCACCATTGGAACTCAACCAACCACAAGCAATCATGATGCAAACAATCATTCAAATATTCATTCGCATACAGCATCAATGCTAATAAGCATGCCTCATAATAATCACACTGTAGCCAAGGGCCAGGCCCTATCAGTATCTCGTGCTCTCTATTAATCATGAACTAAAGCATTTATATTTCATTCAGATATTTAGGCATATAATCACATATATACAATTACCAAACCCTGAGTTAAGCTTGTCTTTAGCAGCGAGTGTACATGTCCAGCCAGTCTTTAGGAACCCTTAAACCTAGACCGCTCTAATACCAAGTTGTAACACCCTGGATAACCAAGAATGTTACACTGTGTGTTTTAAAATAGTGCAAGACTTGGTAATCAAGTTGTTTGAACAGTAATGTGATCCTATGCCAGCTAATAGGTTAGAGAAAAAATATTTTGATCTTAAACGGTTAATTTTTCATTAAAATAAACGTTTGGTACATGGGATCCCATAAATAGGGTTTAAAAAACAAAGTTACAAAATTCTCAAAAGTTAAATACAATCTAGTGGCCATTCTAATGGAAAATACAAATTTTAGGCTTTGTCCCTATACATTCCCTCGGTCGTGGTGGATGAGCATATGCCAATGTACACCTCACCCTTAGAGCTCTCCAACTCTGGGTTGATCCATCTTACCCTTGCCTTTACCTACACCACATAGCACCCGTGAGCCAAGGCCCAGAAAGAAAACCATAACAGTATACATAATCAGTGATGATAATCAATCAATCATAAGACATTCATCCAGATATTCAACAAGTCATAAACATCAAACTAATAACAGTAAACATGTACGTTCAGCAATTTATCTCAATCAATATGCAATACTCAGGGTCAGCACCCTTAGGCCACGCCCTCTATTTACTCCACTAACTCTGGCTCGCTTAGGCCGAGTCCAGTGTTTATCTAGCTGACCTCGCCTCACAGTGGCCAAGCCGCGTCCTATGCGTAAATCATTAGCCTCGGCTCTCTTAGGCCGTTCATTTCATGTTCGCATAACGATATCACAGTTATACAACACATACATATCCAGATACATGGAATCTCAATCCCAACACAGCCACACAAGTGTGCAGTTTTCTTACCTTGAATTCCGAGTAGAGATAATAGAACAGTCCCGAGCACGATTCTCAATCCTGAGCCTCGGCGATAAACCTAGCCACAGTGGCCAAAGGGTAATCATCAACTTCCAATCCAAATAAATACTCAGGAGATAAAACTAGCCTTTGGGACCTTAATTTCTATTAAACCAGGTAGTAGAAATTGTCTCGAGCGCTTAGGTTCAAACCCCCGAGCCATACCAATTCTAGAAACCATCCCAAGGTAAAAATCCCTAGGTGAGCCGCGACCTGGCCCCAAGGGTCGCGACTCACCCCTAGGTCAGAGACCAAAATCCTTAAGCCACGGGGGAGGCGGGCCGCGACTTGCCTGCTAAGGTCGCAACGCGCCCCCAAGTGAAAGAGCATACCCAAGGCCTTCTAGGCACATGGTTTGTGGCACCCGAAAGCTAGGTCGTGGCGTGCCCCTTCGAACCCAGAAATTCTGGGTTTTCTTCACACTTATCCCAGCCATTTTTCCTAAAATTCCAAACCAAGGTAACCTCCCAACCAGGACTAAACTCAACTACGAGTTCAGGGCTTCTAATCACCCAATTCAAACACAAAATCACAACAATACATACTGAAGTTTCTATCCCAAATCATCAGCCATTTATTACCCTAAATCTAGTCTAATTCCACACAAATACCATAATTTCTTAACATGACTAGTGATAAGGAACTTACCTCAATTATGATTGAATATGCTCAAGCTACAACCTCCAAGCCTTGAGCTTAAGTCCCAGCTAAACCCCCTGGTTTCTAAATCTTTAACTCATCCAAATTCCTTTCAGAATTCCAGCTTCAAGCCTAAGTTCTTCAGCCCTTTTCTTCCCTTAGCTTCAAAGTATAGAGAGAGAAAGAGAGAGAAATCGTGAGATGGATAGAGAGATGAGAGTGAGCTAAAGGTTCTAAGTGATTTTCTGGCTAAGTCTAGAATCAAAGAAGATATATCATTTAACTCCTAAAAAGACTATTTTGTCCCTCATAACTTATTATTCCTCAAAGTGTTCCTAGGGGTAAAATGGTCATTTCGCTCTCGATTCCCGCTAATTCCTCAAGTGTTCCTACTATTAAATAATTAGCCAGGTCATGTCCAATTAATTACCAAATGCTTATTCAATATCTTATAAATCCCAAAATGCTCTCTAAATTCCCAAAATACCCTTAGGCTCCCCTCGAGCCAAGTATCAACCCCGCTGTGACTATTTTGCTAATCCGCTCACTAGGACCGTCTTGAGACATATGCGGCAAATATATCCACATAATAATGTGGTCTCAACAATTTATCACATATAATCACATTTATGCCCTTAACGGGCAAATATTACATATATGCCCTTATAAGCTATAAGGGCCCACATGCATATCTAATACTCATAAACATGCATATAACATATTCATATAATCATATTAATCATGCATGCCACAAAATCATGCATTTAATTATTTAATCACACATATACCAATTATGCCCTCCCAATACGTTAATCAAGGCCCTTAAGCCATATTAGCAATTTCGAGTCGTTACAGGTCGGCTCCCAGAGATCACGCAACATTCTCCAGAGGGTACTCCCGCATGTGGGATGATGCCACAAACTTGCAGACCATGGTTGGGGAACCCTTAGGCTTTAGGGTCGAAGGAGGCACGATTTGTTTGCCTTTGTCTCCAGTAGTTATCAATGTGGGAGGTGGCATGGTCTTCAAGGGCTCGATGGTGGCGACTCTTAAAGTCGCAAGAGTTGTGTCAGAAACCACATCCGTGGAGTCCAGAGCCTGGGCCTTGGGCTCAGAAGAGGCAGGCTTTGAGAGAGAGTATATTGGGAAAACTTATACAGGATCTGAATTATTTTCATGTAAATCATATATTAAACAAATTAATATAAGACAACCTAGAACATGTTTCTATAATTAAATTCAAATAGAAATAATGATAAGAACATTTCATTATATGCAGCGGAATGAATGAGTCATTCCTTCAGTTTCTCTAACCCTTGTATCCTTTCTGTCGCAAGGTATCATCAAGAAACTGAACCGATCTTCAATTTCTTCACAGACTTCCAAAGTACCCTTAGAATCACCTAGACTATAGTGGGAAATTCTCAACACATGAGATATATACAAAGCAAAGAAGAATAGAAGAGAATATTGAGGCTTAGAAAAGCACTTATGTTGTAGAGAGAATCTAAAACCTAGAGCATCAAGAATAGTTCTTCTAATTTTAAGTAAGATAGTCTTTCTCTCGTCATCTTTCAACTCTCGCTTAGTATTTCTTTTATAAACTCAATTAGGTCATTTATTTTAATTAAAAAATCAATAAAATAATAGATAATATCAGCCTAATGGTCGAAATTCTCATAGGCTTTAGGGCCGTGAAATTTCTCATTTAATTATAAGCCCGTTGGACTTAAAATCAAGGCCTGTATTATTTTCATTTGATTTAATTAATTAAATAATTATTTAAATCCTTTATCAAATTAATTATTAATAATTTGAACCTTGATTTAAACTTATTTAGTAATTTAGACACCAATTTTTTTTAATTAAAAAATAAACCCTAAAATCTCTTTTCTTCTCTAAATTATATAACTCTGTGAAACTATCCAAAATTGACCTGGTCAACTTTGATAATTCTAATTGATAATTAAATCAATTAATTGAGACTATCTAGATGAGTTTATGCAAGGTACAGTGGGGATCATAGGCCTATGAAATCAAGCTCCAATAAGTTATTATAAATTTAACAAATAAATTTACTAACTTAATAAATCCTCGTGACTCCACTAAAGACTTAGAATTGCACTCTTGAAATCATAGAATGTTCTATAAGCAATATAGATACGTTATTAATTATCCATTATTACAACCATAATTATCAATCAATCCTCTATAGATGGTCTACAATGAGATAGAACTAAAATATTGTTTTACCCCTCATTGTATTTTATCCTTAAAACCCTTAGTTCTTTGTAATTGATATTTTAGTAAACTAATATTAATTACTGAAATGAGATCTCTATCATTTAGCACCTTGAACCAAACTAAAAGGAAATCGTCGTTTTACTTCTTCATTTGAAGCTATAGATGTTCATATCTATGATTAACACTCCCACTCAATTATACTACCAAGTTCCCAAGATGTAAGTATGGGCTAGTTCGTAGGGTAAGCTGGTAACGAATAAGTCAAAGAACTCAAATAATACAATCAGTTAGAATACTAACCACTCAGAATTGAGATTTAATTGACCTATGGTCAACTATATGATATGACTATAATAGATAATGATAGTATGTTTACTTATCCTATATATTGTCAATATCGGGCCAAACTGATGTAACAAATACATCTGATCTTATCTACTTTGCTAATGTTCTAGAAAGAAAATAACACTGCGATGTGTAAGTAGATCATATCGTAGATTGGCAAGTCACTGTAAATCATGTGCATTGAATAATCCTAGGAATAACTTATGTTTAAACATATAATCATATTTATATTCCATGTGATTGCGTCGCTATAGATATGATTATCTATATGCTCGAGATTTAATAGGAGTTTATATTAAACAAATAATCATGAAAATAAAACATATGAGCAAAGAGATTGACCAAGTCAAAATTTGATTTCTATTCTTTTATTGATAATAAAATGAGATTACAAAGAAATTGGGTTTTAATTAGGGCACAAAACCCCAACAAACTGCCACTTGTACTAATTGAAACTAATGCCTTAATTCTACTAATCTCATTTCCTTGATATGCTTATCAAATGTAGCTTCTGGTAGTGTCTTTGTAAGCAGATCCACAAGATTTTCTTCAGATGCAATCTTCATAACCTTCACATCTCCCCTGGCAATATATTCTCGAATAATGGGGTACTTCCTTTCTATATGCTTACTGCTCTTGTGACTTCGAGGTTCTTTCGAATTGGTTATCGCTCCTGTGTTGTCACAAAACAACACAAGTTTATCCATTTCTGGAATAACACCATGTTCTAAATAGAACTTCTTTAGCTAGACTATTTCCTTAGCTTCTTCTGACGCAGCTATGTATTTAGCCTCCATGGTGGATTCTGAGATTGCAGACTACTTTACACTTCTCCATAACACAGCTCTACCCCAAGAGTAAACACCATTCCAGAAGTAGACTTCTTGTCATCGACATCAGTCTAAAAATCTGAATCAGTGTAGCCTACAGGGTTCAGAATACCACCCTTGTAGACTAACATATAATCCCTAGTTCGCCTTAAATACTTCAGAATATGCTTAACTGTTATCCAATGTTCCGGTCCTGGGATTGATTGATACCTGCTCACTACACCCACTGCAGAGTAGATATCTGGTCTAGTACACAACATAGCATACATCAGACTTCAAACTGCAGATGCGTAAGGAACTTTTCTCATTGCATCTTCCTCTTTAGGAGTCTGGGGAGACTGCTTCTTTGTAAGATGAAGTCCATGGCGGGATGATAAACATCCTTTCTTGGAATTTGTCATTGAGAAACGTTCAAGCACTTTATCAATGTAAGCTGCTTGAGATAGAGCTAAGAATCTGTTCTTTCTATCCCTAATGATCTGGACACCTAGAACATAACTTGCTTCACCCAAATCCTTCATTTGGAATTGAGTGCTCAGCCAATTCTTCACATCTGACAATTTCTTAACATTGTTTCCAATGGGTAAGATATCATCTACATAAAGAACCAGGAATACCACAATTTGATTTGCCTTCAGTTGGTAAACACAAGGCTCATTAATATTTTATTCTAAGCCATAGTTTTTTATTATCTCATCCAACCTAAGGTTCTAGAAACGAGAAGCTTGCGTAAGTCCATAAATGGACCTATTCAACTTGCAAACTTTTCTTTCTTGTCCAGCTACTTTAAATCCTTCATGTTGATCCATATAAATGACTTCTTCAAAAAGTTGTCTTGACGTCCATTTTCCAGATCTCCTAGTCGAGAGCAGCTGCTTTGGATAGGAGGATGTGAATGGACTTGAGCATGGCTACCGGACTAAAAGTTTCCTCATAGTCCACTCCTTCTCTTTGGGTATAACCCTTTGTCACTAATCGAGCTTTATAAGTTATGATCTTTCCATCAACACCTTATTTCTTCTTGTAGATCCACTTGCACCCAATGGTCCTAAAGTCACTAAGTGCTTCAACAAGATCTCAGACAGAATTTGAGTACATGGACTCCATTTCCTGTTTCATGGCTTCGAGCCATAGTTCCTTTTCACGGCTAACCATTGCCTGTTTGAAAGACAACAGATCATCGTCACCAGTGTCAGCAACAACCATATTGGTTTCACCATCCAAACCATAGCAAACTGGGTTCCTAGAAACCCTTCCACTACGTCGAGGCTTCGTGACTGTTTGCTCAGGAACAGTGGTACTTTCTTCATTTAAATCGACTTGCATTGGTTGGACATGAAGAGTGGGAATTTCATCATCAACTTGCATTGATGATGATGGAACTTTGGTTGGAGTCAATTCTTCAATTTTCTCCTCAAAAACTACCTTGTTGTGTGGTTTGAAGTATTAGACATAGTCATTTTCCAGAAAAGTAGCATTCGTAGAAGTAAAAAATTTCTTTATTGAATGACTATAGAAAAGTCCTCCCCAAGTGCCTTTAGGATAGCCAACAACACATGCAAACTTTGGTTCGCGGTTCTAGCTTTCCTTCCTTTTTCCTCAGGACGTGGGCAGGACACCCCCAGATTCTAAAATGACGTAAGCTAGGTTCACAACCACTCCAACGTTCTAAAGGTGTTTTGGGGATTGATTTTGATGGTACGACATTTGGAATATCGTCCGCTATTTCAATTGCATGTCCCCAAAATGAAGTTGGCAGAGTTGAGTAACTAAGGATGCATCTAGCCATTTCCAATAAATTTTTGTTCCTGTGTTCTGCTACACCATTTTGTTGCAGAGTACCCGGAGCAGTAAGTTGTGATAAAATCCCAAGTTCAATTAAATGATCTTGGAACTACATATCCAAATATTCTCCACCCCTATCAGATCGCAAGATCTTTAACGTTTTACCTAATTGTTCTTAGCCATAGCTAGGAACTCCTTAAATTTTGAAAATGTTTCTGATTTCGTATGAATTAGGTAAAGACGTGAGAATCTATAGTAATCGTCAATGAAATTGATGAAATACTCAAAACCATCCCTTGTTGTTACATTTAAAGGTACACAAACATCTGAATGAACAAGTCCAAGTGGTTCTTTGGCCCTATCACCCATTGTAGAGAATGGACGCTTGGTCGATTTGTCTTCTAGACAAGATTCACAGACATGTAATTCACCTAAGGTGAGTTCTCTCAAAGGCTCATCCTTTGTAAGTCTTTGAATCCTATCATAGCCAATGTGACCTAGTATCAAATGCCATAAATACGTCATGTTATCATTATTGGTCTTTTGACGTTTATTGGTCCTAGGCTTAGCTACTTTGAATAAATATTTGGTAAGAGCGAGGAGTTTGTTAGGTCGTAAAAATATAAAGCCCGTTTTCCAAACATGTAATACACAATTGTGATCCAATGAAAGAAATAGATATATTAAAACTTGTGAAAGTCATAACAAATTGTTCTAATTGCAACATGGAAACTAAAATTAAATTTCTACTAAATCCAAAATAAAAAATACATCTTTCAAAATTAAATATTTATTTCTGAAATTTAGGCGAGCTCTTCCTCTAGCTTGGATAGTAATGAACGCTCTGTTCCTAACTCTAAGCTTTAAGTCGCCTTCAGCCACTTCCTCCCACGATTCAAGAAGCTGTAAAGAGTTACAAACATGGTTAGTAGATCCAAATCAATAATCCAAACGGATTTATCATTCTCTAAAACACATGTTTCTAAGATATATGAACTACAATCATCACTTTGTTTTTCCCAGCTAGAAACTTGGGGCAATCTTGTTTCCAATGCCCCTTCTCTTTGTAGTGAAAGCACTTACCTTTACCTTTCTTGTTTTTATTTTTCTTCCCCTTAGGCGTCTATGCACTTGGTTGTGCATTCGTCTTTGCAGCCTTTGCAGGCTTGGGGTTGTTGTTTTGTCCACCTTTCCTCTTGTTTCCATCTTTCGAAGATGAAGCTATGTTAGCTTCAGCCTTAGCTGGATCAGCAACAGTATCAGTAGTCTTCTTTTCTCCTCCCATGCTTTGTCCACCAATGATAGACTCGAAAGTCTGAAGCTCATTCATGAGCTGCGCAGACCATAGTTGAGTTTATTCATCACATAGTTGGTGGTGAACGGCAGGAAAGCTGGAGAGGGACTGTTGAGGATTAAGCCGACTTGAGTCTCATCATCTATAAT
This sequence comes from Humulus lupulus, assembly GCF_963169125.1. NCBI lineage: Eukaryota > Viridiplantae > Streptophyta > Magnoliopsida > Rosales > Cannabaceae > Humulus > Humulus lupulus. The sequence continues at coordinate 131,007,577 of NC_084793.1, forward strand.
TGCTCCATGTAGTTCAGCTTCCTGAAAGTATTTGTTCATCTTGATCAGTTGATCGCGAACGTGCTGAGATAGTGCCATTCGAGCATTGGCATATTTCTTGGTGACCTCAAAACGAGTCTTCACAGACTTTGCACCGAACATGTCTTGGAGTTGATCCATGATTTCATAGGCCATCTCAACATTCTCCATCTTTGTCTTGAGAGTGTCGACCATACTAGTCAACATGTAGTATTGTGCCTTATTATTGGCCATCTACCAACGCTCATATTTATCTCTTACAGGCTTGGTAGCTCCTTCTGGTGGAACTTTTGGGGATTCCTTAATCATGACGAACTTGGAGTTGTCACCAATCAACAATATTTTGATGTTCTGCTTCCACTTAAGGAAGTTTTCTCCAGTGAGTTTCTCCATCGAAAGTTGAGAAAGGATGGGAGTAGACACAACCATACTTAAAACTACATATTATCAATAAAATAGAAATCAATCACATTTTCTCAATAGAACTTGTATTCACTCTAATTTCAAGAAATAGCACAACATATACCATAAATATATAAGATATGGAAAAAATACCAAAATAATCATATTTCGATTTCTTTAGATTTTTAACTATTCTATGATATCGTTGTCCCAGTTGGCGAGAGTTAAAAAATATCATTAGTTAAACAAAGTTGTAAACTAATTTAATAATGGACACCATTATTAACAACCTACTATTTGATCAAAATAAGAAAACAAAATCTCTTATTTTATGAGCTAGACCCACGGTTTCGATAATCAATAAATTTAATCCTAGTAGTCACTGTAGGGGTGAGTCTAGTAGGATTTGACCTATAGTTATCTATCTTTCGAAATCTAACCTTGTCAAAATAACTAATGAACACCTCCCGTAGGGGGACAAATCAAAGTGTAGCCCCATTAAGCTATTAACCTTGTTAAACCAATAGTAGAGATAGAATATAATTCTTAAAATAAACTCATTATAAAAATAGTATTTTATATTATTAATTTTTGAAATTAATGACTATGGTTCTCTGAAAAATTGTAGAATTAAAATTTTAAAACCAAAGTCCTATAATTTTCTATTAATTCTAAAGTGTCACATTGAAACAAATTCAAGTAAATTAGAATTAATTTGTTGCTAATCAATATTTTGGTTTAACTATTTTAATGAACCTGTACAATTAAGTCCAACTCAGGTAAATAGGCCTTAACAATTAGGCTTGTATGGAGGAGGGTTGGGTCCAGTATGTCGTTCCCACTACTAAGGCCCCCATACTTCCATACAAGGTCCAAAAGACAGGAATTTAATCCTTAATTTTATTAATTGTTATTAATTGATTAGGCACACTATAGTCATGCAAAGCAAATGAACCTTCATAAGTGGAACCACCCACAAGAGATGAATTTAAACTTTACATTTTCTAATGGGCCCAAATAAAATCTATCATTTTATGTATTTTCTATTTAGCAAAAATCCATATATTTAGCAAACATATGGGTGACTATATGTATCTAAGCCCAATTGCAAAAATACCACATACAGTGCAAACAAACATGTTATAATTGGATGGGTCTATTCATGTTACTATATGAGCAAATCTATGAATTTATGCAAAATTACCACAATTAATTTTATAGAATTTATCCAAAAATTCGAATTAATTAAATTTATTGCAAAAATAAATAAGTCAATTTAAATGAAATTTATCAACAATTAACAAAAGTTAATTTAAATTTCATTTATCAACAATCAACTTAGTTTAGGTCATTTTGAAAAAATATTAATTTAATTTAATTGGATTTATCAACAATTAACCAAAATTAATTTAAATCTCATTTATTAAAAAAAATATTACTTGGTTTGAAAACATGATATTTTTTAAAAAATTAACTAGTTATGAATTTTTAAATAAATATCACTAGTAGTTTTTGAAAAAAAAAATATTAAACAATTAAATAAATTCAAATATCCATAAAAATATATAGTCAACAAATTTTCAAATTTCAAATAATTTAAATATTAAAATCCATAGAATAATCAAATATTAATATCTTCAAATGTCAGATTTAAAAAAATATCAAGTATTAAAAAATATCTTTAATATCAGATAACTTAATTCTAATATTTTAACATATAAAAATATTTAAATTTAATTAGTTAACTTATTTTTAAATTTGAATCTTTGTAGAAAATATCTATTTTTTAAAATATCAAACAACAAAAATATCATATTCCAAAAAGATATTTTAAATAATAGAAAAAAATTGATATTTTTGTATTAACCCATTAAAAAATACATTCAAAATTAGGATTTTAAGAAAAAAAAATTATCGCATGTCGCAACCAGTGAAAAAGTGGCTACGGCCAGAGCCTGACAATTTAAGAAAAATTCATCGCAGGCAGAGACCAGTGAAAAAATGGCCGCAGTCAGCGAAATTGTGGCCCCGACCAAAGCCCAAAAAAAAATATTTCAATAAAATTTTGTGTAAATTTTTTATCCAAAAATGTTTTCTAAGTAAGTCACTTTTACCATGTTTTATATCAAATAAAGTAGTTATAAAATTAATTGCATAGAAAACACAACAAAATAACTCAAATTTGCTAATAATCACATAAAAAAAAATATGCTTCATAAAATCACATGAACTCCATCCAATTATTCAACGCATCAAATAATTCAATTTTTACCATGTTCATGCATGAAAATAAAGATTACCAAAGGCTCTGAGGCCAGTTGTTGAGAAAACTTATACAGGATCTTAATTATTTTCATGTAAATCATATATTAAACAAATATAAGACAACCTAGAACATGTTTCTATAATTGAATTCAAACAGAAATAATTATAAGAACACTTACATTGTACGCAGCGGAATGAATGAGTCATTCATTTAGTTTCTCTAACATTTGTATCCTTTCTGTCGCAGGGTATCACCAAGAAACTGAACTGATCTTCAATTTCTTCACAGTCTTCCAAAGTATCCTTAGAATCACCTAGACTAGAGTGGGCAATTCTCAACACATGAGATAGATACAAAGAGAAGAAGAATAGAAGAGAATATTGAGGCTTAGAAAAGGACTTATGATGTGAAGAGAATCTAAAACCTAGAGCATCAAGAATAGATCTTCTGATTTTCAGTAAAATAGTCTTTCTCTCGTCATCTTTCAACTCTCACTTAACATTTCTTTTATAGACTCAAGTAGGTCATTTATTTTAATTAAAAAGTCAATAAAATAATCGAAATTCTCATGGGCTTTAGGCCCGTGAAATTTCCCATTTAATTATAAGGTTTATACCTTTTTGGACCTTGTGTTTTGTCCCATTACCTGTTTGGACCCTATATTTTGACAAATTACTTTTTGGACCCTATGTTTTGTAAAATGGTTAAAATAGAACCATAAACCCGATTTTGGTCAATGTTTTCTCAACTAAAATCACAAATAATTTACCAAACTAACAATTCAGAACAAAAATAAAATCATTCTGCTTAAAAACTGTGTTGTTATATTCAATTTTTTCTTCATCAAAATTGAGTTTATGGTTCTATTTTAACTATTTTACAAAACATAAGGGCCAAAAAGTAATTTGTCAAAACACATGGTCCAAACAGGTAATGTGACAAAACACAGGGTCCAAAAAGGTATAAACCCTTAATTATAAGGTCGTTGGACATAAAATCAAGACATGTATTATTTTCAATTTATTTAATTAATTAAATACTTATTTAAATCCTTTATCAAATTAATTATTTTTAATTTGAACCTTAATTTAAACTTATTTATTAATTTAGACACCAATTTGTCTTAATTAATAAATTTGCACTAAAATATCTTTTCTTCTCTAAATTGTATAACTCTTTGAAAGTATCCAAAATTGACCTGGTCAACTTTGATAATTCTAATTATTAATTAAATCAATTAATTGAGACTGTCTAGATGATTTTATCCAAGGTACAGTGGGGATCATAGGCCTATGAAATCAAGCTCCAATAAGTTATCATAAATTTAACAAATAAATTTACTAACTTATTAATTCATCGTGACTCCACTAAAGACTCAGAATTGCACTCTTGAATTCATAGAATGCTCTATAAGAAATATAGATACGTTATTAATTATCCATTGTTACAACCATAATTGTCACTCTATCCTCTATAGACGGTCTACAATGAGATGGGACTAAAATATTGTTTTACCTCTCATTGTATTTTATCCTTAAAACACTTAGTTCTTTGTAAATGATATTTCAGTAAACTAATATTAATTACAGAAATGAGATCTCTATCATTTAGCACCTTGAACTAAACTAAAAGGAAACCATCGTTTTACTTCTTCATTAGAAGCTATAGATGTTCATATATATGATTAACACTCCCACTCAATTATACTACCGAGTTCCCAAGATGTAAGTATGGGCTAGTCCATAGGGTAAGTTGTTAACGAACAAGTCAAAGAACTCAAATAATACAATCAGTTAGAATACTAACCACTCAGAATTGAGATTGAATTGACCTATGATCAACTATATGATATGACTAGAATAGATAATAACGGTATGTTTACTTGCCCTATCTACTGTCAATATCGGTCCAGTCTGATGTAATAAATATATCTAATCTTATCTACTTTGCTAATGTTCTGGAAAGAACATAACACTGCGATGTGTAAGTAGATCATATCATAGATTGGTAATTCAGTGTAAATCCTGTGCATTGACTAATTTTAAGACTAACTTATGTTTGAACATATAATCATATTTATATTCCATGTGATTATGTCACTATTGATATGATTAGCTATATGCTTGGGATTTAATAGAAGTTTATATTAAACAAATAATCATGAAAATAAAACATGTGAGTAAAGTGATTGACCAAGTCAAAAATGGATTTCTATTCTTTTATTGATAATAAAATGATATTACAAAGAAATTGGGTTTTAGTTAGGGCATAAAACCCCAACAGAGGAGCCCTCGACAATCTTGGCCGACTTTGAGGCAGCCATTTTCTTCCAGGTTAGATGACCTCGTTTAGTACCGCGAGGTTTGAGGCTGTCCCAAAAGGTTGTCTAGGTCCGACTCCATGTCACTTGAAAAGTACCAGAAAGATTAATCAAGTCCGAGAAAGAAAAAAAGCCATACACATTTTTATAGGTGAAAAAGACTAAGTGTCAAGGACCTAACAGGAAGACTCAGTAGACCTCGAACTTGGGGACTAGGAAATTCCCTTGTCTTCTGACGAGGCTATGTGAGTCCCCTCCCTAAAGGTGGTGGACATCCTCGAGAGGACCCTATAGTCGTTTGTGTCGTATTGCACTACTACCCCATCCCAAACCTCATTTAATCTATACATGGTTTGGTATTTACCTAGCCAACTATCGAACCTACGAACTCTAAGGTCTACTCTAGACCATGCTAGGAAGTTATCCCTGGGGTCCTCAAAGAGAATCATTACGTCCGGTTCGTACTTAAGTAATGACAGAGACCAGTTGGATGATTCGATCATAACTTTACCTCTTGACAAGCTCGCTGAGGCCTCATCATGTGCCTCATTTCCCGAGCCCGAGGGTTTGAAGGGGAGAGGTCTATAGGCTTGAGAGCTTTGACCCGCATGTTTGCCTCTCATGGGGAGCTTGGTGGTAGGCACGGGCACATCCTCCCATCTCGCATATTTGCGGTTGCTAGAGTCGTCAGTGGTCTAGCCTTCTTCTTAAAGGTTGCAAAGTCGAAGCTTGTCCTCATGGAGAAGATAAGAGAGAGATCGTTGACAATAGGGAAGCTTGAGGATAGCTTCCCTATGTTCCTTCATGGCGTCCGTAGGCTGGGGACGTGGTAGGTAGCTATATAAAAGGTTTGAGCAAGTCAGTTGGGCTCAAAAATTAAAGGAAAATTTAATCAGAAAACTCAAGTAAGGAACTTACAAATTCTCTGAAAGGAGTAGAATTAGGAGGGAGCGATACCATCTGTACAGAAGAAGGCGCTTCTCCTTCGGGTAGCTTGACAGATAGTAGAACCCATCCCCACCACGAGCTCAGGAAGGGTTTCTTTTGAGGCTAAAAAGGTACAATATCACGTGCGTTGTGGGCTCCTCCCACTTTATCTCCTTGTACAATGACTTCAACGCAGACATAACCCTATACGAGTTACTCTGGAGTTGGAATGGAGCTATGCCAACATAGTCCAGAAAGCTCCGGAAGTAATCTTTTAGGGGCAATAAAGCCCCAGCTCGTAGGTGCTCACGGCTCCAAGTTGTGAGCTTGACTTTTCTATTTGGATCATCTTCGTCAAGAGCAAAACAGCTCCTCTCTACGGAGCTGGAAGGGCGATAGACTAACTTCCCAGAAAGCTTCAACTTGTGGCAAGAGAGTGCCTCAGAAATTTGTCGAGTCGAAGTAATGGAACTCTTGTAGTGTTTGGCCTCAAAGAAAGAACTCTCTGAGACCGGGATAGAAGGGGATTTGGGGGCTTTGGGCAGCTGGTTAGAAGGACTCTCCATAAGGTTGAATACAAGCTCACCAGGTGGAAAGGCTATGGTAACTTTGATTTTGGGGCATAATGGAATAGGTCAGATCTCGGGATATGGGTCAGGATAGGTTGCCACTCGGAGTCTCTTCGTGTTTCTCTCTTCAACTTCATCGATCTAACATCGAAAGTGGTCTCGTGTATCCTCTTTCTTGCATCGTTCTTTGTGTTTGCAAATCAATTGCTGGTTTCGAGTGAAAGGTGATTCAGGACTGGGAGTTGATGGGTGGCAAAGGATATCAAACTTGGGCCCCCACCGATTTCTCAGAGTACTGTGACATCTATCAAGGAAGAAAAAGGTCAGGGCCCATTATTTAAAAAATAATAAAAGTGGAAGGGGTTAAAATTTTGATAACTCGAGCTCGAAAGCTCGAGATAATGGGATTACCCCAATCAAGCTTGAAGGCTGGAAAAGACAAGATTGACTCGGATGTCTATCTTGAACTATTGTAAAGTTCGGGCATCGAGCGTGCACCCACACGGAAGTGGGACGGTTATTTCCAATTTATAAGAATCGTGGATTTCCATGGAAGAAGTTGGCAGTTACCTGAAAAGGCGATTTTTGGGATTCATGCATTAAAACCCTAATCCAAAAACCCTATTTCTTAAGCTACACGAAACCTATGTCCAAAAATCCCCATCACTAGAAAAACTCAATTTTTACATGTTTCTACCATAATTTTTTTTGTCTAAATTGTGATCCTAATCATGCCAAATCTACTCAAATTAAAAAAGTTTCTTAATGTAAGAAAGGAGCCATAAAATTGGGTAAGGACGAGAAATCCATCTTCACGGACAAAAGCAACGCATAAAGAAGAAAAAATACATATATAACTAGGAAAGATCAGAGCATTTACGCAAATTGGATCGAGGATACGATGAGATCGTCGACTGAAGTAGCGGAAGCAAGAATGATTTCACGGAGTCGAATGTACTGGAATGGCTTTGCTTCTCTGGTTTAGAAAACATGCAAAGAGAGCTCTGGTTCTTTCTTTCTTTTTCTCTCTGGTTCGTATTTTTCAAAAAGTAAAAGTGAGAATGGGGAAGATGGAGAAGGGGTATATATATACCCCAGTTGTCAAATCAAAGGTCGAATGGATATGTGCCATTGATTCATATCAAAAGGATATCCAAGGGATCACGTTTGATTCCCAAAATATGGCGACAAAAAGGAATAGGAAAGGATGTGTGTAGAAAAAAAGAGTACTCGAGTACTCTGGGTATTCAATCCCCAAGTGATGCGTTTCCACACTTAAGTGTGGTAGGTGACACGATTTTCGAAAGTGGAGTTCAAAAGTTCCCTTCTCTTATGATTTGAACCAACACTTTTGAGGGGGAAAAATGTTACACCCAAATTTCGAGGATGAATAAATGAGTCTCAAAATGTAGGCTCGTAAAGCGTAAGCTCGAAAATAACAATCAGTGTCTGAACACTTGTATAAATATGCATGATTTCTGACCTGCTCTTGTTAGCGATTAGGAACAAGTTTAAAGGCTCGAGCTTAAGTTTCAATCTCGAAAGAAAGAATCTTCTCTGACGCATATGGGTGTTATTCGATCCTTAGTTGCAGACTCGAGAGCATTGATCTTCAAAGATTGAATTTGATGAAACCACTAGCTGAGGATGAGGAATTACAAGCTCGAAATTATGTTGATCTAGAAAGCGCGTTAACCTTGCATTCGAGGTCAGCAACGCGTTTTGCACTCAACAGCTGTTAAGAGATCCTTATACCTTAGGGATTTGTTGTTATCTGATACTAAATCCCAATTATCATGGGATATTATGTATTTAATGTATTTATTTATATTTATTTCAAATTTGAATATTTTGTTGTAACTTCCCTGAATAAGGGAAAGATATTCTACTAACCAGGCTTATAAATAGCCTGGAAATTTTCATTTGTAGAGAGGCAAAAATTTGGTATTGAGAATACTCTATCGAATTGCTCTGATAAAGATTTGAAAGAGTATTAAGATCAATAATATTGACCCATGGACTAGGCAAATTTTAACTGCTGAACCACTTAAAAGTTCTACTGTTCTTTTCTTCTTTTCTGAAATATTGTTTAGTCCTCTTCAAATTTAAGTTGACGAAAAACGGCGTCAAAAGGGAATAGGAAAGGACGAGTGCAGAAAAAGAGAGTACTCGAGTACTCTGGTATTCAATCCCCAAGTGACGCGTGTCCGCACTTGAATGTGGTAGGTGACACGATTTTAGAAAGTGGAGTTCAAAAGTTTCCTTCTCTTAGGATTCGAACCAACACTTTTAAGGGGGCAAAATGTTACACCCAAATTTCAAGGATGAATAAATGAGTCTCGAAATGTTAGCTAGTAAAGTGTAAGCTCAAAAATAACAAGCAATGGCTGAACACTTGTATAAATATGCATGATTCCTGACCTATTCTTGTTGGTGATCGAGCATAAGTTTAAAGGCTCAAGCTTAAGTTTCAAGCTTGAAAGAAAGAATCTTCTCCAATGCATATGGGTGTTATTCGAGCCTTTGTTGCAAGCTTGAGAGCATTGGTCTCCAAAGATTGAGTTTGATGAAACCACTAGCTGAGGAGGAGGTTGACTGGAATAACAAGCTCAGAATTATGTTCATCTCAAAAGCGCGTTAACCTTGCATTTGAGGTCAGCAACGCGTTTTGCACACAACAGCTGTTAGGAGATCCCTATTCCTTGGGGATTTTTTGTTATCTGATATTAAATCCCAATTATCATGGGATATTATGCATTTAATGTATTTATTTATATTTATTTTAGATTTGAATAATTGGTTGTAACTTCCCTGAATCAGGGGAAGATATTCTACTAACCAGGCTTATAAATAGCTGGATAATTTTCATTTGTAAGGAGGCACAAATTGGTATTGAGAATACTCTGTCGAATTGCTCTGAGAAAGCTTTGAAAGAGTATTAAGATCAATAATATTGACTCGTGGACTAGGCATATTTTAACTGATGAACCACGTAAAAGTCCTAGTGTTCTTTTCTTCTTTTCGGACATATTGTTTACTGATCTTCAAATTTAAGTTTACAAAAAACGGCGTCAAAAAAGTATTATTGGATGTTTCCAAGTAACTTCTTCATTATCACCTTCAACAAGGTATTGTGTCTCTATTGGAGAACACTTCTCACTTGATCTCAAATCTTTGAGCCTTTGGCTCCTTCTAGGCAATTGAGGTTGCTCACCAACTATTCTAGGAGTCTCCTCTTAAGGCTCTCTAGTTTGAGTTGGTTCTAACTTGTTGTCATCGAATGACATGTTCTCAAAGAACTCAACCTCTCTAGATTCAATTATTACATTAGACTCCAAGTCTAATAATCTATAACCTTTGCTATTTTGGGCATAACCCACAAATGCACTTCTTATAGCTCTTGGACCCAACTTGGTCATTTTTGGATCGTTGCCCTTGCAATAAGCAAGACACCCACACACTTTAAGATAACCAATGTTTGGTTTCTTTCCTTTCCATATCTCATATGAAGATATATTAATTTTCTTCATGGGAATACGATTCAAAATATGACAAGCAGATAGCAAGGCTTCACCCCATAAACTAAAATTCAATTTAGAGTGTAATAGCATATCATTAATCATCTCAATAAATGTTCTATTTTTTATTTCTGCTATACCATTTTTTTTTGTGGAGTATAAGGGATTGTACATTCATGAATTATTCCATGTTCTTCACAAAACAAGTTCAATTCATTTGAAAAGTATTCACAACCCCTATCACTTCTAAGCATTTTAATTTTCCTTTCAAGTTGATTTTTAGCTTCCACTTTATACACATTAAATACATCACATGCTTCATCTTTATTTTTAAGCAAATATACATATGTGAACCTAGAGCAATCATCAATGAAAGTAATAAAATATCTACTTCCGCTTTAGTCAACATTCCATTAAGTTCACATAAATCATTATGTATCAAATCTAACAACTTAGAGTTTCTTTCAACACTAGGAAAAGGTTTCTTTACCATTTTAGATTTAACACATAATTCACATTTTTCATGCTCAACATTATCACAATCAATTAATCCACATTTGACAGCCCTTTTAATTGTGCTAAATCCTATATGTGCAAGTCTAACATGCCACAAAGTAATAGAATTTGAGTCAAGCATATAACAAGAAGAAGATATTTTATTGTTCACATTATCAATGGAAGTATAAAGTTTAAACATGCCATCACAAGCATATCCCTTTCCCACAAAAACATTGTCTTTAGATAAAATGAGTTTGTCGGAATCTATGACAACCTTGATTCCTGGTTTGCCAAGTAAATTGCCACTCACAAGGTGTAATGACCCAACTACTCTAGACTTTGGACCATTACTAATTTCTATACTAATCTTACGAAAACATACATTTGAAATAACATATCTTTATTTCAAAACTATAAGGTAAAGGTTTAAAACTATATAAAATTCATAAGTAGGACATTGGGATCCCATTGTTTGAAACAAAACATAACTTTGACATAATGAAAACTTAATTAAAACTTATTTCAACCAATTGCGGAAAAATACATAGAAAACCATAATTAAAGAGACTTCATCCTCGAATCGAACTCTCGGTCCATCGATTCCATCCCACCTCAATACACATCCCCAAGCTTCCAAGAACCTTTCCAGCCACCAAAGCTATTTTCCTGCACATAAACACATAAATGAATGAGCCTAATGCCCAGCAAGGAAAATCTAACACATAAATCATATACATAAAATTCATATCAACATATACTAAAACATATCATAACATATGTCACATATACTATAATGGCCATTATTACTTGGGGTCCCGTAAACTAAACAAGTCATATGCCCATTAGATTTGTGGGGCTTACTAGCTAAGCAAGCCATATGCCCATAAATTTATTGGGGCTTGTTAGTTATACAGGTCATATGCCCAAGTCTACAAACATACATAATATAACATATAACATATACATAACACTTAAATCATAAGATATCACATAACATAACATATAAAATCCTATCCTATTTTCCTTACCAAATATACCGGAATATGAGAACAGGTTTGGGACTTTGGAAACACTCCTAAACCTTATGTTCAAGATATTAGATTTCCTATCCAAGAATAAAGAATAAAGTTAGGGTGCTGAGTAAAAAACTATAAGAACTTAAGGAAAACAATACCAAAATGAACTAGAGTTTGGAATACCTTGAATGCTTCTATGACCGATCTAAACCTTGAACCAAAATGTGCTATAAACCTTACTTCCCAAGTGTTTGGTAAGCTTATAATCCCCAACCCAAGTGTTTTAAGCACTCAAAAATAACCTAGCAACTTGCAGCCTCTGAACTTAGCTTGATGAATGAATAAATGGCTAGGTACTATGTCCTATTTATAGAGTTCAAGAATGAAAAGATCTTCATTTAACATGAATAAAATAATGGCTTTTTAAGTGAAAAATATTTGAATTATCGTTCAGCAGAGGCTGAAGACTCGGTTAGAAAGATGCTGGACTTATCAAGAGGTTAAAGATTAAAATGAGAACATTTTCAAAAACATTCAAAAAATATACCAAAGGAGCCGATATATCGCCCCTTGTAGGCTATATATCGCCTGCGCCAGTATGCCCAAGGCTCATCGAGGTGATCGTGCGAAATTACGTGTTTTTCGTATCCCCGTACTACGATATATCGCCCCCTATTGCTGCGATATATCGGCATACGCTGAATATTTAAACACGAAATTGCACATTTTCAGCCTAATTTGAATTGAGTAAACAGCCTTGACTAAGTCCTCTAACGATTTCAAAGCTGATGACAGACCCTAGGATATTCAAATAGTACTCTTAATAAACTTATTCCTCAAAAATACTTAATTATCACTAAACATACACAAGACAAGTGTTATTATCTTATTGGGTTTATCTAAACCTTATAATATAATAAATATCACCATCAATATTAGTCATATTAATCAAACCTTAAGTTAAAATTAATATTCTTAAACTATAGGTTAAACTTACACCCAACCAGAGGGCAAACATGCCTAGAGACACCTTCAGCGCCTAGTCGAGGTACCACATTGAGGCAAGGGCAATCTTGCCCCTGCACGAATTTTTTCATGGGGTGGCCAATTACTTCGAGGTTGCCCCTTTTTAAATTACCCCTAATGGATATAGAGTACTATCAGCACTCTATATCCTTTACAATCATAAAAAATGGCATGCGCCTACACCGCATGAGATCAACTACCTGTTCGATCTCAAGTCCAACTCCAACCACAACAAGACGGGGTTTTTCCATTTCTACCATCAAGAGTCTGCTCGTACATTTCTGAGCGACATCACCTGCAAATCAAATGTAGGAAAGTAATTCCAGGAGTACTTCCTTACGACGGACCTGGTCGTCGATAACCTAGCCTTCTCTTAAGGAGGTAAATTTCTCAATCTTTGGTCGTTTACTTTCTACTAGTTTGTTTTTCTTCTCCGTCCTTAGAACCTTGATGTTACGTCTAGGTCCATGGTATTGACCAGACCCCACTCCAGAGATGGAGATAAGGCCTGCAGCCTTGGCCAGCTTGATGAATATCGAGAAGAGTGTCAAGGAGCTAGTCACAAAAAGCAATTTGAGGCTAGTCGGCCTCTTGGCACCTCACCAAGAAGTGAGCAAGTCCACCGCGGGGAGTGCTACTAGAGAGGGAATCTCTGAGCAGCAACAAGATGTATCACAACCCCCGAGACGGCGGGCAATAGGAGTGACCATCTGGGAACCCTCCAACAACCTTCAGGTTGCTGCTGCCCCTACCCAACATGGGAAGGGCAAGCAAAAACTTCCAAAGTACACCAAACCAGTACTCGAGTCTTCCGACGAGTACGGTATTGACTTCTCACTTTTAGATAACTTGCCGATTCCCTATCATTTATTTGATGGGGATGACAACTTTAGATTTGCAATCAGTGATTTAAATCCAGACTTCTTTGAGGCAGAGAGTGAGTGTAGCAATAGTTCTATAAATAATGTATCGACCAGTAATAATAGCTCAGGTATATTACTTAGAATTTCCCTTCTCCTTATTCTCTTGCTCATTTAAATAACTTAAATTATATTGTCTGATCATTTGTTTCCATCCTGCACTCATGCCTTCTGGAGAAGCCTTTGACATATACATTGACGTCAATGCTCCTCCGGGCAAAAAGAGAGCGAGCAGGCAGCATCCTGGGGAGGGCAGCAGAGATCCCGCCAACAAGAAGGCTCGAGCAGAGGATCCTCTAGCACTTCCTACTGCGCCCACTCCTTCTAGGAATATGACACCTCCTCCTCCTCCTCCTCGCAATATCCTTCCTCGCGAGCAGGCAAGGCAATCTTCAATCAACGACCTGCTGAGTGCCGCCTACAACGCTACTCATGAAAAGCTACAAAGGCTTTCAAAGCATCGTCGTAGCCAGGAAGCCTTCTCGCACCTTCCTCCGCTACCACACAGCCAGGTCATTAGCCGCGGCCTGTCTAAAATTCTCAGCGTAATTTTTTCTCCTTTCTCTAATTGAACAACATTTTCTCTCATTCCCCTGACTAGTTTACTATTCTTTTTCTGTTCGCAGGGTATCCTCACAATGGGGCATGGCTGGCACTGAGCTGAGGAGTTCGATGCCAAATTTGTTGAGAAGGTCAAGGCAGTCGAGGCCAGATATGTCGAGCATCTAAAAGCGACTGAAGAGAAAAATGCTAGCCTGAGGGAGGAGATGAGGAAACACTAGGAGGCAGTGCTTAAAATCACTACTGCTAAGGATAAGTCTAAGGAGGCTTCAGTGATGAATTTTAAAGAGGCCTCCAAACTTCAAGATGACCTGGTGGCCAGCCAGAAGGAAACCGCCGAGCAAGAGGAGCACATTAAACTGCTCGGGGAAGCCAACACTTGCAACCTGGACAAGTTCAAGGGAGTGGCGTTCAAATGCTTCTCCCTATTCTGGAAGAGCAACTGTTGCGATCAATTTAATATTTGATTTTAAATACACAAGTGCACGTAATCACACAAGTAATATAATGATAAGTAAATCGTCTCCACAGGGATTGCAAATTAAAAAAAATTAAGCAAAACAATTACTAAACAATTTTAGAAAATTAAAAATCAAGTGGGTTGTTTACAGGCTAAGCAAAATATTAAAATAAAATGGAAATACTAAAATTAAAAACTGAACTGGACAAGAAAATTGAGAGAAATATATGGATTGCAAAATGGACTGGAATTATTGAATTCCCCTATATTATTCATCCTGAACAAATTACGGACAGATTGCTGCAGCAAAATTCTAGCAAAACTCCCAGGTTAACAAGAATTCCTTTAAACACTCATAAAACTTTCCCAAATTTTATGACATTAATTCTTCTACCTAATTAAACATATTCCTATGCAAAATCAGAATTAAGAATGCAAATCAAAGTTTAATTCTCAAAAGTTACACAAGGCAAATAACATATCCCTATGTTACTTACTAACATAACCTAACCTAGATTATGACTTATGTCATCCAAGTTTCTCCCATTACATTTAATCTTTCCAGCATTAAATATAACTAAATAACTTGCCATTGCTGGCCAAACAACCACAAGAAATTAATGTAAGCACACTTGAAAAAAGGAGATTTTACTAGAATAAAGTGCAAGAAATTTATAGACTATAACATAGGGTTCATCAACAATTCAAGCCACCTAAAAATTAGTCCATGGCTGAGTTCATAGACATTAATTCACAATCAAAACAGCCCATAATATTCAGATTTAGAATCTAACTCAGAAATTAATAAAAGAAAGTTTAGGAAAAGAAGAAAGAACAAATCCAAAATGATGCTTGAGCTTTCTATGCTTGTCCTCCTTCTTCCTTGTTGGTATCTCAGCTTGTCTCCTCTATTTTTTTCTGGTTTTTCTTTGCCAAAAATGGTTGCCGCTTCAATTTTACGGCTGGAGCATTCTTTTGGGTATGTTAGGTTTTCTCTTCTCCTCCAAAAGTACCATAATGCCCCTCTTTTTCTCCCAAAACATAAAGTCTTCCTTCTCTTTTGTCCTTTTCTCCAATATGCTGATTATGTCCTTCTGCCCTTGCCACATCAACTGAAATATAAGCTTGCCCATTGACTGCCACGTGTTCCATGCTCCAAAATATACCTGATCACAATGCTTCAGTTTTGCTGCAGCAATCCTGAATATTCAGCCATCAACACATAATTTCATCACTATAGACTCTTATGCTAGCTCATTCCTTTGTGCAAATATTTATCCATGAAATCATTATCTTTAACCCAATAGCTATTAAAAACTAAAAAATAATTACACTTAATTAAGATAATGAAAACATCAAAGTTAGCTACAAAAACTAAAAATAAACTAACATCACCCATGATTTTTTTCACAATTATAAGTTCAAAAGCACATGAAATAACTCTTTATTCAAGAGTTATCAGCAACCTAGGGGTGAACTTTGACTACCTCCCAGAGCATATAAAGCAAGCTAAACTGGCAAAGCGCGCTGCTCGCCTGGAAGAAGAGAAGAAAGCTCAGGAATCTCCTGAGATCTCTTTGGCGATAGGCATCAAGGGCGCCGAAGAGGATGCTGGGACTACAATCGACCAACAATCCCAACAAGAACCTCCTGCTGCTCCTGCTACTCAATAATTTTATTTATTTATTTTTATTTGTAACTGAGTGTCAAGACAATTTTTGCTGCATAGGGCTGCTTCCTTTTAATTAATTACTAATTACATCCAAGCAGCAACTGCTCGCGGTGTAAAACATTTCGCTTTGATATTATAATATTTGCTATTTATTATAACATCTGCTCGTATGACCGAACTTAGCATAGCACTTTGTTTTTATCTTACAAAATCCAAAAATTTTGAAAAATACTCTTAAGTACTATAGTATGTTTTCCCTTATTTTGCTCGTATGTTTACATATGCTTTTTGATATGCTTTGCTTGCTTAGTACCTTATATGCCCCCCAAGTGATTGAGGAGCTCAAAGTCCTTAGTCACTTGCCATCACCAAGACATGTTCGAACATTACTGCTCGTGCCCTAGTAATTAAAACGATAATATAGCAAAACAACACACGTAATGAGCAAATACTTGTAATAAATACAATAATTAGCAAGAATAACTGGCTGCGCACAGTTCCTTTTATTTCTCGTAATAAATGGACAAAAATGTGTCTATACGAGTGATCAAAAATTGATCTTACACTTGTAAGCGACCAGTCATTTAATGAACCAACCCTTATTCATAAACTTGTAAAAAGTGAAATTAATACAAGCCAGTTCTTTAAAAAGAATTGTTTATTGATAATACTTGTGCAGGTGTTCTCCATTCCAATAGAGAGGAATGAGATATCCATTCAAGTGAGCAAGTTTATATGTGCCTGGTTGGAAGACTTCTTCAATTTGATACGGACCCTCCCAATTAGGTCCAAGCACTTCGGCAGCTTGATCGCGCGTGTTAAGAAAAACTCTTCTAAGTACTAAATCTCCTACGTTAAACTTTCTTTCTCATACTTTAGAGTTAAAATATCGAGCCACCTTTTGCTGATAAGCTGCCACTCGAAGTTGAGCTTGCTTGCGCCTTTCATCGACCAAATCCAAAGACTCCATTAATAACTGATCATTAGTACTCTGATCGTATGCCAACCTTCTATATGATTGGGGGTCTAACTCAATAGGAAACATGGCTTCATATTCATAGGCCAGAGAAAATGGAGTATGGCATGTTGCTATTCGATGGGATGCTCTATACGACCAAAGGACTTCTGGTAGTTGTTCTGGCCATGCCCCCTTTGCTTCTTCAAGCCTTTTCTTTAGGGTGTCCTTCAGGGTCTTGTTGACAGCTCCAACCTGTTCGTTTGCTTGCAGATGAGCTACCAATGAAAAACTCTTGACAATCCCGTGCCTCTCGCAAAAATCAGTGAAAAGATCACTGTCAAATTGTGTGCCATTATCAGAGACAATTTTCCTTGGCAACCCATATCTACACACGATGTTCTTGAGCACAAAGTCTAATACCTTCTTTGTCGTTATTATCGCAAGTGGCTCAGCCTCAGCCCACTTCGTAAAGTAGTCAATAGAAACTACTGCATACTTGACATTTCCCTTTCCTGTGGGTAAAAACCTGATCAAATCAATCCCCCATACTACAAATGGCCATGGGCTTTGCATCTGTTTGAGCTCATTGGGGACTGCTCGGGGTATTTTGGAGAATCTTTGACACTTTTCACATTTTCGAACAAAGTCCATAGATTCCTCATTCATGGTAGGCCAAAAATACCCTTGCCTTAAGATTTTCTTCGACAAACTTTGCCCCATAGCGTGATCTCCACAGAAACCTTCATGGACTTCTTGCGTTAGTTCCTTGGCCTTTTCCTTAGAAACACACCTCAATAGTGGCATCGAGTACCCTCTTCTATATAAAATTTCGTTGACCAGAATGAATCAAGTTGACTACCTCTGGAGGGACCTTTCTTTGTTTCTTTCCACTGGCAATACTCCTTACTCAAGGTATTTAATGAAGGGTATCATCCATGTGTCTGTCGCTTGGATCACCAATGAAGACTCTTCTGCATGGATGCTTGGTGCTGACAAATGCTCAACTAGTACTATGTTTAAGGTGTCAGCATCCTTCGCGCTTGCTAACTTGGCCAAGGCATCAGCATTTTAGTTCTGATCGCAAGGTACTTGCTGGAGGGTATACTTTTTGAACTGTGCCAATGAGTCCTTTGCTTTGTTCAAATAAGCAACCATCTTGAGACCTCGAGCTTGATATTCCCTTTTAATTTGATTAACCACTAGTTGGGAGTCACTGTAGATCTCAAGCGACTTTATATCCATGTCCTTGGCTAATCTTAATCCTGCGAGCAGAGCTTCGTATTCGACTTCATTATTGGACGTTGTAAAGTCAAACCTGATTGCACAATGGAATTGATGTCCTTCGAGCGTAACTAATATCAAACTTGCTCCAGCATTGTGCTCATTGGAAGAGCCATCTATTAACAATTTCCACGAAAGAGTTTGACTTTGGAGTCCAGTTCCTCCATCGGTCCAACATTCTGGATTCCAGTGAATTCTGCGACAAAATCTGCTAGAGCCTGTTCTTTCACAGCTGCTTGTGGAGAATAAGAAATATCAAACGACCCAAGTTCAACTGTCTACTTTAATAATCGACCGGCGGCTTATGATTTCTGCAGGACTTGTCGTAATGGCTGGTCGATGAGTACCACGATGGGGTGAGCTTGAAAGTATGGTCGCAACTTTCTGGAGGCCAAAATCAAGCAATAGGCTAATTTCTCAATCGGTGGATACTGCAACTCTGCTCCTACTAGCCTCTTACTTATATAATACACAGCTTTTTGAACATGTTCCTCCTCTCTGATCAAAACAGCGCTAGCAGCATACTCTGTGAATGCCAAGTAGATGAACAAATTTTCTCTTTCGATCGGCTTGGATAAGCTTGTTCGCACTCTTCCGTCCATTCAAACTTATTGTCGCCCCTGAGTAGATTGAAAAATGGAATGCACTTGTCCGTTGACTTAGAAATGAATCTACTCAAAGTGGCAATCCTCCCGATTAGGCTTTGAACATATTTAATCTTAGCGGGCGACTGCATCTCGATCAGGGCCTTGATCTTTTCGAGATTAGCTTCGATTCCTCGCGAGTTTACTATGAATCCCAAAAAATTTCCTGATCCAACACCAAAGGAACACTTGAGGGGATTTAGCTTCATTTGATATTTGTTCAAGATGTTGAAGCATTCTCGCAGGTCCCCGATGTGCTCTTCTACCTTCTTCAACTTGACTAGCAAGTCATCGATATATACCTCCATGTTAACGCTAATCAGTTCTTTGAACATGTGATTGACCAGTCGCTGGTATGTCGCATCAGCATTTTTCAAACCGAAAGGCCTTACTTTGTAACAGTAAAGCCCTGTATCTGTTCGAAAGCTAGTGTGATCCTCATCAGGTGGATGCATACTAATTTGATTGTACCTAGAGTATGCGTCCATGAATGATAAAATATCATGCCCTGATGTAGCATCGACCAATTGGTCGATCCTTGGGAGTGGGAAACAATCCTTCGGGCAAGCTTTATTAAGGTCTATGAAATCCACGCACGTCCTCCACTTTCCATTCGGCTTGAGAACCAGTATAGGATTAGAGACCCAAGATGGATAAAAATGCTACCCTGATGAATCCATTCTCCTTTAGCTTCTCGACATCATCCTTTAATGCATTCGATCTATCTTTGTCGAGCAGCCTCCTTTTTTGTTGCACTGGTGGAAAAATTTTGTCTATATTTAAGACATGGCTGATAACTGCTGGGTCAATCCCAACCATATCTTTATGCGACTAGGCAAACACCTCCTAGTTCTCCTTCAAAAATTCCACCAATTTTTTCTTTGTTGTTGTCTCTAAGTTTTTACCGACTTTCACAACCCTGGTTGGATCTGCCTCTTCTAGTTGTACCTCCTCGAGGTCCTCCATGGGTCCCACATTTTCTTAAAAAT
This sequence comes from Humulus lupulus, assembly GCF_963169125.1. Classification (NCBI taxonomy): domain Eukaryota; kingdom Viridiplantae; phylum Streptophyta; class Magnoliopsida; order Rosales; family Cannabaceae; genus Humulus; species Humulus lupulus. Next base: position 131,027,622 of record NC_084793.1, read on the forward strand.
CCCCAAAGCGAGGATCTAAGTCTCTATTCTCACTTTGGGCAACACCCTATTTGGTAACCTATTCACCTGATTGGGCTTGCACTTCATTTCCCAACAACAACCTTTCTTCAAATTTTTCCCCCGATCTGCCTCTTTTTTCCTTGGTAATCGAGGAATTATAATATTCATGCACCTCATGATGGTTTCCCAACACGCATCCCACTCCTGCATCGGTTGGAAATTTCATGGCCAAGTGCCAGACCGAGGTTACGGCTCGCAGGTCGACTAGAATAGGCCTTCCAATCACAGCATTATATCGAGAAGGACAATCAACTACTATGAAAGTAGCGAGTAATGTCCTGTTCATAGGTGCCACTCCTGTTGTGCCCGGAAGCCTGATCGACCCAATTGGTGCGAGCCCTTCGCCAGAAAAACCATAAATGGTTGCATGGTTCCAAATCTTGCACTGATAACTTCATCCTCTCCAGTGAAGATTTGTACAGAATGTTGACTGAGCTTCTTGTATCCACAAATACTTGCTTGACCATCATATTAGCGATCTGGACATCCACGACCAGAGGATCTGAATGGGGGAATCGAACATGCTGAGCATTGAGCTCAGAGAAAGTTATCGGTTCTTCCCCTGTCCGAGCTTTTGTGGGAGTTCGCTCCTCTACGTTTAGCATTTCAATGTCATGGTCATGACGTAAGGTTTGGGCGTACCTTTCCCTTGCCTTCCCACTATCACCCACCAAGTGTGGGCCAACGCAAATGGTCAGCAATGTACCAGCAACTGGAGATGGCTGTAAAGGGGGCAAGCGTTGGCGTATAGGTGCCTACTCGTTGCCTCCTTTAGCCTCTCATTGAGAACCTCCAGCTGCTCACACATATCTCCTCAGGTGTCCTTGTCTAATAAGGAGCTCATTCTCATCCTTGAGCTAGTTGCACTCGTTGGTGTCATGACCATAGTCTTTATGAAAATGACAAAACTTAGTTGTATCTCTCTTGGAGATATCTTTCCTGATTGGGGCTGATCGCCTAATAGTTGTGTGAGTGGCCTGATACACTTCTGCTCTGCTATCGACAGGGTTGTATAATTGGTGAACCTTGGCTCATATCTGTTACTTTTAGGGTGCTAGTTCTCAGATGTTGATGGTTCATGGTTCGCTCTTTTTCCTCCATTTTTCCCATTATTTTTTCCATTTCCATTGGGTTTCCCAGACCCATTGGCGGCTTTAGTGGGATCTTCTTTTGGACCCTGGTCATCTGTGGGTAACTTCCCTTCATTGGCTATGGCCTCCTCAAGCTTGATGTACTTGTCTGCTCGGTCCAGAAATTCTTGGGTGCTCTTGACCCCATTCTTCCACAAACTATTCCAGAGGGATGAATGGTGTCGTACTCCAGCAGTAAGAGCCATCACCTTTCCTTCATCGCTAACCGTCTTAGCTCTGGCAGCGGCTCGCATGAAACGTTGAGCCTACCCCTTCAGGGTTTCTCCCTCCTTCTGGCGTATCTCGACCAGTTGATTGGCCTCGGTCAGATGTACTTGACCAGCATAAAATTGTCCGTAAAACTCCTTCACGAACATTTCCCAAGACACTATGCTGGCTGGGGGTAATTTGAAAAACCTCTCCTGAGCAATCTCGGACAAGGTGGCTAGAAAGATTCTGCACCGAGCGTCGTCTGACACCTTTTGGATGTCCATCTGTATCTCGAATTTGTTCACGTGAGATACAGGATCTTCTAATCTAGTAAATTTGGGCAAGACCAGCATCTTAAATTTGCTTGGAGTCTCAGCCATCGCGATTCTTTGCACAAATGGAGTGCCCTTTCTCCGGTCAAATTTAATGTGGGATGTCTGGTTCCCCACTAATTGTTGGACGACCTAATTTAAAGCATCAAGATGGGCCTGCATAGTGTCTGGTACTATTGGAGCGACTGGAGCTGGAGGTGAATACTCGTTGTGTTTCTCTCTTCTGTCATTGAGAACATCCCACAAATCTTCCTCCCTATGCCTTTCCTCGCTCGCGCCCAGTTGATCAAAGACGTTGGGCTATCTAGGCTGGCCCCCAGCATTCTGGCTCATTGGTTGGTTCTCTCTTGGCATAGGGTTCTGTTCTTCACCCCTCTCTTCTTGCAGCTGACCAGCATTTCTTCTGCCCGAATTCGCCTCATTATAGTCACGGCCATCCCTAAAGTGTGACTGACTATGGTGCGACCTGCTATCTGCACTATTTCCCCCTCCCCTTGCTAGCATGTCCCGACTAACAGGTGGAGGCCTATGTTGGTCGGTAGGTCCTCGGGCATTATTATGTCGAGGAGGACCCCTGACCGCAAAGCCTAAATCAACTAGCCTTCTACTTGCAGAAGGATGTTGTCCCCTGCTCAGTGGGTTTAGCTCCTCAGCAGTCTGGTGTCTAGGGCTTCAGGGCTGCCCAGCCCTATTCTGCCTTTGCTACTGGGAATTATCTCGACCAGCGTGAGAAGGTGGTTGTTGCTCAGGATCCTAAAACGCCCTATCCTGTTGAGCAGCAGGGGGTTGCTCTGGCCTCTGAGGGTTTGCTGGTTGAGGCGAAGTGTGGTGATGTTGGGGATGATCTGGACATGGACATTGTTGTGGTTGCGCACTAGGTGGTTGATCCGGTTGGGAGGTAGGTGCAGGCTATCCTCGGGCCAACTGAATGGCTTCCTCCAGAGCGACAGTGGCATCCCTCTGCCGGTAGTCCATGTCAGCCTGACGTTCATTCAATTCTCGGCGTTTCCTATCAATCTCTCTCTACTACAACACCATCGTTTCAGCCACATTTTCTTGATTAGCTCTCAGATTTGGCTAATTCCTCCTGTAGCACAATCAGAGTCATCCTCAACGTCTCATAATCCATTTCCTCCTCTTCCAATGCCACTTGTGCCTCATCCTCAGCCACATTTTGCGGAGGAGGCTGGGTTGGTGTAGTACAAGAGGTTTGCCCAGTCTTCCTAGCTGTTTTCGCCATTTGATCTTCTTAGAGGTCTTGAGTTCAACTCTCAATGAAAGCACCAAAATGTTGACCCTTGATTTGGTCAAGGACACGGAGTCAAGTAAAACGATAAAAACAAGGTGAATTCAAGATAAAAAAAAATAAATGACAACAAATATTTATAGTGGTTTGGCCCCAAATAATGGTAATAACCTACATCCACTTAGTGTTCTTATTAATGTAGAATCCCCAAAGCGGTGATCAATGAACGAGGGTTCATGAGTTTCACAAGCTTGGAGGTGAATACAAATTTGGCGGATAAAAACACTATAATTCTCTCTCAAAATTCCAAAAAAAAAGGTCCCCTCTCTTGAGCCCATTGAGTCTTATTTATAGGCTCAAGGAGTTCTTCTTGGGCCTATGGGCCTTCATTACAATTAATACAAGCGTATCTAAATAAAAATAGAAATCACAATTATTACATAAATGTGAAATTACATATCTGTAGAGAATATCTGAAATGATGAGATCAGACTGGTCGCCCATAAAATATGTCATCTGCTGAGTGAATTCTCTTCTAGCTGATGGTCAAACAGATCGTACTCACTTAAACAGCCACGTGCATCCCATGTGCATGTTAATTTTTCCACTTGATCAGGCAAATCTTTTTTGGGTAAACAAATATATTAGAATTTTAGGATATTAATTTTCCTTGAAAAACCTAATTATTTTTAGGAATTACGAATTATCCCTGAAAAATTCGTGCTGAGAAAATTATCGGTGGTTAAAAGAGTACTATGTAATGTCTTGAGGGATTTGACTATTTAAGTACTGCTACGGAATATTTCTTAGGCCAGGCTCAATTTTACCATAATGTTGAAAATATTACAATAAACTTGGGGGCAAATGTTATCCCTCAAAAATACGAGGATGACATGGCGAATGAGAATGCAGCACGTGACATCACAAATCAGGGGAAAACGAAGAAGTATTGAGAAAAGAACGACGGGTAAAAAAAAATATAGGTCCAGGGAAGTCAACCAAGCCTAAAACCTCTAGTGGTGGTTGGCCTAACCCCAACCCCTAGGGGTGGTCGGCCTAAGCAGGCCCAAGAGCCTAGGGGTGGTCGGCCTGACCCCTACCCCAGGGGTGGTCAGCCCCAATGTGTCCAAGAGCCCCTAGGGGTGATCGGCCTGACCCCTACCCCAGGGGTGGTCAACCCCAGTATGCCCAAGGATCCCTAGGGGTGGTCAGCCTGACCCCAACCCCTAGGGTGGTCGGCCTAAACCACCAAGTACACTTCACTGAGAAATACTCACTCTCGTTCAAACTGAGATCAACATTCCTAGCACTCAGAAGGTCACAGGCCTAGCACCCAGAGGATCAACAGGTCCAACACCCAGAAGGTCACAGGCCTAGCACCCAAGCTCGGGTCGTTGGGCCTAGCACCTAAGTCTCATATACCAACTGAGACTTAACATCTTCCCAAAGGTTTCTATCATGCATTATCCACCACGATCTAGAGAAACAATGAGAAGACCCACGATCTCATAATCATGGGTAGGTGGACACGTATCTCCACTACCTGATAATCATGTACCAAACCATGATCCCAGTATTACTAGTCATGTAACAGCCCCTGGGTACTATAAATAAAGGACCCGGGGCTTCATTTCAAGGGGAGATTGCTTTTTCTAGAATTTTTTAGATCTGAAGAACATTTGGAGAGAAATTCTGGGCAAATCAGAAACAAGAGAATACTTTTTTTCATCAGTGTAATTCGAGTGATTCAATACTCAAAGCTAAGTGGGTTAGGTTATTATTATTCATTAGAACAGGGCTGAACCACTATAAATTTTTTGTGTGTTTACTTAAGATAATCGTACTTTGTCGTTTATTCTATTTATTATGTTCAAAAGGTGTCGTATACTGTACATACAATCATTGGCTAATTTCACTGTAGTGTCCCAGAATATTTACTTAGCTAACTAGATAGTAGTAGTAATAGTTAGTATTAGATAGTAGTATGTTAGTTACTGTGGATTTTGGTTCAAACCGGGACTTAGTTGGAAACTCATAGCAACAGTTGTGGATTTTATAAGTTTAACCTATAGTTTAAAAATATTAATTATAACATAAGGTTTGATTAATATTGCTGGTCATAGATATATATTTATTATAACCTATGGTTTAGATAGAGCTAATAAGAGTGTGACATTTGTCATAATTATGATTATTAAGGAATTAAGTATTTTTTATGGATATTTTTAATAAAAGAAATATCTAGAAGCTCTAGAACCTTCCAGCAGATGTTAGGATCGTATTATGACTCAGTCAAAGCTGTTTATCCAATTCAAATTATGCTGAAAAAGTACAAAGATGTGTTTGATATATCAACGTATGCCAATATATCGCAGCATAGAGGTCGATTTATCGCTTACAAAAGATACGGAAAACACGTTGACTTTGCGCAAACGATCGAACGAGGCTCAGGAATACAGGAGGAGGCGATATATCGCCTATAGCAGGCGATATATAGGTTCCATGTATGTATTTTTGAAAGTTTGATTTTTGAATTTTACAAATACCCTTAACCACTTAAACCTGCCTTTGAATAATTTTGACCGAGCTTTGGGCGTCAGTTGGACGAAAATTCAAATCTTTTTCATTTTATAATCATTTATTTATTCAAATTAAAAGGGGTTAGTTTCACTCCTTGAACTCTATAAATAGGACCTAGTGCTCAGTCGTTTTCTTCATTCTTCAAGCATTTGATCAGACCCTCCAAGGTGCTAGTGTGACTATAAAGAGATACACCTGGATTTTGGGTTACTAAGCTTTTATAAACATTTGGGAAGTGAGAAATAGTGTGATTTTGGTATTAAGGTTTAGACCAATCCATAAGGTCATTCAAGGTATTCCAATTCCTAAGTTCAGTTCTATATGGTTCTTAAGTTTTATTTAGTTTTTTTATTCAGATCCTAACTCTTGTTTATGATTCTTAGGGATGCTCAAAATTTCGTGCTTGTAAAAGACCCAAACTACATGCTCAGGTCCCATGAACATCCAAATGTATGGCTGAGTTGCGATGGCCCCGAGCCACCATCGCCACACACGTCTGCCCGTATGGCCAAGCGTCTCATGCGGCTGCCCAGATGGCCTCATGCCTCGTAAGGGTGGCATGCACCTCAGACGCCTCGCGCGCCCAGGAATTTCGTGAGGCCACACCACCCCGGAGGCCCACGAGTGCCTTGCGTGCCAGGCATCCCGCGAGGCCCTTCCGCCTCGCGTACCAGGCGTCTCACGAGGCCCCTCCGCCTCGCGTGCCCAGCGTCTTGCGAGGCCACACCTGAACGCCTCGCACACCAGGCGTCTCACGAGGCCCCTCCGCCTCGCGTGCCCAGCGTCTTGCGAGGCCACACCTGAACGCCTCGCGCACCAGGCGTCTCGCGTGCCCAGCGTCTTGCGAGGCCACACTTGAACGCCTCGCACACCAGGCGTCTCGCGAGGCTCCTCCACCTCGCGTGCCTAGGGTCTCGCGAGGCCACACATGAACATCTCGCGTGCCCAGGCATCTCGCAAGGCCCATCCGTCTCGCACACCCCCGCTGGCACGGACACGCCTCGCGTGCCCAGGCGTCCCATGAGTCCCGTCTATCTCGCACACCCATAGTGCCTCACGCCTCGCGCCCATGTTGCTTCGAAGGTGTATATGACACCCTACGCCTCGCAGGTGCACATGGTGCCAGGACCTCCTCACGTCCTCGTGAGACCTCACTAACCTTATGAAATGCTATACCCACCTCGTAGAAATGGCCCTACGTCACTTGGTGAGGTTGGGGCCACCAACGAAGTGCACTCTATTCAATTAGCCAGTAGGGACCACTTACAAGGAGGCCAATCATATATGTCATTCAAGGTGGTCCACAAGAGGCAAAGAATACAAACAAGGTACCTCTAAATAGGTACGTACATGCCTGCAAGGATTAAGGGACAGACTTGACACCTGTACCCGAAAAGTAGTGGCGGTTAGGAGTAGTACGAGGAATGGCAGCACCACCTCCACGTCTCTGACATGCAGCAGAGCCGACCACCACTCTCCCAACACCACTACACCTGATACCACTCTCTTGAGAATGTACTTGTGTACCATCTGGTCCCCTGGACCACACTATATCAAGGGTCATTAAAGCCCACCATAAAGGGAACCCTTCTTCAACACTGTTGGGGGTTGGGAAAAAATACTGTAGCACTACACCATAAGAAATACAATTTCAGTTCATCATTTTTCTTCTACAAGTGTTCTTTGAGTTTCCAATTAGATCTTTAAAGTTTTTCTTTCGATAATCTCTACAATTCTATTTTTCTAACTTAACTTGGTTGACGAGTTCTGACCGTCAACAATTTGGCGCCGTCTGTGGGAAGGATAGATTGCAAGTCACTGTTCTTCCGTCGATTCCGATAAGAAAAAATGCCGCGACGTTCGAAACGGTTGAGAGAGTCGCGCGAGGTGGAGGTCCACCTTGACGGAGATCAGCTAAAAGCCTCCATGAGGGATCCTCCTCCACCTGCAATCATGGAGGCCCCAAGGGAGCCTGAGGTGCCCAGAGACGAAAGGGAGGCCTCGTCCCCGGCAGTCCCACCTGAGGAGGATCGCCCAAGGTCAGTGGCTGCCCCAGCAAGGGGTGCCAATGAGTTCCTACCTCCAAGGCCACTGCAAGTGCCAAACCCCGGTCGGCAGGATCCAGGCCCGTCGAAGCGTCGGGCTGACAAGCACCCTCGGGTCCACTCTGTGAGCTCGAGTTCTAAGTCTCAATTCTACGAAGATAAGATACGAGAACTTCACCGTAAGAATCAGAGGCTAGAAATCACCTTGGAGAACATGCAAGAGGTGCTAAATGGCCTGTTGCAAGGGAGATCACACGTGACACTCCCTAAGCGGAAAGAGAAAGGCCAGGAGGGAGTAGAAACCACCGTCCCAGTAGATGATGGACGAACCCGACTCTCCACTAGTAACACCCCCCGGACGAAGCAGTAAGAACACCCCGGACCACCGAAGCAGCCCCAGGGGCCAGGGCTGAAGACCAATGCTACCCCTCGTAACGATGATGAGGTCACCTCAAAGAGAGAACCCTCAGATCTACGGGAAGAGGTCAACAACAAGAGGGTGGGTAAAAGGACCACACCCCCTATGGCACCCCGAGAAGGCAAAGGAAAGGGGGATCCTAACCCGTCCGCTTTGAGAGACTCCCTAAGCAAGAGGAGGCAAGACCTGGACACAGAAATGAGGAGCTTGCGAAGCAAAATCGTCACCACCTCCGGAGGTCAAGCCTTTGAGGAAGATTTCGATCATGAGTCACCCTTCATCAAGGAGATCCAAGCCATCCGGCTCCCAACCAACTTTAAGGAGCCCCATATGACCCCCTACGAAGGGAGCACAGATCCAAAATACCATCTGGATGCATTTAACGATCTGATGAAGCTGAGGGGAATTAGTAGCGGGGCGAGATGTCATTGCTTCGCTGTCACATTAAAAGGACCTGCGTACAAATGGTTCAAAAGACTTAGACCGGGGTCCATCAGATCTTGGCAACAGTTTTCTAATGAATTCCTCCAGCAGCACCACGCCGTGCGAGACTACATAATGCCAGGCACCAGTCTTGCAAATGTGAAGCAAGGAGAAAACGAGAGTCTGAAGAGCTACATTCACAGGTTCAATATGGAGGCAGCTAAAGTAGGGAGCCTGACCCGCCGAGAGCTAAAAATGGCCATCACAATTGGAGTGCGCCCAGGAAGCAAGTTATGGGATAACATGCTCAAGAGGGAGCTCACAGACTTGGATGATTTCTACGAGCGAGCATAAAAATATATTCGCGTGGAGGATGGTCATGAGAGCCTCAAAGCCAGAAAAGGCGAGTCGCCCCCGAAACCTTCGATCCGAGAAAACCAAAGCGGTGCAAAGAAGAATGGGGTTTATGAGGGAACGAGAGATGATCGACCCCGAAAGCATCAACACTCTGATGAGCGCCTACAGGGCCCCTACACCTTTTACACTGACCTCACCCATGCGAGAGAGCATATTTTCGTTACGAACGAAAACCAGGTCCCTTTCAAAAGGCCCCCGCCAATGAAAAAAGACCGGTCTAAAAGAGACCCCAGCAAGTATTTCCAGTATCACAAGGATATCGGCCACACCACCGCGAAATGCAACCATTTGAAGGTGGAAATTGAGGAGCTCATCCACAGGGGACATTTGGGCAGATATGTGCGCAAGGAGAACCATAGGCCAGAAGAAGGAGCGTCCCCGACGCGGGCGCGAGAGGTGGCCCCAGAAGTACAGGGAGAGGTCAGGACCATCTTTGGAGGTCTAGGATTTGGAGGCGATTCAAGGAAGGGACGAGACAAATATGCCAAGGAGGCCAGACGAAGTCCACCACCGTGTGTCTTAAGTTTGGAGCAATGACCCCCAAAGAGTTTCAAGGGCGAGAATGACTCAATAACTTTCACTGAAGAAGACGCGCAGGGGGTGCATTTCCCTCATAATGACCCCCTGGTGCTAACTGTCCAGCTTGCGAACGTGAGAGTACATCGGGTCCTAGTGGATAATGGAAGCTCTGTAGACATCTTGCATCGCCCCGCTTTGGAGAAGATGGGACTGAGCGTCCGGCACCTAAAACCCTGCAATACCTCCCTTTACGGGTTCACAGGGGACTCAATACAACCCCTAGGTGCAATTGAATTAGCCCTCACCATGGGGGAACAACCCAGGAAAACCACCATAATGGAAAATTTTGTCATGGTGGATTGCGCCTCAGCCTTCAATGCGGTATTAAGGAGACCCTCTTTGAGAGAATTGAAGGCGATAACTTATGTGTATCACCTAGCTATGAAATTCCCAACCCCTGGGGGAGTAGCATGCATGAAAGGGGATCAGAAGGAAGCGAGGGAATGCTATAACATGTCCCTCCGCACGGCCACAAAACCATCAATGCCGATGGAAATGGTTGTGTATGAAGGCGCAACCCACACGAGTTGGACCCACGAGTTACGGAACACCTCAAGAAATGCTACCAGTGAGGCTTCGGCACCAGGTGCAAAGAGGACCTATGTTTAGTGTGTTCCTTGTTATGTTAGCTTAGTGAGTAAGAATCAAAGAGGCTACCTAGGTAACCTCCCAATTAGATGTAACCCTTTTTTATATATAGACATATCATTGTAACCTGCCTACTATGAATAAAACTGTTCACATCTTCGAATGCTATTTTTCTCCTTTATGTGAGCATCAATCGAAGTGCCCGCCGAGATAAACTTCACTAGACACTTGGGGGGGAATAGTGGCCCACGAAGGGAAAAGAATACAGCAAGCAGGAGTATCCTAAAAAGGACCCCCTATCAGGAGAATCCTAAAAAGGACCCTCTATCAGGAGGATCCTAAAAAGGACCCCTTGCATCAGGGCCTTAAACATAATTCTTTTAAAAAAAAAAGAATGCAATTCGTGGTGAACCCTAACAAACAGGGAGGAGATCTTGCAAGGCATCTCCTGAAGTTCACAAGGATTAGCTACCCTTACGAACATCAAGGAGGCCAAAAGGTTCAATAAGCCTAGAGCGGCCACCAAGCCGTCTAGCCAAAAAGGGTCCTAAAAGAGGCCCTTGCAAAAATAGTACTAAGAACAATGACGAGAATGACGCTTCTCCCAAAAAATAATAAGCGCGTGCAAAAATGTATAAAAGGATAGCTAGAACCCAAGGGGTCGAAATATCCTTATAGAAATAGTCAAGGGGCACCAAAAAAGGACCCATTGAACCCTTTTGCATGGGCTCCAAAGGACCTCTAGCCTGATAAATAAAATAGGGGAACCTACCAAACCCCATCATACAGGCTCAAAAAGACCTCAAACACAGAGGAATAAGAAATGAATAATCGCATATGTATATATTAAAAAAGAGTCTTGGTAACATGGCAAGGTTCAAAAAAAAAAAATTATTACAAGCATAACAAGGCTCAAATGAGCATACACCCACAGCGGGCTAACTGGCAAGGATTATGAAATAACGATCTCAGGGCCTCCTGCCCTGGGCGTTCCACCCAGTCGCCCGGGCAATGGCATGCTCGCCAAAGGAGGAGAAATCGAAGTTGGGATCCTGCCTCCATACGCCATAGAGGGCGCGCTCTATAGACCTATACTCAGTGGCTGCCCTGTCCGCCTCTAAAGAGGCAACCCTCTCCTACGATGCTGCTACATCAGCTTTGGCAACCTCAAGTTCGGCCTCTAGGGAAGCGACCCTCTCCTGCGACGCAGTCGCGGTAGCCTGGGCACCCTGGAGTTCGCCCTCTAGGCTAGTAACCCTTTCCTGCAGCATCATGGCCTTAACAACCACCTTCTTCTTCCTTTTTGACAAGGAAAAAAATTTTTGCCCGAGCCTTTTTTAGCTTAGACTTGGTTTCCTCAAGCTCTCTCTCGAGCTCCTGGACCCCGGCCGTAAGACGGTCCCTCTCGGTACTCAACGCGGAAAGATTGTGAGTCGAGTCGGTAAACCGCTGAGCCACAGTATAGGCCTGCACAAGAAAGATAAAAACAACAATGATAAGTAACAAAAAAAATATAATAATAATAATAAGGCCAACACAAGATGCATGAACTCACCCAAGCAGTAGTGCGCGTCAGAGTCTCCCCAAGGTCCGACAGGGCGAAACTCCCAAGACCATTCCAATTAGCTTTGGGGAGGTCTGAGGCGATTTGGATATACCGCCGCCCGTAAGAGGTCGCCATGCGATTCACCCAGGGCACCCCTTCCAAGTCAAGGGCACCTGGCTAGGTAAGGACAGACGTCCTGCTCACCGAAACAGGAGGGGGCGTAGGAAAATTGGGAAAATGAGCCCCCGGTAGATCAGGAGGGGGTGTAGGAAGATTGGGAAAATAAGCCCCCGACGGACCAGGGTCGTGGGGAGCCTGAGTAAAAGCGTCAAAGTCCACGGGGTCGGGGCAAACAAAATGCCCCCATATGGCATGTTAACCTTGGGATTGGGAAACCATGTCCAGGTCGGAAGGGACAAAGGGAGGACATCCCCCAGGAGACGAGGATAGCTGGTAAGGTCGCCCATGTCCAAGGGGGACTTCCTTCGGCACATCCTCAGCCTCACCTTCACCCGGGCAAGGCTCAGTTGATGCAGCCTTCATCCTCTTTGACCCAGGATTTGTCCACAGCAACCTGGGATCTGAAACCGGGGACAGCCGGTGAAGGTTAAGATTTTCCATAGTGAATAGGTACGGCCTTTTTCACGGCAGGGTCAGCGTTGATAAGATCCTTCACGGCGTCCGCTTCCAACCCAACAACCTCGGGTATGGCGAACTGCTCTGCATGATCCACACCATTGTTGACACAATCATAAGTTATAAAACAATAAGTTTCGGCAAAAAGAAAAAAGAGGAGAAAAGGTGGCTCGAGGTACTTACTGGGAGCAGAATGGAAGTGCTCGCGAACAGAAAGAGGGCCCTTCACGAAGAAAAAGTCCTACTTCTAGGACCCCGGGTTGGACACTGAGCCTTCTTTCAAAGGGACCTCATTATTGGATTTTTGCAGGTAATAGAAGCCCTTGGACTTGGGAGAGGGCATGAGATTGTACAGGAAGTGCACCTCTAGCACCGTAGGAGCACGTTTGGCAAGTTCCGCACACATGATAAAAAGGCAGCTCAAGGTCAGCCAACTGTTGGGTGCCAGCTGAAGTGGAGCAAGGTCAAAGTAGTTGAGGATCGCAACGAAGAACGGGTGTAATGGGATGGTACCACCCGCCTTCAGGATGTGCTCGCTAAGGGCCACGAAGCCGAGACTAGGGCAGTCAGCCCGACAGTTGTCCGAAGGGGTGTATAAGGCGTACTCCGGAGGAACACGGTAGTGCTTCACAATTTCCCTCAGTTTATTTTCTGACACGTGGAACACCAGGGAGGATGCCAATAAAGGGGCATCATCCTGTTCATTGATGGATACCTGTCGTCGTCCCTTCGGCATATCTGCTAAACCAAAAGAAAAAGGTGAGGAAGAGACAGAACACTTTACCTTCCATTTTCTCTTCCTAGCAAGAGTCTTCCACCGGGGCACCGGCTGCGGAAGCGCTAAGCTAGGGAGGATCGAAAACAAGGGCTGAAGAGAAGCAGAACCGGCCCCATGACAGTCATTAGGCGAAGATGGGCTAGAGGGCTCAGGCGGAAGATGTCCCTCCATAAACTCCAACTCCCCCTGCAAGTCTAAAAGGGTCACCTTAAGGCTCGCTATGTGGTCACTAAGGTCAGGGGGAAAGGTGCTCCATCTCTTCTCAACACCGAGTCAATTTCACTCTCCACCACCCAAATTTTATGCCCAAGTGCAGCCATGTGCTCAAGATGACAAATATGGGCCTGCCTTAAGGAGTCATAGTCTTGGTAAGGGTTTTCCTCAGGGGACTCTGAGTCTGAAGACAAGTCATCAAACTCAACCCCCGGAGGTATGCTGAACGGGCCGTCACTTGCCATGATACCTCGTCCCAAAAGCAAAAAGGGGTTCACGTATAAATGAGAGGATTGCTACAAAACACAAAGGAATGGGCTCAAAACTTCTAGGCACAAACACTCTAAATGACCCGCCACGGGGTGTGAATAAAGGGGCATGCCTTAAAACTAACTCACGACAGGCTCAGGCCAAAGTACCCCATTCCGAGTGGTGCTAATATTGACCCAATGAAAACAAGGGAAAAAGAGAATATACCTCAAGCAGGAAAAATGAGACGCTGTCGTGGTCAAAAGGAGGTTGGGGGCCAAAAGTACCATCGCGGTCAAAAAGAGCCAAATGGTCGAAAGTGCGCGTCTGCAAAAATAAACAGAAAAGATGTGTTAGCCTCCAAATATATGAAGAGGTATAGACATACCAAAAATTAGCCCAAATATATATATATATAAACAAAGGAGGAAACTATAATAAAAGTGAGGTGGTGGGGGATTGAACCCCTTACCTCTTGAAAGGAGCAAAGGTCTAAATACCACTAAGCTAAGAAGATGGAGTGTAAATAATAGGCTTGGCATGGGGGCCTATTTATAAGAATTAAAGAGAAGAATTAAAGGTCCTCTCCTAGACTGGGGGGCAAGTGTGGATGCTCAATATTTTGTGCTTGTAAAAGACCCAAAGTACATGCTCAGGTCCCATGAACATCCAAATGTATGGCTGAGTTGCGGTGGCCCCGAGCCACCATCGCCTCGCACGTCTGCCCGTATGGCCAAGCATCTCATGCAGCTGCCCAGATGGCCTCGCGCCTCGTAAGGGTGGCATGCACATCAGACGCCTCGTGCGCCCAGGAATTTTGTAACGCCCTACTTCCTTAGAGCCGTTACTAAGTGAGTTTTAAGACAAAACAGTGTGCAATGAACTCGCTAACCGAGGTTTTGAAACAAAAGTGTGACTAATTAAAAGTTAAGGTTGTAATCTTAGAAAAACGCGTTGTTTCAATAAAACTTCTAGTATTAAACATTTGGGATCCCAAAATAAGGTTTGAAAACTATTTACTTCTTAAAATAAGTTTACAATTGATCAGTTATAAAAATCATAGATTATTACAGCCATTTTCGAATAAACCCCCAACCAAAGCAGTCGGGCAGGCCAAACATGTACGCGTCGCTTCACGCTCTCCGTACTCATGGTTGGTTGACTCAGTCTTTGCCCTTACCTGCAACACGGAGCACCCGTGAGTCGAAGCCCAGCAAGAAAACTCATGCAGTTCATAACATATGCAAAATATACAGTTAATCATATCAGATAATCCACAAATAATCGAGTCAACCAGTAGACTAAGCAAACACGGCCATGCCGCCCCAGAAGCCTTACCGAAGCCTGGGGTCTCGGTCCTCACCGTAGGGATATCACACGTATCCCCTGGGTCCTACCCTGACCATAAGCATCCCATGTGCTAAGTGTTACTTCCGGCCCCGCTGCCGTTCTCGGCCTTGCCGCCCTCGGCCATAGCCGTTCATTTCACTATAATCACATATAGCATAAATCAAACAACATTCAAACAAATATCAATTCATTTAAATCTACACCCTAACATGTAATGCAATATAGGGCCGTGCCCTGCAATCATCTCATCATGCAATATAGGGCCGTGCCCCGCAATCACACTATGGGCCCACGCCCTATCCTACGGGTGTTATAGTTTTCTTACCTTTCCCTTCAATAGCTTAGATCACCTGACTCCTTGAGCACGATCCCACTCGAGCCTTAGCGCACACCTAGGCACAAACATAGGTCAAAGTCAACACCGAACCCCAAGTCCAAATACCTAGCCTCGGGACCAATCCCGAGCCCCCGGGAAGTCCTAAATCCCCAAAACAAAGTGGCGGAATCGAGCCTCGAACCCTAGGTCAAAATCCCTCATCAAAAACCCAAAAATCCACCTCTGTGAACAGTGCAGCGCTACAGTGCTATAAAGAGGGCGCTGTAGCGCTACAAGCAGAACACACCCCCCAGAATAGGGGCTAGCGCTACAGTGCCCACTGACTAGCGTTGTAGCGCTAGTTGCAGCCCAACAGAACCCGAAAATCGCATCTTGCGATTTCCTTCAACCAATTCAACCCCAAACTTGTCCAAACCTTTTCCAAACCCAAAATCAAGCTTATTAACACCTCACACTCATCCCAAGCATCCTAAGAACTCAAAACTCAAGCACATTCAACCCAAATCTCAAAATTCACCATGAACAACCCTAAACCCAGAAATTCAATCAACAACAAAGTTAAAGGCTTAGAATTCTTACCATTGATGCAAATTTCGACCTTGATTCAACCCTAGGCCTCCATAGCTTGCTCTCCCTCAAAGCTTGCTCAGAAATTCCCTAAAATTCCCATCAACTCAGCTCAAAACACAGCTCAAACCATCAAAACCCTTAAACTGAAATCTCTAAAAACTTACCTCAAAAGTTGATGTGTTCTTGCTAATCCTTGCCAAATCTTCAAGTCTAACCCAAGATCCTTGATGCTCAGCCTATCCTAGCTCTCCACCGAGCTTTTCCCCAAGAAAAATGGAGAGGAATGGTGCAAGAATGCACAAACCGCCCCATTAGGAAAACCCTCTGTTTTTCTCTCTTTTCTTTCTTTCCTTTTTCTTTATTTTCTTTCTTTCTCTCCACAGCCAACACTTCTCTATAAATCCCACTAAGTGTAAAGCCTTATTTAATCTATCTCCAAAAAGCCAAATGACCAAAATGCCCTCCCCATAAATTCTAACCCTTTTATCCAAGTAGGGCCATTTTAGTCATTTTACCCAATTCCCGCTAATCCTCAAGTGTCTCTAATATTTTCCCGTTGCTTTCTAACACCTGATAAACCACCAAATAAATACTCCCCATCATCAAAATTAATCTCAATCTATTCTCTAAATTCCTGCTTATACCCCCAGGCTCGCCCCGAGCCGGGTATAAATTCCCGTCATGACTTTCCGCTAGCCTGCTCACTGGGATCGCCTCGAGTCACAAATCACAGATACGTCCACATACCACTGTGGTCTCAACAATCATCACATATCAATACAGTTATGCCCAACATGGCCAAATTACAATTATGCCCTTCTAACACGATTCGGGCCTACATGCATACTAATATACATAGTCATGCATCTCAGATAAACAACTAGTCATATAACATGCTTTAAATCATAATCATGCATTTAACTCATCAAAGTCACACATAAATCCCATCATGCCCTCCTGGCACGCTAATCAAGGCCCTTAAGCCTTATTAGCGAAATTGGGTCGTTACAAATTTCGTGAGGCCACACCACCCCGGAGGCCCACGGGTGCCTTGCGTGTCAGGCGTCCCGCGAGGCCCCTCCGCCTCGCGTGCCCAGCGTCTCGTGAGGCCACACATGAATGCCTCACGTACCAGGCGTCTCACGAGGCCCCTCCGCCTCACGTGCCCAGCGTCTTGCGAGGCCACACCTGAACGCCTCGCGCACCAGGCGTCTCGCGAGGCCCCTCCGCCTCGCGTGCCCAGCATCTTGCGAGGCCACACTTGAACGCCTCGCGCACCAGGCGTCTTGCGAGGCCCCTCCACCTCGCGTGCCTAGGGTCTCGCGAGGCCACACATGAACATCTCGCGTGCCCAGGCATCTCGCAAGGCCCATCTGTCTCGCACGCCCCCGGTGGCACACACACGCCTCGCATGCCCAGGCGTCCCATGAGGCCCGTCCATCTCGCACGCCCATAGTGCCTCGCGCCTCGCGCCCATGTTGCTTCGAAGGTGTATATGACACCCTACGCCTCGCGGGTGCACATGGTGCTAGGACTTCCTCACGTCCTCACGAGACCTCACTAGCCTTATGAAATGCTATACCCACCTCGTTGAAATGGCCCTACGTCACTTGGTGAGGTTGGGGCCACCAACGAAGTGCACTCTATTCAATTAGCCAGTAGGGACCACTTACAAGGAGGCAAATCAGATATGTCATTCAAGGTGGTCCACAAGAGGCAAAGAATACAAACAAGGTACCTCTAAATAGGTACGTACATGCCTGCAAGGATTAAGGGACAAACTTGACACCTGTACCCGACAAGTAGTGGCGGTTAGGAGTAGTACGAGGAATGGCAGCACCACCTCCACGTCTCTGACATGCAACAAAGCCGACCACCACTCTCCCAACACCACTACACCTGATACCACTCTCTTGAGAATGTACTTGTGTACCATCTGGTCCCCTGGACCACACTATATCAAGGGTCATTAGAGCCCACCATAAAGGGAACCCTTCTTCAACACTGTTGGGGGTTGGGAAAAAATACTGTAGCACTACACCATAAGAAATACAATTTCAGTTCATCATTTTTCTTCTGCAAGTGTTCTTTGAGTTTCCAATTAGATCTTTAAAGTTTTTCTTTCGATAATCTCTGCAATTCTATTTTTCTAACTTAACTTGGTTGACAAGTTCTGACCGTCAACAATTCATGATTAGGTATTTAAGTTCTTGAAACTTAAGGTTCTTCTTGGTAAGTTTCTTCTTGATGGTTTAGTTCTCATTTCATCTTTATTCTTTAGAGATTCTCACCATTTTACTATTGGTTTATAGGACTTTCTAATCCCGTTCTTGTTCCCAAATATCTCGGCTTTTGGTAAGGAAAATAGGATAGATTTTATGTGCTTATATGTTATGATATGTATATGTATAATATGCTTTATAGTCCTTGGGCATATAACTTGTTTAGATAACAAGCCCCACAAATTTATGGGCATATGACTTATTTAGATAACAAGTCCCACAAATTTATGGGCATATGACTTGCTTAGCTAGCAAGCCCCAAGAAGTATGATGGCCATTGTAGTCCTATATGATATATGTTTTTGATAGTCATATGTTTTTATAATATATGATATAGTCTTATGCTTATAAATTATGATGTATGTTTTAATAGATTTTCCTTGCTGGGCATTAGGCTCACTCCTTTATTTTTTAGTGTGATGCAGGAAAATGATTATGGAAGGCAGAAGGATTCTTGGCAGCTTGGCTTGTGTGTTGAGGATGAATGGAATGAATGGACTGCGTGTCGATCGAGGATGACATTTATTTTAGTCTTTTGAATTATGTTTCTTTTGAAATTCCGCATTTAGTTTTTGAGCAATTGATTTAAAGTTATGTTTTATCAAACAATGGGTACCCATACCATATTTTATATCTTATTTTGTAATTTGCACAATATTTATTTTGGAGTTTTAATAAAGTTATGATTATTTCTTATGTATGTTTTCTCCAAAAGTGGTAGCTATGTCTAGTGGTTTTAATGGTCCAAGATCTTAGAAATAATTGGGTCATTACATTCACAGATCAACACTTAGTAAACCGCACTAGTAACTATTCATTAAAAATTTAATACTTTAATATGTTACTCATTATTTTATTCATTATATATGATCTTAATTCTCTCGTACTAATACAAGATCATATTCTCATTAATGAAAAAAGAATTTTCTTGATATTATCATATAATTAATTCAAACAATAATTATAGTATTCAAATATAATAAAATCGTTCTTCTATTTAATTCAATAAAATGTCTTGACATACTTTTAAGGCATTAATCCTAACAAAATGTACTTTATTTTATGCACCAATATCGTTTGTCTAGAGGATTGAATATGTATTTAACCAAGTGGGAGATCGTTATGATTGGTTAAATACATGGTGAAATTTGTTAGGCAAGAGGTATAAAAACCATAACGATTTCACTAAAATCAAAATGTGAGAGTTGGCATTTGGTATAGACATTTATAAATTATCTTTTTAGGTCCAAAGTGTTTATTTGGAGTGTATAAGAGTACCCAAAAAGTTTGGGAGCATTTGGAGATGATTTGAGGCAAGTTGTGAGGAGTCAAGTCAGGTCCATAGGCGTTGTGTCGCCTAGACCTGAAATGACCAAACTGGCGACGCATCGCCTGGGTGCAGGCGAGGCAACATCTGGGCCTTCCGTACGGGACCGTACAGTGACATGTGGTTCTTGATTAGTCTCTAGGGTTTCTATTATTGAGTTAATTATATTTATTCATTGTTAATTTAAATTTTGTACTCCATAAATTCTCAACACTGCTATGGTTTACAAACGAATGTTGCTATAGTTGGGTGTTCTCAACCCTCATCTTGTCACTATAGATGGAGGTGGAGGCCACTGCCATCACCATTGAACTCATTGTGGCATGGACTTCAAAGCCCACGTCACACACCTCCCATACTCATTGGTATGCAATGGCACTACCTTGGTTGCTGTTGTGCACGGTAGTTCAATGACAGTGTATTGATGATAAATTTTGTCAACGACAAGTTTATATGAAAATGATAATAAGTTATATATTTTTTAAAATTGACTGATGAAAAGAAAGGTTTATAGTGGTTCAACCCTAAACAAACTGGCCAATCTATTATAGTATTTTGTTGCATTTATCCTTAGTCAAGAGTTTTACAACGTTTTGGCATACAAAAGGTTCTTCTCTCTGTTACATCGTGACTCTTCTATCTATAGGGGACTCTTTACAACTAGTCTCTCTAATTTCTGATTAGTTACTAACTACCTTTCAATAAATATCCTAATTCGATTTCTTAATATATAAGAGTTGACATTCAAATTTAAGTGACACATGGCTATGATCCTTTCACAAACAATTACAAGATCATTGCTCTTGATCCTGTATCTTCTCTTGCCTAAAATATCTGGTCGAGCACTACTTTCCACCCAAGCACCTTCTTCACATATATTTCAGTTGCAAAAATCTATGATTCCCTGGTCATAACCATGTCTGAGCAGGTGAACTCCTACCTCCTAGTCGAGCTTTGCTAGTCTTTTTTGTACTAGAGGTTTTGACTACACTATACATCATTTTTGGCATGCTAAAACTATGCACAAGAGAGTGTTTTGGCCATCTACAATTGTAGGTGCATTGAAACTTGTTTAAAGCTTAAAATACCATCATTAGATTTGTATTTGACTCCATAAATGCTACATTTTTTTTTTAATGATTTAAAAAAAATAGTATATGGTTTAAAAAATGAGTAACCAATTTATCGAAACTAGTATGATGACCTATTTAAAGAATTGAAGCTTGCTGAAATCGAGTTCATTGCTGCTAAATATATAAAAATTAACTTTAAGAATGCAGATATATATTTTTATAATTTGTCATTAAACTACTATCTATGTATATAGTTTTCGTCTAGATTCTCAAATAGCACACATCAATGCTACATTAGTAATCTAGTTAAAAAAATGAACGAGATACAATAAAATTGATACATTTTTAATAGTTGCTATAGTTGAAATGAATTTTGGCCCCACAAAAAAATTGGTGACAAAACTCTACAAGAATTTCGAGGGATAAATCCTATTTCTCCTTCATTTTTTTTTAATTGTAGTAATGAGAATTTGGTTTCCAAGAACGTTTTTAACACATTACAAAAAATTTAGTATTTGATTATTCTTAAATGAAAAGAAAAATATTCACCTAGTAACTATTTTCAATTTTCATACACTGATATTTTTTTTCTAAAAAAAATAAAATAAAAAAACATAATAAAATTGCAATTTTTTTTTTATTATTATTATTAAGATCATTTCTTTTTCCTATACTATTGAAAAAATCTCTATAAATAATGTGAGTGGATCCGGCCGCCGGAGATATAGGGTTGATCCAATTTACAAACCCTGCCTGATGGGTAGTGTCCTGAACCAACGCCCAAAGGAGGAGAAACAAGGAAAAATCCCTCCTCCGGAGGCGGCCTGACAATAACCCCTCTCATCTCCGCCTTCAACCACTTTCAATTTCTCATCAAGTTTTGCAGATTCAAAATTCTCGAAGAAGATGGATCAGTCCTTCTTACTCATGCTCTCCAATCTCCTACATCTCCAGAACTCCCTCGACCCAACCACATCTTTACTCTCCGATTCTCTCTCCTCCCCCACCTCCGCCTCCGCCGCTTCCTCCTCTTCTTCCTCCCCCACCTCTCTCCTCACCTCTTCCTCCGCAGCTCCACTCCTCTTTTTCACCATCGCCTCTGTCCTCTCCTACATCGCCTCCTCTCGCCCCTCCCCCGCCAAGTCCTCAGCAAATCCCCCTCCCTCTTCCTCCGCCGGAAAATCTGCCGCCGCCGCCTCCGACTACTCCGTCTCCGCCTTTCGAGCCCTCTCCACCGAGCACATCTGGTCCCTTGAGGCCCCTCTCCGAGATGCCCAGTGGCGTTCCATGTACGGCCTCTCCTATCCGGTCTTCACAACCGTTGTCGAGAAGCTTAAGCCCTATATTGCTCTCTCCAATCTCTCACTTCCTTCTGATTACGCCGTCGCCATGGTGCTTTCTCGCCTCTCCCATGGCTGGTCCGCGAAAACCGTTGCTGCTAGGTATTCTCTTGAGCCCTATCTTGTTTCCAAGATTACTAACATGGTTACTCGCCTCCTTGCTACCAAGCTCTACCCGGAATTCATCAAGATCCCAGTCAGCCGCCGCAGGCTTATTGAGACGACTCAAGCTTTCGAAGAGCTGACTTCGCTTCCCAACATGTGTGGTGCCATTGATGGGAGCCCAATTAAGCTTCATAAGCTTCCCCATGACCAGAATTTGTCTGGGAATTACAAATGTCGATATGGGTATCACTCTGTTCAACTTCAGGTGGTGGCTGACCATAAGAGAATCTTCTGGGACGTTTGCGTTAAGGCTCCAGGGGGGACCGATGACGCTGCCCATTTTCGGGACAGTCTTCTGTACAATCGGCTGACTTCAGGTGACATTGTTTGGGACAAGGCTATTAGTGTCCGAGGTCATCCTGTTCGGCCTTACATCGTTGGGGACTGGTGCTATCCCATGATGCCTTTCTTGCTGACTCCATTTTCACCGAGTGGGATGGGCACGCCAGCGCAGAACTTGTTTGATGGGATGCTTATGAAAGGCCGGTCTGTGGTGGTTGATGCAATTGGGTTGCTCAAAGGGAGGTGGAAAATTCTTCAGGACTTGAATGTCGGTCTTAATCATGCGCCGCAGACGATTGTGGCTTGTTGTGTTTTGCATAATTTGTGTCAGATTGCCAAAGAGCCGGAACCGGAGCTTTGGAAGGAGCCTGATGAGAATGGAGGCCCGCCCAGGGTGCTAGACAGCGAGAAGTCGTATTATTACTTTGGGGAGAGCTTGAGGCAGGCAATGGCTGAGGACTTGCACCAAAGGCTTTCATCAAGATAGGATTTTGAATGTGAGGCATCTATTTTCCCGTATGAAGTTAAACATGTATACTTCTTCTTGCTATTACTTATTGTGAGTAGGTTTTTAAACTAGATGTTTAGGAGATGTTAACTTGCAATGACTACTGTTTAGACTGTATGACCAACTAACTAGAAAATGGTATTCAAAGATTACCCCAAATCGTGAATTGGAAAGAGTGGAAATCCACGACCATTGTCTTCAAAATGCTGTATTCATGTCACTTTTTTATCTCTGGAATGCTTGGTTTCAGTCTCCTATTTTATATTTAATAGCAAATGAAGTTTCTGTGGGTTAGAAATTCTCCAAGTATCAAGGCTGTAATCAATACTATCTAATCCAAACGATTGGGTCGACTATATCAGGGGACTTCAATAATCATTAAACTGATCAACAAGACAGGCACAGTAATATTTTGATTTGAATACTTTTTCCTGCACATTAAGGTGTCTTGATGCTCTCTTTAAATACCGACTTCTTGATTTTATTGATGAAATTGAAAGCAAATTTTGGGATACGAGGGAATAGCTTAACGTGCAGCGATTCAGTATTTCAATTTTAGTTGACTTGATGTTTTTTTCTGTTGCCTCTCCTCCATTTATTCCCCGGCCTTTAGTTGTGACATGTGGCCTTCGAAAGTCTTGTGTTGTTTCTTCTTGTTGGGTGTTTGTTTGAGTTAATTTAACTCAAATTAACCTTTTTTTGGATATTTGATTTTTTGACAATAAATGGATTTCATGCTTATACTAAATAGAGTATGATTTGATGTCGGAGTTATGATGATGAAGCATCTTTTACTCCAATCTCTTGTTACTTCTGGTGTTTGGCTTACTCTATTCTGGGTTTGTCTTGATTTAGGAATACTTGTTTTCATTTATCTGAGTTATATTGGAAAGTGAAAATCCATCGAGTATGGCCATATGCTTCTTTTTTCGCGTTTGCCGGATACACAAACTTTAAGCACAATAAATCATGGAAAGAATAGTGTACTGATGAGCTACATGATCAACACTTATAAAAGCTGATTTTCTGTCTCTTGCGAACTCACCGATGGAAGAAAGATGTTGAGTGGCTTGAGTCTCTAAGGAGTGACTCCAGTATACATATTATATATAAATATATATATTTTCGTGTCGAATGTGATACCAAATTTAATTATACTCAACTTGTCAGAACTATTCAAAAAAAATGAGAACTGCTGTTAATTCATTATTCAAAATTAAAAATTAAAAAGGTATTTTAAACTTTGAAATTAAAATAACATAAAATGATGAACAAAGCAATTGCACTCATAATAACAATTTAGTAGAAAAAGTTAAAGAGTTATTCACCATCTTCCATATTCATTCAAAATTAACAATGACTAATACTGTTTCCTATCCCAAAATAACACAAGCATTTATTATCCCAAATCTCCTTAATATACTTTCTTAAAGTAAAGCACTCTTAACAAATTCATCTAATAGAAATGCCCGTATATTTAATTTAATAAAAGCACTAATTTCAATGGACTTGAGTTAATCTAAGCAACAAACCTATATCTAGGTTATATTATTCGTCACAATTAAATATGTCTTTGACATTACCCTTAATTGCAAAATATCACAAAAACCTAAAATTCTAAACAATTAGGTGAATAGAAGCCCTAAGATAATAGCAGATTAAAATAAAATCTTATTTACTGGCCATATAAACAAGTTCAAAACAATAATCATAAGATTAAGCAAAAATATAATACCAAGGAATAGAAAGAATAAATCAAGAACTCATTTTTAGAGTTTTGAAAAACCCTTAACTAGAAAGAAACTACGTCATAATCTCAAACATAATTAACATCACAATTAAAATAATAGAGTTTAAGGAAGAAGAAAAAAAAAACTAGAATATTAATGATAATAATGATCAATCCTCCTCTCTCCAGGACTATCTGAGTTTAAGTCTCTAAAAAACGCAATTAAAAGTTATTTTGAAATTTCTCCTAATTTCTCTTTTATAGTCCCCTTTAATTATATTTAGAATTAAAATTTAAAATCTAAAAAACGGTGTAGGCCACAATCTGGGATACTCACTGCCACAGCCTCAGCACATTATCGCGATAAAACACGGGAGTTGGCCGCGGCCTGCAATCTTCATCGTTGCAACCTCAAAGCCTGGAAACCTCTTAGGCTACAGGCAGGAATATTCACCATCTCGGCATAGACGCGAATTTGATTCTCTCCAATTCCTAGGTCCCAGCCTAGGTTTTCCTCCGCTCCAGCCTCGAGTCTCTGGTTTAGGGACTCCAAAATACTGCCAAAGTTCTTCTAAATCTCTTGTATCTCATCAATCATCTATCCACGACTTGCATGAAATCTGCCAATTTACTCCACATAAAATGCATTGTAGCTTAAAAATCAAAATCTCATAAAACGAAGTTAAAAGATCTAAAAACACTAAGAATCAACATTATCTATGTTAGAAGAAACTAAGAATATATAATACAAAATGCCTACTTGACCTTTTAACTCGTATAAGACAAAATTTCAACCATAAAATGAGTATTGTTAATCCATTGCATGCGTGATCTAAGAAAATGTAGCCACCATAAAGTTAGAGCCGTAGAGGCCCCCATTAATATTCTACTTACTTTCGTTTTTAGCTCAAGGCATCCATGTTCTTTGGAATCAGTGCTAAACATGACCATTCCTATAACAGCATATGAGTTTGGAGACTCCATTCTCAACATCTCATTTTGGCTCAGCATATGTCAAAACTGAGAAAAACTTTTAACTCCTGCTTGATCTCATCAATATGAACAAAGTTTCCGTAGGACTGGGATCCCTTTGATAAAATCGTGATGCCAGTCACAGAAAATCATTTGTAAACTGAAATAAAAGGACCGACAGTTAGTGCACTTTCATCATGAAGAACCTAATGATAGAACTGGTACTACAATATACACAACAAAATTTGACGTCATAGAGTCGGGAATAAGCGAGGAATAACTATCTGGAGAAGTTGAGATCACGATTTTGCAGAAAACAAACACCGGGGACGGTATTTAAAGAGAAATCAGTAGGATGGTCCCCAGTGAAATGTTAAACTTATTGAAGCATAATATAGATTTGAAAACGAGACCAAAGTAATTAATCAGCTTAGAAAGGTTTCTACCTGTATAGACAAGGCAACAACATATGTTATACAAATCCAAACCAAAATCAAAGAACATTCACTGAAATCTGATGTATCATCTAAACATCTGAGAGTACACAAAGTTAATGATAATCATCACGACATACCAGAAAATGATGAATAATGAACTCCACACGTATTTCAATCTGCAAATGAGATGGAAGAAATGCTCGTTGATATGAGTTGCCAAAGCATCGGCAAAGGTATCTGTCAATAAACAACATAAGTGTATTCTGTACCTCACCCTACCATCTTCATGTTCTCCTTGGTCAAAGGCCATCATAATTAACTCTCGGTTAAAACTTAAAAATTACATTATTCTTATCCTCCAGCATACGCGCTGAGGCCACTGTTTGGAAGAAGGCCATCCTTGGCCATGTCAGCAAGCACATTGAAAACTGCATCCATATTTCCTTCCTTCTGGTTGATTTCAACAAGTAATTTTGCGAGCTCGGCATCAGTAAGCCGACAGCTTCTCAGTATTTTAGTTATCACTTGATTTAGTTCGTTGTTCATCTCTTCAGTGAAAAGAGCTTTAATTAGTGCTATTAAAGTCACTGTATGAGGAACAAAACAAAAATTTAACATTTCCTTGTACAGGTTATATGCCTTTTCAACATTTCCACCCCGACAATGACCATGTATAATGACATTGTAAACTGACTCGTCGGGCTTGTAATTCCTTGTAACCATCGTCTCAAAAACTCGATCTGCTTCGTCCATCAAACCTTTCATACAAAATCCCTTTACAAGAGCTACGACACTTCTAAATTCAGTACTACAGCAATTTTCTATTAGCGTACTATAAGTGACATCATTTGGCACAGCCTCATCATAGAACAGCTTAAGCAAAAGCCTCTTTGCTTCCTTTGTCCGAGCTTGTTTGTTAAGTCCATTGATAAGCACACTGTAGGTAACAACATCAGGGAGAAAACCCTTTCCCACCATTTCATCATGTACTTTAAGGGCTCTGTTCAAATCCCCTTCTACACAATAAGCATTGATCAAGGTCGTGTATGTGAATTCATCAGGAGACAAACCCTTACTAACCATCTCTTGAAATAGATTGCAAGCTTCATCAAGTTTCCTCTGCTGACAAAAACCTTGAATAAGTGATGAATAGGTGATAGAATCTGGAGATATACCCTTCTCAACCATCTCCAACTTCGTTTGAAATGCCTTCTCCAATTCCTGATGCCTGCAAAACCCAGATATAATAGTACTATAACTTATCACATCTGGAATCAATCCCTTCTCCACCATGTTTCGCATGACTCCCATGGCTTCTTCCATCTTTCCTAAAATGCAGTGGCCATTAATAATGGCATTATAAGTCACAATCGAAGGTGAGAATCCCATCGAAGTCATCTCTTTCAGAAACCTGTAAGCTTCATCTAAGAACCCTTGTTGGGAGAAACCATCAATCAATGTTGTGTAAGTTCTCTCGTTAGGATAAAGTCCTCTAACCCGCATCTGATCAAAAAACACTAATGCTCGATTCAAATTTCTAGCCTTACACATACTACTTATCAATGCTGTATAAGTAACAACATTTGGAGACAAACCATTCCTAACCATCTCAGCATGTAAAATAAGAGCTTGGTGAAAATTATTGTCCTTGCAATATCCACCAACGAGAGTGTTGTAAGTAACCTCGTCAGGCACATAACCCTTCCTTTTCATCTCCTCAAGAAACTTCCCTGTCTCCTTCAACCTCCCATGTCGACACAGACCATTGATTAACACATTATAGGAAATCAAATTTGGCTCCAAACCCTTCAAAGCCATCGACCTTAACAACCCAAAAGCCTCATCCAACTTATTCATTTTACAATATCCATCAATCAAGGTATTATATGTAACAACATTTGGCAAACACCCATTTTTCTCCATTTCGGCGAAAAAATGCAAAGCAATATCCATATTCCCAGCCCCAGAAAAACCCCGAATCAGAATGTTGTAAGTGAACACATTTGGCGAGACCCCATTTTTAACCATCTCAATAAACACCTC
Organism: Humulus lupulus; assembly: GCF_963169125.1. Taxonomy (NCBI): domain Eukaryota; kingdom Viridiplantae; phylum Streptophyta; class Magnoliopsida; order Rosales; family Cannabaceae; genus Humulus; species Humulus lupulus. Next base: position 131,055,487 of record NC_084793.1, read on the forward strand.
CTCCGCACTTTTAACCGACCCTCTGGACCTGATTATGGAGTCTATAATAGCATTATACGACAAAACACCAGGCATAAAACCACGAGACTTGGCCAAGTTAACGATGTTGATAGCCTTGCTAGTCAGTTTCAAGTGGCAGTAGGACTTGACCACCAAGTCGAAAACTGCGGAGCTCGAATTGCAGAGCTGGAAAGACTCACTGAGACAGTCAAAGACCAAATTTCCACCTTCATCTTCGGTGATGGTATTGACGGCCACGTCCTCAGCGAGGGCTTGGGCGGTCTTGTAAAGCTTGAAGCGGGTGAGGATGTGGAGGGCGAGGCACTTGCAGCGGAAGGTGAAGAACTGGCGGGTCCGAGCCCAGTCGAGGAAGCTCAAGATTAGGGTTTTGTCCAATTGGGACTTGAGGAGTAAATAGGAGGCTGCATCAGGGGTAAAATCGGAAGAGAGAGAGTCAAGCTGGTAAGGGTGGCGTTTGAGATATTGGATTGCTTTGATTGCGAGTTGAGCATCGGAGGTAGAACAGTGGACTGAGGGTATTCGGAGAATATTTGGATTCCTTAGGGACATTTCTGTAATTTCACGGGTCAGGGTCTATCAGTACAGAACCAGTCCTGAGAAGAAGAAGAAGAGCATTTTCTGCCAAGTTCGCGACTGGCGGGTAGTTATGTGAAAAATAACGAGGGCGGCTGAAAACGGCATGAACAAAAAAGACAATGAAAAGACAATATTGTTCGTAGAAAACCATGAGAAGAATATGTACTTTTAAAATATATATATTTTAGATTGTTGTTCATTCTAAAAGGGAAATTTTACCCATCTTAATATATTTAATTTTTTTTAAATGACAACATAAAAATTCTCTCCATATTATGCCCCTCTTATATTTTGGACACAAATACCCTCCTCTCCTCTTCACTCAAATTTAACACTTCACTCTCTCTATTTCTTTCTCTCATCCCTCATTTACAGCCATTTTTTCACAGCTCGGAGGTGGAACGAATTGGAAGTTTCTTGGCGTTTTTAAGAGAAAAAATCATGGGTAAGTATCATTTCATTAATTTACTTATGAATATGAAATGTCATAGTTAGATATTAGATTCGAACTGTTCCGCAGTTGAGTTTGTATTTTTTTCTGCAACTTTTGAACTGTTCTTCGGATCTGAGATTTCCAAAATCGATAGTACATCGATGCTCCATCGATTCCCCATCGATTCCATGTCGATGCTAATGCGAACATCTAAATTAGATGATATTTTCGATGTAATATCGATGGTGTATCGATATTGAATCGATGTCATATATGTTGATTTGGTTCAGCGTCGATATGGCATCGATATGGCATCGATGTGGCATCGATATTACATCGAAATTGAATCGCATACATAGGGTAACCATCAGCATCGATGCCACATCGATTCTACATCGATGCCATATCGATACTGAGGCGAATTTCGACGTTAGTATCGATGTAATATCGATGGTGTATCGAAATGCCATCGATGCCATATATGTTTATTTGGTTCAGCGTCGATGTAGCATCGATGTGGCATCGATGTAACATCGACGCTGAACCAAATAAACATATATGGCATCGATGATATTTCGATGGTACATCGATGCCATTTCGATACTGAGGCAAATATATAATTTCGATGTTGGTATCAATGATGTATCGATGGTGGTATCAATGATGTATCGATGTTGAATCGATGCCATATATGTTTATTTGGTTCAGCGTCGGTAAGGCATCGATGTGGCATCGAAATGGTATCGCATCGAAATGGCAACCATCAGCATCGAGGATGCATCGAAATGCCATCGATGTGGCATCGATTTTGAACTACAATACAGATTTTCATAGGCATCGATTTACCATCGATTCTTCATAGATTACACTTTATTTTTATAATTTTCTTATGTTTTTTTTTTGTAAATTTGCAGGTTCCAGAGTTAATATAATTGTTTCTTACAACGGTGTTTGGGAACAGAAAGGAGAAAAATGGAATTTCAAAGCTGGTTCGAACACTATAATACATGTACCAATTGATGTTGGTTACATAGAATTATTGGAGAAGTTGTATTCAAAGTTGAAAGTGGATAGGTCATTGTTTGACTTAAAGTTGGAAGTGTCGTTTACATGCAATGATTTTAGTGTAGATCCCATTGAAATCACAGATGATGAAGGAGTTAGTGCTCTTATTCTTGAAAATTCAAAGTCCTTAAAACATCGGGTTCCTTTATGCGTTAATTCGATTGCAAAGAACATTGCTCTTATTGATCCATCTCCTAGAGCGAGTGTTAATATGGAAAATCATAATCAATCATGCACGGCTATTCCACAAACAGCTACTGGGCCAAGTGTATGCATGGGAGGTCCTAGTCATAATGAAACTTTTTTTCCCCCAACAAATCTCCCGCATGATGATGGGTATGAGTATGAGCCTTATGTCAATGACGATCCAGTTGCCCTTTTTGGTGATGATGATGAAAGAGTTGAGGGGTGCAGTAGTTCTGATGATAACTCAGAGGATCAGTTGTCGATGCTACATGTGGTTCAAGTAGATAATTTAAATGTACGACCATTGCCAAGTCGTCAAGAAAGCCAAGGACGGAGGACTGCTGGATCAGAGAGCAGTCGTCCAACTACACAAGATGATGGAAATAGATGGAGTTCTCCAGCGTATACTGCTGAAGATATCCCATGCCCCTCTTATGTTATCCCCACGTTATCTGGGGTGAGTTGTGGAGTAATAAAAGTTGGGAAAGTTTTTGAGAACAAGTTAGAGTTGAAGACGAAGGCACACTTGTATGCAATGAAGCAGAACTTCGAGTTTGTGGTGAAGAAGTCAGGTACTGAAGTTTGGTATATCACTTGCAAGGATCCTGATTGTGGGTGGAGATTGAGGGGGAAGAGAATTCCTAAATCTGATATGTTCGAGATAACTCGTTTCACCAACAAACACACTTGCTCACTTGACCTCCGACATAAAGGCCATCGCCAAGCTGCACCTTGGGTTATTGGTCATTGCATAAAGAAAAAATATCAGACTGGATCGAATGCGTACATGGCAAACAACATAAGAGAGGACATTAAGAATGATTATGGCATTGAGTTGTCATATGGAAAAGCTTGGAGATGCCGAGAGAAGGCTCTTTCTTATGTCAGAGGGACACTGGAAGCATCCTACCAGAAGTTACCATCGTACCTGTTCATGCTTCAACAGAAAAATCCCGGGACGTTGACAGATTTTGTCACTGAGGAAGATCGATTCAAATATTGCTTTTTCTCACTCGGAGTTAGTAGAAGAGGGTTTCGTACATGTCGTCCTGTGTTATGTGTGGACGATACCTTTTTAAAGACAAAATACGGTGGGCAGATGTTATGTGCAGTCGCGCTGGATGCAAATAACCATCTATATCCAGTTGCATTTGGTATTGTGGATAGTGAGAATCATGATTCTTGGAAGTATTTCATGTCAAAGCTAAAAGAAGCGATTGGGGAAGTCGAGGACCTGGCGTTTGTATCTGACAGGCATGCAAGTATTACACATGCCTTGGAAACTATTTTCCCCGATGCCTATCACGGTGCTTGCTACCACCACATTAGTATGAATGTGGTTGCTAAATTCAAGACTGATCATTGTCATGTGTTGATGTATAATGCGGCATATGCTTTTAGGAAATTCGAGTTCCACGCTAACTTCAAAAAAATCAAATCAAAAGACCCAGCCATTGCTCAATACCTAGAAGGAATGGGTTTTGATAAGTGGTCCCGTGCTTACTTTCCTGGAAATAGGTATGTCATTGTCAATTGTATTTTAATTTATGAAATCTTCTAAATGTATGTTACTATTAAATTTTAGTTTTCTTGGATACTAGGTATAATATAATGACAAGCAATTACGCTGAAAGTTTCAACAATAAGACCCGGGACGCTAGGAGCTTTCCGATAACTACATTCGTCGAATTTATTCGCTTCACACTATAGTCTTGGTTCTGTAATAGGAGAGAAACTAGCGAGAAGACAACTACCACTCTTGCACCGACTTATGAGAAAATTTTGGTGGATATGGCTGAGAAAGCTCGATTCTTGATTCCTTATGCAATAGGGAGGCATGAGTTCCATGTGTTAGATGGTGAGCTGAATGGTGAAGTCGACCTCCTGAATAAGACATGCACATGCGGCGTGTTTCAGATTATTGGTATCCCATGTGCTCATGCACTATCTGGATCCCTTAAGCGAGGGGTGAACTTTTATTCGTTGTGTTCAGATTACTATAAAATTGAGACATGGAGGTCCTCTTACACAGAATCTATATATCCTACTGGTAACGAGGAAGAGTGGATTGTTCCACATGACATTATGACAATAACAGTGAGAACACCTGCGCAGAAAAACCCGGTTGGTCGTCCAAAGAAGAAACAAGGTAGGCCTAAGATGAAACGCCATCCTTCCAATGGAGATAAATTGGTTGCTCCACGCAAGTGCATCACTTGTGGAGGTCTAGGCCATAATAGGGCAACTTGTAAAGTTCGTGTTTGAAATTTATGGCATCAATGTTAAACTTTTTATTTGGGTACTAATGGTCTTTGTTACTCTTTTTATTTGTGTATTGATGGACTTTGTTACTCTTTATATTTGTGTATTAATGGACTTTGTTAATCGAAACGACATTTTTTATATACAATACTAAGGAGAAATATACTATTGTGTGTCATCGAAATCAAAATAAATGTTCTAACATCAAGGGTACACATTCTCATAAAAAATGTCGATGCATAATTTATCCATGAAGTACTGAATGTTGTCCTCGATGGCATATGATAAGGGAATGTCTCCAAGAATGAACTCCAAGTGTTTGATGGCGAATACACCGCAATCTCTGCTGAAACCAAGAAATCTTTATTGTGAGTGTATTGAAAATTAAAGGAGAACATTATTGAAAATCTGAATTTAGTACGTCTACCTGGTTCTAGACTGTGGGACAATATCAGTGGACATGCGCCGCCAATCAAAGTTTGGAACGGTGATCTTTGGTCTAGCTATTTTCAACTTGGGGTGTCCTTTAAACATACCAGAAGCGTTGAGTAAAGATGGAAGCATCCTAGTCCAAGGCTCCATCAACTCAAACAACTTATTATGGCTAAAGTTAGAATGATCTGAGTCAAATACAGTGATCATCCAATCAGCGAAATTTATTTCGCAAAGGACCCAGTGCCGATTTTCCATGCACCAGTGGAAGTAGACCTCGTTGCAATCACCCCAAGGCTTCTTGTACTTTTTGGCATCTCCTTTCAGGAAATCAAGAATGTCCGAGTCCCATTGGTAAGTCCTGCCATTTTTCTTGAATTCCTCGTATCTGGCAAGAATATATTGTGCAAATGATGAATCAAGTACGGTGGCTTTCACGGGGTACGTCTTCGGCAACTCAAAAAGATGTCTCCGTATAAGATAATTCGCAGCGTCGAGATGCTGCAAATAAATAGAGCAACGTTAAGGAAGAGTGGATTGTTAAAATGAGATAAATGTTCTAACAAACATAAGAGACTTACAGTTTCTGCCAACCATTCTTTTGCCACCTTCAACTTCAAGAACCAAACAGGGGTCCCATCACAACATTCCAACTTCCTCGGTCTGCTGTTATCAATCTCACCGAGTACCCATCGGTTAAAAGTTGTCAACATATCTTGATCCAACACCTTTAAAGGAAGGATCGTAACTGGGTCCTTGAACTTTGGTTTCTTGGCTGCTGGAGTATAGTCCTCGTACCTTACTAGTCTCTGTCTAGTACGCTTACCTGTAAAGGAGCAATTAGTATCTAATCTTTTTAAAACAAAAAAAAACTCATGGATTAGTCGTACCTAAGACCGTCTGCACTGGCTGAGAAGGTGTGGCTTCTCCAACAGAAGGCTCGTAACATGAGGGGAGAATGTCGTACTCTACATCATCAGTTGGAGTGGGTGCATGAGTATGTGCAGGAGTAGGTGCAGGAGTAGGTATACCACCTAGTGTTGCCAGCTTCTCTAATATGACTTCTTGATTTTTCAGGACGATACCTAGAGTGGCCTTAACATCGTCCACTGCACCTGATAGTCTGGCTATCTCACCCAACACCTCCTCATAAGCCCTAGGAGCAGGAGCAGGAGCAGGAGCAGAAGTAGGTTCTGTACTAGTATCTGGAGCAGACTCTGTCGGGGCATCCTCCACAAATATGCCAGCCTCAACGGCTATCTCAGCCACCGCAACAGCCTCTGCCTCAGGATCGTAAGGTCTTCCATCCTCTGGTGCAGGCTGGATCATATTCTGCAGCATCGCATACCTAGGAGCATCCCCCTCTGTCCTCTGATATACAACATCAAAGAAGTCTCGCTCATTTGGTCGAGGCCTTAGGATAGAAATGCATGACAACTGTAATGGAAACACAACAATCAAATTAGAAATGACATAAGTTGATTAGTATAATTCAAAATTTCTTGAATTATTTAAATGTATTGTAACTTACATGTCTCCTCGCAAGTACATCCTTCAAATGCAAATGCTTCGGCTGGCCTATGCTCTCCCACTGTAGCATCCTAGGGAACTTGAATCCACAGGGCTTGGCGTATTCCTTCTGTAAATCAAGAATCGTCTCGTACGCCCAATATTGCAAGGATGGTGGATACCCCTTGCAAGTGTACTTTGCCTCCACCTTAAAACCCTTAGAAGACTCCACCTCAGTGATCTTCTTCGCCTTCTTACCTGGTATTGTACCACCAATCGCTTTCATATCTCTATTGAATTGTTTCACAGTTGTATCGAATGAAAGGGATCCCCATGGATACTTCTCAAAATAATCTAAATCCTCAACCATCGACAATGAATCTCGCCAAATAGCATTGTCGTTCTCAGCGCCCAATAGTATCCCCTCCACAAAGTAAACCAAACCGAGCTTGTACAAATCATCAGGTACATCGCACATACTAAAAGCTCGTTCCAAGATACTGAACCGAATGTCTTTCTCGGGTTCCACACTGAAATATGTATCAACTAGGCGGGAGGAAGTAATGTGAGGTTCAATGTCAACGGCAAGTGGTGGACAGGAGCAGCTCAGGCCGGTGATAATGGCAAACTCGTGCACCCCAAACTTACATAAGTTTGGGCCCATCAAGAAGTGCACCTCATCGCCACGTGGAGACTTGACCTTCCGCAAAAGTAGTGTGTGAACCAATGCCCCAGAGAACGAAAAGGGAGGGGCTATGAAGAATGGTCCAAAAACAGACTCATTCACCCTCCCCAACAATCCATGCTCCTCAAATCTTTTCTTCAATTTTGTTAACCTCCCGGAACCCCTATAGGTCATACGACCAACATAATGATCCTCCATAGGGATCTCAAGTGGTGGGATACGTTTGGGTGGCATCTGCAAAATATCCACAAAAAAAAAAAAGAATTAGTTGAATTTATAAAAAATACTCAATCTGTTGTTGTCATCGAAATGGGATCGATGTACCATCGAAATAGCATCGATGGAGCATGGAATCGATGCCATATATGTTCAGCATCATATGGCATCGATGTGGCATCGATAAACCATCGTTTGCCATCGATTATGCATCAGTATCGACATGGCATCGATGTAGAATCGATGTAGCATCGATATACCATCGATGGCCTTTCGATGGCCTTTCGATGGTACATCGATGCAGCCTTTCGAGTCCACATCGATGCTCCATCGATGCCATGTCGATGCTGATGCGAACATCTAATTGAGATGTTATTTTCGATGGTGTATCGATGGTGTATCGATGTCGAATCGATGCCATATATGTTCAGCATCGATGTGGCATCGATGTGGCATCGATTATACTTCAGTATCGATTATGCATCGATGTGGTATCGATAAACCATCGATTATGAAAGAATCGACATGGCATCGATATACCATCGATGGAGAATCGATGGAGCATCGATTACTCACTGTATGTCATCGATGGAGCATCGATGGAGTATCGATGGAGCATCGATGTGGAATCGAAAGAACATCGACCCACAAATTTTTTGCAGAATTTGCAGAATGCACATAGAATCAAACCCATTTTAAGCTACATTTTTTGCAAAATAAAGATTAACAATCAAACCCATTTCATCGATTTATACATTACGATTCAATTTTTTTTTTAAAAAAACACATGAAAACCGAATGTCTTACCTTACCGTGGCCGGAGATGGAGAAGACGGTGGCAACGACGACTGTGGGGAGAGAGAGAGCTTCGCCTGAGATGGTGAGAATGTGACCCGAGAGAAAATAATGAGATAGAAATGAAAGAGTTTGGCTGGGAAGAGGGAAGAATTTGGTTTGGCTGCGAAGAGGAAAGAGTTTGGTTTGGCTGGGAAGAGAGAAGGTGAGGGGCCTCGATTGATATGGGTATTTTTGTCCAAAATTTTAAAATGGCATATATATGAGAGATTATTTTATGGTGGCATTTAAAAAAAATTAAGTATGTTATTACACATACTGTCTAAAATTTCCCTTCTAAAAAGAAATGACTAAATTGAAAATAATTAATTACTATTATTTTATTTACTATAATAAAAAATAAAATTACATTCCCTTATGTTGTATCCAAATTCAATCATTCAGCTAGGGTTATTGTTGTCAGATAAATACATAGAAAAAGCAAATGAGTAAAACATCTAGCTAAGGTTGATGTGAGCAGTTCGAGTTAGGACTTGGTAGAGCGACATGTGGATAATCTCTAGATCGTCTCTCAGAACAATAATCCAGTTTGAGACATACAATGGCCAGATTGCCTTTAGGATGCTCTAAACTTACTCTGAACTAAAGTTCGTACACTCTTCGATCACCAGCTCGATGAAGATGTTCAACTCGTAGAAATCTGGTCATGACACACAGTAAAGGATCCCAAAAGACTTGGAGGTCCCTTATACGCTCATTAATGCCCAGGTTGTATTACATATTTATTGCCTGAAATAATAGGAGGAATTTCCATTGTCAATCGTATCCCTATGTAAATAGGAATTATTTTGAATAATTATTTACCATATTTATATACACGGTTACCTAAACCTGTCCAAGAATATTTACTATAAATATCAAGAATAATGGATAGGAAAAGGGACGACTTTTTGTAATACAGAAACTCTGCAGAAATTGTAAGAGATTAGTAATATTGTCTCGTAGACTAGGTGGATTTTAACCAATGAACCACGTAAAATTGTGAGTGTGAAAAGTTGTTCATATAATTCATTACGGTTTAGAAAAGAGCATTAATATCTTTCTTATTGGATTTCTTAATCTATTATTGACGAAAAACCATGACAACAATATAATATGAACTTTATAAATAGATAAATACTTAAGTATATTATCTGTCACACTTACAAACTTAAGTATTTATCTATCAATGCCAATATCCCTTTATGTAAAATATTATTTTTAAAAATAAAAATTAAATATTATAAAAATAAAAAGTTATATTTACACCTCAAAATATTTAAAGAGAATATTTATAAACATTCAAAATTGTATTATTTTTATAAGAATACAATAAAAATTACATATTGAAAAAATTATATAATATAAATATATTTTTAAAATTAATTTAATATTATATAGTTTTTTCAATATGTTAATATTTTTTGTATTGTTTTAAAAATAATCTAATTTTAAAAGATTATAAATATTCAATTATATAGAAGAAAATATAATTTTAATTTAATTAGAATTGACGTATACTTACTAATCCCAAAATTGAATTGATAGAATTAAAGTGGATATTTTAGTCATTTTACTTGAGGCTTTTTTATAAATACACATTTTTATATTATTTTTACCATCCCTAATTTTTCTTTTTCAATTTTACTAAATTAAATTTTCAAAAGTATTATTTTTAAAGTTTTTTATTTAAAAAAACTACAGTGTCAATTTTTTTTTTTAAATCAATGATGGACCCAAAACGGGTATGTTTAAAAATTTATAAATCGCAAGCGCACGAATCGTTCATATAGAATAGTGATCGTGTAAGCAAGGATGTCGAACCCAAATGAGTTGTCTAAAATCGAAAAGAGAAAACTATTTTAAATCAAAAGTATTAAATTCTAACTTAGCTCCAAAGATTGATGAGTTTTAATGTTATGAACATAAAATAAAAGATTGAAAAATAAAGCTATTTAAGAGAATAAAAATAAACCAATAATGATTTGAAAATAAGTGTTAAAAAAATTTTATTAAGATACTAGAATCCACAAAATGTAAGTTTAATAATATTTATTAGTATATTGATTCCCAAGTTTTAGTGATAGTTAAAATAAATCAAACTATCATTTTCAAAATAGATTTATAATTTTAAGCACAAATTACTTCTAAAAAGATAGGATTTTTCTTCACTTTTCAAAATTATAATTTCAAAGCATTTAGTGTAAATCAATCTAATGAAATAACAAATAAATCAATGAACATTATTTATAAGGCAAAACATAATATTTTTGTTCTAAGCATGGATGTGTACAATTTAATGACACATCTTACACAAAGAATATTATGTTTTTGCAAAATGAAGAACAAAGTGCATATTATCTAACAATCCAAAATATGAGATATTAAAGATGAAAGACATATATGAAGAAGAAAAATCCATAAACTTGTTGCATTACAAGGGAAATCAACATACAACATAAATATTACCTAGTTAGAAGTTGCTTCATCATGATCTTAATAATCTTATGAAAAAGATTAGAAGCACATAACTAGAGTATAAATTACAAAATAAATGACATACATACTTGCAAAATGCTCTTGAAAAACCCAAAATGGAAGAGAGGATGGTAGAGAGAAAATGGGAGAAAGGAAGATAGTAACAAAAAATTAAGCACCCTAAAATGGTCTTGAAACTCCATATTTATAGCCAAAGTGAGGTTATTAAAATAATCAATTTAAATTAATTAAATTGATTAGATTAATTAAATAAAATAAATATGGTATGTAGAGGTAAAATATAGGGTGTAATGATGATGTTGTGGTGAAAATGTGTATACAAAAGGGTAAAAAGTTGGCAATTTTGTCATAGGGACAAAAAGCAAAATGATGGGCTCAAGAGGTGGCTGATGGTGTTGGTGGCAGGTGGTTTCGGCTGGGTTTTGTGACTGGGCCGAATGGTATGTGGTGGAGAGCTGGCCCAAATTGAAGAGAAGCACGGCTGGGGATGTGTGAAGTGTTGGTGCTGGCGTGGACAGGTGGCAAATGTTGGGCATAATTGAGCTTCAGCCATGTGATATGTGATGAAGGCAGCAAGCTGGGGTCACGACTGAGAAGTGCTGGTGGAGAGCTGCTTGGACCCGTATGGCTGGGAGAGATTGCTTGGAGGTGCACGTGGGCCAAAGGTGGCAGGCCCAATTGGGAAAATGCCAATGCCATTTTTTCTTTCTTCACAAATATCACTTTTGATTTCTTTACTTTTTTTTTTCCAAAAGTACAATATAATTCATACAAGATAAAAATAAATTAAATAACATTCAAATATTTTCAATTATAAATAAATCATATTAATTATTTGAAAATATTGATTATAACTTAATTTAATATAGCATTTAAGTTCAAAAGAATTACATTTTTAACTTCTATCTTAACAATACAAATTTCATATAATTAAATTACAACATATTATAATAAAATATCTATAAAAACATATAAAAATCTAGAAAACTACAGTAAGACTAATAAATTAAAAATTACATAAAAAACTTAATAAGTTAATTAAAAACTCAAGAACTAAGAAACAATTATCATATAAAATATGGTAAAATAACTCTATTTTGTAAAGTTATCACACCCCCAAACTTAAAGTTTTGCTAGTTCTCAAGCAAAAGAAAAATTAAAATACACATATTTTTTTTATTGGTGATATAAAAATGATTTTCTCAAAAATTGCACAATGAAAATAAATCTAAAAAATTATTATGAATAAAAGTTAAGCTTATGTAATTAATTAAATTGTCAATTTTGCTTTTAGAAAATAGGTTTTCATTAAAATTATTTTTCACTTAAACTTATAGGAAATAAGAATGTTTTTGTTATGAAAAAAGTAATTTTTGTTACAAGCAAAATTGACCCTATAATTAAAAACAAAGCTTAAAAATTATTCATAATTTTAAGATAATTAAATTCAAACTCAATCAGGATTTTTATCATTGAAAATGAAAAATATCACCAATTTTTTTTTTTTTTTTCAGGTTGATGGTGCGTCTGCCCCACTCACACCCTAAAGATCTGGAAATAATCTTTTGATTGCCTAGGTGACCAATGGGTGTCAGCCTAATTCTCGAGACGTCCCGTCTGTACGAAAAAGGTTTATTGGGTACTCGAGTAGGCTGTTTAATGCTTCTGCACCATCCAGAACCATTGGATAGGGATAGTCTCAAGATTTTTAAAATGGACAGTTGGATGAGGTAAATGCGGATCGTGGATTAATGTCCATGCATCATCTGGGACCGTCGGATGGGGATAATCTTGGGATCCCCACTGTGGACCGTTGGATCAAATAGTGGATTTTTACCCTATAAATACCTCGACATGATCATTTCCAAACTTTACTCATCCCATACATTCAAACTAAAGAGCAGAGAGAGCTCCGTATGTCCACCATTATTGACGAGATTCTCCGGCGATTGATACACCTTCGAGTCCACCTATTTCCAACGAGATCTTTTTCCGTTCAACCAGCAGACAACTTTATCCGGTTCAACCAGCAGATGAACTGCTGCATCATCTTCTCAGATTTAAGACTAAGATTCTACCGACTTTGTCGCCTGAAACTTTATGAATCTCAAATCCAGTACCTCACAGAAAGTTTTCTGGCCATTTTCTCATCTTTTTGTTCCCTTTTAGTTGTTTTTATTCACGTTATTTCTGTGACCATAAAACTATTAGGGCCGTGACCACCGTGTAGGGTGATTCTAAGTAAGATTGTGGTAGGCATGAACCATAGATTTTCTAGATGATAACTAATATTAGTCTGGTTGTCCTGGATCAATTCGGATGCCTTAAGACTGTTTTGGGTGAGTTAGAAAAACCTTTGACCTTTAGTTCCCGACTCAAGATCTTGGGATCTCTATTGATCCCGAATCTGGGTCCAGAGGGGACCTCTCCAAGAATTTTTAGGAGAACCTCCGTTCCTCAACCAGTTTTCTTCAGTTTTGGTGCTAACTACTTGGTTCTCATTTTTTTTGTCACTTCCAGGTCCTTGATCATGAGTCACGGTGTGACTTTATACGCTGAAGACATTGTCCAGGTGGGCCTTGTAGTCCTAGAGGGGTCCAAACATCCCACTGGAAACATGTGGGAAATGGACGGGGAGAAGAATGAATTATGGAATTATCGGATGTTACACCAGCTGGAGAAAGCCCTTGGAGTAGAGGCGACTCCCGGATTTTTTTACAACCGACTGGCCCGAAAAGAGGAGAAGGCCCATACTAGCGTGGACATGTTCGGGCCCTGGAGCATAGGCCATATTAGCGCAGGAGATACTCTCCCGCTCCACAACTACTTCGCACGATTCCTCAAGTTTGTGGGGATCGTGCCCTTTTAGCTTTTCCCCCAGGCGTACAAATTGCTCATGGGATGGTGCATATTCTGCACGTCGAAGAAGATCATGGTGCCCATTCCCACAGAAGTGTTGTATTTTTACAAACTGGAGCTGCAATTGAACTCAAAAGACAAGACGCGGGACGGGTTTTACAAACTGAAAGATTGCGACATCAGTCTGACTCTATTCAACACATGGAAACACCCTCCAAATGTCAGACACTATTGGTTCATGACATCCGGGTTCCTCCTAGAGAAGAACCCCGCTTTGGTGCTGGACTTCCAGCGTGTGGGTAAGTTATCCTTCTCCACTTTCTATCTAGCCTTTAGTTTTGTTTATTGGATACTCACAATCCTAGAAAATAGGTCCATATGCTAAGACCTAACTCATCGAATCAATCTTGGAGCGAAAAAAATTATATGCCACTCTGAGTGCCGAGGAGCTGGACGTGGGGAGCTTCGTAACTACAGAGAATCTTCGACTGGTCAGGTTGATTGCCACCAACCAGTCGATAGATGCCCCCAGCTTCTGGGGGCTACAATGCGAGAGGGATCTCGCCCTGAGGGAGGAGCTGGCCCTCATCTACATCGAAGCAGTGGAGCCCGTGGCCAAGGCGGACGCGAAAAAAATAAAGAAGGAGCAGGCCCGTCAGGCGGAGAGGGCCGAGTCTGAAGAACTGAACACCCTTCTCGAGGGGAGGCAGCCTAACACCAGAGCTCTCAGAGCTAGCATTTTGGGGCAAGGTAAATCACCTCCGATTTTAACTTATGCTCCTCATTTTGAGGGCTTAGTTAGGAATAGGCAATGGTACCGAAGTTATTTGACCAGGACTGTTAGCATCGTGGGGCTTCCTTGCCCCATTGTGATAGACACGTTGACCCTCATGTACTTGTCCTGGTTCCTCCAATACGGTAGCTTTTTGGACCTGGATGACATGGGGGAATGAATTCACTCTTTCGCCCTAGGGGAGTTGATTTGTGCCCGTTCCTTAGATAAGGGTGGGTCTCGAAGGACTTTAGACTTAAATGTTCTTTTATTTTTTACTTTTATCCCCATTCATGTATTTTACTAATCAGTTTTCTTTTTCTGTCTTTCTCAGGTGATTCGAAGATGTCCAACCTTGTGGCCAAGATGAAGGAGATGATCGAGGCCAGCGCGGTCACAACCAAGGCTTCGGCGAAGATGGCCACCAAGGGCCCAGGCAAAAAGAAAATTATGTAGCTGATCCTCGGGGATTCAGAGCCAGTCTGGGAAGCTTCTGAGAGGGGTCCAGCTACAAGTTCCATCTCGGTGGCACATGTCGAAACGGTTCTCGCCCTAGCCTGCTCCTCTCCAAGTTATTAGTTTAGAGCAGGAGCCTTCCGAAGGAGAAGGGGCGGCCAAGAGGAAAGCGGACTCAGTTGCCACAGGGTCTTTGAAGCAGGCCAAGAGGAACAAGACCATGGATCCAGCCCTAGCTGAGGAGCATTCTTCCGGGGAAAGCCTCATTGTTACTCAAGAGGCCCCGAAGGCTCCAGGGCTTCCCGTCAACCCAGTCCTTCCCGAGGAAAGGGACCTGGTCCTCCAGAAGGAGAGGATTAAAATGGTGTCCCAGGCTTGGGATGATAATCAGGACAAACGGGAGGTGTACTAGGCTTTGACCATCCAGCGGAAGGTGGAGTTTGTCGAACATCCGTAGGCCTTCAATGCTCCCCAACAGATCGTGGACCGACTTGTAGCCGAGATCGAGTTTTGGCCTAAGTTGGGGTAGGACATGGCTCCGCTTGCTGTGAATTTGTTGGCCTAGGTGGGGGCTACCATGTCCAATCTTCAGCTCAAGCGATATGCCACCTTGGCTAGCCAGGATGCCCTTTTCATTTCTCAGGCCACCGTAGTAAGCCATATGCCCGTCTAGTCTTTTATTTTACCATCATGTTTCCTTGTAAATTTCTAACATTGATTTGTTCCAGGATGCCTTGCTGGCCCATAAGAATGCATATTTGGTGCCCGAGATGGCGGTGAAGCTGGAGACGACCCAAATGGAGCTGGAGGGGGCCGTTAATCAATGGGAAGCTGCTAGGGAGGCTAGTCGGATTAAGACTGAGCGTGAGGAGGACGCATGGGTTCGGGCTCAGCACGAGGAATCTTTGTCCAGGAAGGACGCCGAACATAAGAAGTTGGTGGACAACCTAGAGGCAGACCTATGTCGTGTTTGTGGCTTCGAGGCTTCGATCAAAGCCCTTCTGGAGGCGGCTGAGGTCTAACTTTGCCAGGAGCGGGAGAAGGTAGCAAACCTTGAGTCCCGAAACTAGGCTTTGGAGGGCATGATTCAGCTTGAGATGAAGCGAAGCGAGGAGGCTCGCCTGGAGAAGGAGTAGGCTAACGAGATGTTGGTAGTCACTTTCGATGAGTCCATTTACATGGCCTGGCTCCAAGACAAGAACATGAATCTCCTCCTCTATCCGGATCCGGCTGCAAAGAGGGCTGAATTCGAAGCCAAGGAGAAAGATAATGTGGCAATCCTAGCTGGGGATGAATAGGGTGAGAATGCTCCAGATGTCCCGGATCAGAACGAAGCCTAGGCCTGGTCCTCTGTACTTTAGTTAGGGCTTCCTTTCTATTTTTGTAGTTGTATTACATTTATGGACGCGGATGCATCCAAGAAATTTTTTATCATCCATATTGTTATATATTGATTTTTCTCTACATAATGGTTCCCACTTTATATTCATTTTTTTTTCTTCTAAATTCACTAAGTGTTTGATCACTTTGTATGAATCCAAGTTGAATATTGTAGAAGGTATTTAACCTGTCCTGAGAACCACGTTCGGGTCTTGACGGTCTGGACTGTTTTGGACTTAACTAATATAACTTAGTTGGTTTATCTCGACTCTATGGTTTAGGTTCCAACGACCTGGAACATTAGAGATTTGATTTAGATATGACTTAATAAATTAACTCGTTCTGAACCCGAGTTTCAGGTTCCCAAAGGCCTGGACCGTTAAGGAGTTAATAACTGTCATCCGATTTATTTATCCTGACTCTGGTGTTTAGGTTTCAATGGTCTGGACCATCAGAGATTAATTGATTAGCTTATTTCAACACTAAGGTTCAGGTTCCAATGGCCTGGGCCAGTTATAAGTCTAACTTTAACCAATTTAAACTTAAAATTCACGTTGCAATGGTTCTGGGCCATTGTAAGGAAGACATGACTAGGGATTTGGTTATCTGGGACCACGTTAGGTCTAGACCAATTTTTAGGGGTTGGGTTTTTAACCCTCGAAGCAAATAGGTCTGGGTTTGGACTGGCCTTTGACCCTTGCATCCTTTTTTGTTAGGAGTTGGGTTTTGCACCCCAGTCGATACGATTCCAGACCAAGACTAAGCTCTGAGCTTTGCATTCTTTTTTGTCTTTATTCCTGGACTTGTATAGATGGCCTTACCCCCTACGTGACCGAAGAGTGTAGTCTTAGGTCACTTGTTTGTGTAGAAAATGAAGACAGTCGCAAACTTTTCTTTCCTTACATGCTTTGTATACACCATTTCCATTAAAAAAGAAATAGCACTGGGGCGTACATAAAAAATGTTAGAAAAGAACAAAATTGGATCCTCCCGACTACTGTTAGTACCGGCGGAGGTGTTCTGCGTTCCAGGCCCTTAGGACCTTCATTCCATCTAGACGCCTTAAGCGATGTGTTCCCAGACATATTTCATTTTGGATTTCATAGGGTCCTTCCCAGTTTGGTCCCAGAACCCCCACTTATGGATCTTGAGTTGCAGGGAGGACTTTACTAAGGACTAGATCACTGGTTTTGAACCTCCAGCTCTTAACTTTAGAATTGAAGTGCCTAGCGATCTTTCCTTGATACATCTTCAGTTGCGCCTGTGATTCCTCCCGGATCTCTTCGATGAGATCTAGGGATTCTTGGAGTAAGGAGTGGTTCCAGACGGGATCGTATGTGTCTCGTCTGTGAGATGGGACCGTTGTTTCTACTAGATGATTGCTTCACATTCATACACCATTGAATAGGGAGTATGTTCGGTCAACGTTCTTTCTATGGTCTGGTAGGCCCATAGGACGCGGGGCAACTCTTTCGGCCACTTGCTCTTGCAGGCTAGGAGCATTTTCTTTAGTGTTCCCTTCAAAATCTTGTTCACAGCCTCTGTTTGCCTATTTTCTTGAGGCCTTGCGACTGCGGAGAAGCTTTTGAAGATGCCATGTCTTTCACAGAAGTCGGTGAAGTGGATGCAATCAAATTGCTTCTTGTTGTCGGACATGATTTTGTGAGGGAGGTTGTATTGGCACACAATGTTGTTGATGATGAAGTCCAGGGCCTTTTTGGAGGTGATGGTGCTCATTTGTTCTGCTTCGACCCACTTGGTGTAATAGTCGACAACTACAATGGTGTATTTACTCCACCCTTCCATGTCGGGAGCGATCCTACTAAATCGATTCCCCACACTGTGAAAGGCTAGGGACTGGTCATGAGGGTTATTTTCACTGGAGGGACTCGCGGGATCTTCGCATACCTTTGGCACTGTTCACATTTGTAGACATAATAAACACAATCCTTCTTCATCGTTGGCCAGAAATATCCTTGCTTTAGGATTTTCTTGGATAAGCTGAGTCTGGATGTGTGATCCCTGCAAAAACCTTCACGCACTTTGTGCATGATTGCACTCATTTCTGTCCCGGATATGCATCGAAGATAGGAAATGGACAACCCCCTGCGATAGAGTTTGCCATCCATCATGATGTATTTGGGAGCCTGGTACTGAAGTTTCCTGGCGGCAACCCTATCCGCGGGCCATTCCCAGTGGTTAAGTGCTGGATGAGAGGGCCCATCCAAGACATAGAGTAATCAATGGCGTTGATTATTGTGGGGGCTTGAATACTAGGCACAAGTAGATGGTTGATAGGGATCACCCCGGAGAGTTCTGCTTCAACATCCGTGGCAAAATTTTCCAATGTGTCTGCAAACACATTTTGTTCCCTGGGGATCTGGTGGATGAAGTATTTCTTGAAAGATTGGAGTAACTCCCAGGTTTGTGTCACATAGGCGGCCATCTTCACCCTCTTCGTTTGGTATTCCCCCAAAATCTATCTGACCACCAGGTTGGAGTCACTGTGGACTTCTATATTTGCTGCTCCTACCTCACGGGCCAAGTGTAGTCCAGTAAGCATGGCCTCATGCTCAGCTTGACGCTTCGAATTGGAAGCGTAGGGCACTTTCCAACTGGTGACCTTGAGGGGATATCAAGATGATCCTGGCCCTGACCCCATTTTCATTTGAGGCTCCATCAATGAAGATTTTCCACAAATGCATTATGGGGTCGACGGGTTCTTCATCTTCAGTTATCCCAATGCATTCTAAGATGAAGTCGTCCAGGGCCTATCTCTTGATAGAATTCCTGGGGACATATGCTATGTCAAACTGGCTAAGCTACATGGCCCATTTCAAGAGTCTCCCCGATGATTCAGGTTTCTGTAGTACTTCTCGTAGGCGATGGTTTGTCAGTACCTTAACGACATGGGTCTGAAAGTAAGGTCTTAGCTTCTTGGAGGCGGTCAGTAAGAAAAATGTCAGCTTCTTGATTAATGGGTATCTGGACTTCGCGTCTAGCAATCTTTTGCTTACGTAATAGACTGGGAGCTGGACCTTTCCCTCTTCTTGCACTAAAGCTGTAACGACCCGGATTTTCAAGACTCGATAATGCGGAAATATAAATGTTTTCATTTAACAAAATGCCTCAAAAACCCATAGAAAAAAAAAACTTTTTAAAAAGTCGTATGGCCATACTTAACATTTAGTTACAAACATGTTTTATAAAGATTAGAGTGAGCCTAGTTTAGGAAAATTACACAACATTTCCAAAAATAAAAAGGCTTCCCAAAAGGTCGGTCCACATGTACATTTGCAAGGAAGACTCCAGCGCTCACTGCTCTGCCTTGCCCTTGCTCTTACCTACAACATGAAACAACTAGGTAAGCGAAAACGCTTAGTAAGATCAACTTTCAAACAAAGCATGTAGAGAATTAGGGTTCCGGACCCATCCAGACCCTAAACAATCAATTTCAAGAACGCTAAAGCGTCCTGGCAAACTTATGGTCATGCCTGATAACCAATGATAAATTAATTCGTAACTAGATAAAAAATCATGCACTCAGAAAATCCCAGAACAAGCAGATATATTATATCACAACTATATCTTACCAACAATTATATCCCTGCACTCAGAAAATCCCAGAGCAAGCAGATATATTATATCACAACTACATCTTATCAACAATTATATCCCTGCACTCAGAAAATCCCAGAGCAAGCAGATATATTATATCACCACATAATTCGAGACCAACGCTCGACAATTTCCAACAATTCATGCGTAACGCACCCTCCAACATAATTGCTAATCTGTAAAAGAGAACTGAGTCCCCACACTAAGATCTAGCCAATAAATATTCTCATCAATGGTAACTATCGTGTTACCTAGGGCATCGCTACATATTCAAGAGTGTAATCCAATTTACACGATTTTTCGGAGACTTCTATGTTAATCAGTGGTGCTGGTGAGCAGCTGCCCCTAGGGTGTTCAACCTCACTCAATCTTGGCAACCCCTAGTATCTCTAGGCACTCTCACGGAATGGCCAATATTCACGGCTGCTATTCGGGAATAACTTATCAGAGCACTTGCTCGGATTCTAACCGTCCAATGATTAAGTAAGCATGAGGGCCCCTAGGTCCCATTTATCTTGGCGCCCCTAGGTTTAACCAGCTTATCCTCATCTCATGGCCACTCGTCGCGGTAATGAACCGGACATAAATAAAATCAAGCAGTGTGACGGGGATCAACCGTCTAGGATATGACGGACTTCTACCGTTCATATTTTCTAAATCAGCACTCACTAGACTAACGTCTCTAAGCAACTTTCTATGACAGCCTATATATATGCATGTATCCCTATACTAACATACAAGACAATAATCATTTCATGTTGCAGCCATACAATATAATTTGACTTACTTGGAGTCCTTAGCGCTCAGCAGGTTTTCACCCTCCAACGTTCAGTCCAGTTACGCTTAGCCAATACTGTAGTTATCCATACAGTATACTCGGATTAATTATGGCACTAATAATTCATTATTATTATTTTGGTCATTTTAATAAAAGTCATTTGTAAGGATTTATAATCCTTATTTGGTTTTAAACCTATTAAGGAAAGTTATACAAAATATTCGAGACTAAGCCCTAAGTCTCGGGGAGACCTATCCTAAGGTCTCGATACCTAGGCTCGGGTATCACAATGGTATTTCCCCACAACCCGCTAAAAATCTTACTCTTTCAAGGTATCACTATTAACCCGCACTTTCGACTAGTCGGTTAAAATATGTAAGATTTTAGCCGGTATTATATCCAGAAAATACACATAAATTCCTTAATTATTTTTAAAGAAAATAAACTCTTTAAATTTTCCTTTTATTTTTCTTAAGGTTTTAATATCTAAAAACCGTTTTAAGAAAATTGTCTAATTTGTCTTAATTAGGAAAACCGTTATAAATTTCTCATCTTGACTAATTAATTTTCCCAAAAGCAATTAATCAATTTTACTTACTAGAAAAATAATTCATTTAAACTCAAAGGGATAATTTTAGTGAAAATATGATTTCAAGACTTACCAATTTATATCTTGAAATAAACAAAATTTTACTTTTTACCTTATGTTCCAAAATCTCATTTTTACACTAAGTGTGAAAAACCTATTTTTCACATTTTTAACTACATACTTCGTTAGTTCATAACTTGAAATTTACTTA
Organism: Humulus lupulus; assembly: GCF_963169125.1. Taxonomy (NCBI): domain Eukaryota; kingdom Viridiplantae; phylum Streptophyta; class Magnoliopsida; order Rosales; family Cannabaceae; genus Humulus; species Humulus lupulus. The sequence goes on from NC_084793.1 coordinate 131,076,868, forward strand.
CCCAATTGTTACCAAAATTTCCCAATTCCATTTTTGTTATGCCATTTAGGTCTTTGTAAAATCTTAGGTCAAAATGAGCATTTTTGATTGGTGAAATCATTTTCCAACAATGAGGTAAAAATGACCTTATTTTCAAGTCCTTATTTTTTCCAAACTTTGACAGTTAATAACTTTCAAACCGTTTAATATTTTCTTACCAAATTTTACAGTGGACTAATAGGTTATGCCAGAAATATGTCCACAAAATTTTAGAAAAAACTGGGTTCATTTTCCCTATACAGTGGCTGTCCAAACTTGGTTCCGAAAATAAGAATACAAAAAAACAGTTTTTTACCTAATCTTTGAAATAGCATAACTTACTCATTTCTAAACATTTTTTAGTGTTTCAAAAGCTCAATTTTATGTACTCAATCTCAACAACATCACAGTACAATTTAATTTTACAAAAACAATATACAGTGGCTGCTTGACCCCTTGGAAGTCACAGCTTAAAACATGTTTTGTTTTAGAGTATCCTACAAAACCCTTGGGGGTTTTGGTTCCCATTTTAAAAAAAATCAATACACATGCATCATAAAAATTATTAAAAAACTACCATAACCTTATTACATCATCAACAAGAAACTCTAAGCATTAGATATACAAAATAATTCTTAAAACTAAAAACCCTACAACAAACTCATCAAAAGTAAACTTTTTACCTCTTTGGTGTTCTTGCTTAAGGTTTGGACCTTCCTATAAGCTTTGACTCCTTCAAAACCTTTCAAAAACCCTAACAAACTTCCCCCAACAACATATTCAATTAGCTATTTGAAACTCTATGCTTAAAACTTTACAAAAACCTAGATTAGTGAAAGTTTACCTTAGGGAAAATACTTCCTAGACCAAGACTTAGCCTCCAAGTTTTCCTTGGTGTTCTTGAGGTTGAATATTGAGAGAACACTTTGAATGGTCTTAAAAAATCAGATGAGAGTGAATGAGAGAGGGAGAGTGGTCGGATTTGGGGGTTAGAATGGCTCACACAACTCTTCAAAATATCACAAAACACTTGAGTGCTTTTCTACCCACTTGCCCACTTGACTTCTTAATTAAAATGGGAGTTAAACTTTATAAAATTGGGTTCACACCACTCTAAAACACCACATGGCCGGCCACCCTTTGCCATATATGATCATTTCATTATTTTTAAATTTTTTTTTTATTAAAGGTTAATAAAGGTTTCATAAGAAGAAAAGTCCAAATTGGCTTTTGACACCTTTTTTTTTCCACTCTTATTAAGTTTTAATCACCAAACTTAACATTAATTAATTAAATTAAATGTCTCTCACATTTAATTTAATTAATCACATAGTAAAATTTAACCTAAGGTCCATTCATGGAATAAAATTCCCCATTTCGGTAAAATTAGGCATTTAACACAAAATGCCCTAAAATTTCCATTTTCTTTTAGGTTTATTATTTTTTACCAAACTTTAACTTTTATGAATGTATTTTATGCCCAAAATATAATTGCCATGATTTTTCATTTTATTTTCCGAGATTTTTACCTGATCAGGGTTTTTGTGTCGGTCCAGGACCGAAAGTCTTATCTTGACTTTTAAAATCACAAAATTCATATTTTGGCTAGCAATAACTCATGGAATACTTACAAAAAAAATATAATATTATTTAAAATAATATTCTTAACTCGGGGGAAAAATCCCGACCCGAGTCGTTTAAAGGTACCCGAAAATGCAGGACGTTACAAAAGCGGCGCTGATGGCATGTTCCGACACTGCCAAATAAAGGTACAATGGCTCCCCATCCACTGGTTCCGACAAGATTGGTGCTTTAGCCAAATGTTGCTTCAATTTTTGGAAGGATCTTCACACTTAGTCGTCCATTCAAACCTCTGGCTTCCGCGAAGTATATTGAAGAATGAGATGCACTTGTCTATGGACTTCGAGATGAAGCGGCTCAAAGCTGCTATTCTTCTCGTCAAGCTTTGAACGTCTTTGTGCTTTCGTGGTGAGGGCATCTCAATCCACGCTTTGATCTTGTCCGGGTTGGCTTCTATTCTCATCGAGCTTCCTATGAAACCCAGAAACTTCCCAGATGTCACGACAAAGGCGCACTTTTTGGGGTTCAGCTTCATCCCATATTTCCAAATGATGGAAAATGCTTCTGCCAGGTCATCCACGTGTTTGACCGAGGTCTTGGATTTGACCAACATGTCATCTATATAGACTTCCATGTTCTTCCCAGTTGGTTCCAGAACATCCTATTGACCAACCTTTTATAGGTGGCCCTAGCGTTCTTAAGCCCGAAGGGCATGACGATGTAGCAATATACTCCTTTGTCCATCTGGAAGCTGGTGTATTCCTGGTCTACTACATGCATTGAGATCTGGTTGTAGCCAGAGTAGGCATCCATGAAACTAAACAACTCGTACCTGGATGTAGCATCTACCATCCGGTCAATCAGGGGTAGAGGGAAGCAATCTTTCGGGCAGGCCTTGTTAAGATTGGTGAAGTTGATGCAAGTCATCCACGTCCCGTTTGGCTTCGGTACAAACACCGGATTAGAAAGCCAGACAAGATACAGTGCCTCCGAATGAAGTTGATCGAGGACAACTTCTCGACTTCTAACATGAGGGCTTCTGTCCTCTCTGCCCCTAGGGGTCTCAGCTTCTGCCAGATTGGAGTTGCATTTTTGTCAATGTTTAGGGAGTGACATATGACGTTGCGGTCGATCCCGATCATATCTGAATGAGACCAGGCCAGGACATCCTGGTTCTCTTTCACTTGGGCGATTATGGCAGCCCTGACCTACGAGTTCAGGTTTCTTCTGACTCAGATTACTTTGGTCGGGTCGGTGTCATCAATGCACACCTCCTCCATGGGTTCTAATGCCCCATCCGCTTCTATCCGTAGATCCAATTCATCCTCCTCCCATACCACCCTCCGTGTTGGTTGGGGTGGTGGGATTGGATCAACATTTTCCTCTTCAAAGGCTATTCGGAGACGTGATAGCACTTTCGGGCGCTTTTTTGATCTCCCCGCACAGTTTCCACTCCTCCATTATCGCATTGGAAATTCATGCAGAGATGGCGGATGGAGGTGATGGCGCTGAAATCGACTAAAGCGGGACAACCAAAAAATACATTGTATGCAGTTGGACAGTCCACCACTACGAAAGTGCAATTTTTGAACGAGCCCTGAATCTCGTTCTACAACATCATGGGTAGTTGAATCTTACCCATCGGGAGCAATGAATCCCCATTGAAGTTGTAGATCTATGTTGGGCATGAAGCCAGATCTGCCTTTGTCAATCCAATCACTGTGAAGGCCCGCTTGAACAGTACATTGACAGAGCTCCCATCATCTACCAACACTCGGGATACCCTTTTGTTGGCGATTTGGGCAACAATGACCAAGGGGTCATGATGCGGGAAATGAACGTTTTGGGCATCCTCTTCCGTGAACATGATGGGCAGGTTCATCAACTTCGGGTGTTGGGCTGAAGTTTGGACCAAGGCGCATACCTCATGGTCGTGATCAAGCTTGTTAAGGCATCTTTCCTGATCATTCCGGGATGGCCCTCCTAGATGCAGGCCTTTTGATATGGTGGCCACGTGGCCATCTACCCATGGAGGCACGGTTCCAGGAGGATATGGCATTCCAGGTCCAGGTGCTTGCACTATTGGGGCCCCCTGGGGGGCCTGTGCTCCTAAACCTGTAGCGTACCCTCCTTGAGGAGGTCCATACGATCCAGGTGCACATGGGGCCATAGGTTGTCCAAGAGCTGCTGGCAGTCCCGGAACCCCTGTTGGCATTCTGACACATTGGTTGAGATGCCTCAATCTGATCAGATTCTCGATCTCATCCTTCAGCTGATGGCATTCTTCGGTCGTGTGGCCCACGTCTGTGTGGTAAGTGCACCTTTTGTTGGTGTCCCTCAAATTCTTTCCCCCTTTAAACATGGGGGCTGGTTTCCGGTAATGGACTACGTTGCCTGTTGCCAGGTAGATTTTTTCTCGGGTGTCCACCAGGTTGGTATATTCCATGTATTGGGGCTCGTACCCCTTTTTTCCCTTCTTTGATGGCTTGGATTGGTTCTTACTCTTGCATAATCTCTTTCCCCGGGAAGGGTTTACGCTTGCCATAGCTCCTCCGGCTTGAGGCGGTTGGGCACTGTACCCAGTGGGTGCCACTTCATACCCAGAAAATGGGGCTGATGAAGTTGGAGCATACCCCGTTTAAGTGGGCCCATAGACTGTTGGGGTCATGAATGGCATCCCAAGGGTCCCAGCGGCCGCCTTGCTGCGCTGTATGTAGTCCTAAAGTGGGGACCCAGCTCTAATCTCGGACTGGAGAGCCACCAGGCGCTATCCTCCATCCACCTTAGTTTTTGAGGCTTCCTCCGTAAAGCATTGGATGTAAGCCCTAAGGGTTTCTGTGGGATGTTGCTTGACATTAGCTAGCGCACTAACTTGCATGTCCAACTTTATTGCAGCCACGAACTATTTACGGAATGCTGACTGCAATCCGGAACAAGACTAGATTATTCCCGCCTTAAGTCTTTTCCACCACTCTTCTGCGGGTCCTGCTAGAGTGATTGAGAAACATAGGCACTTGCCATTGGCACAGTCGTGAGCTACAATCATTAGGTGATGGTAGCGGGACAAGTGATCTCTAGGGTCCGTGTTCCCGATATGGGCAGGTAGGTCCGACCTCTTGAACCCCTTTGGTAGCACAACATCCAGTATGTGCTTGGCGCATGGATCCTTTTCTTCTTCTTCGGAATCGAAACCTCCGCCTTCTTGTTTCCGAACCAAGCGGTCCGTGAATTTTTTAAGAGCAACCAACTGTTCCATGACCTGTCTAACCATTCCATCGTCTAGGGGGACTCTCTCATTCCTCCTGCCATTGAGGTTATTCCTCAAGTCGTCTCCTCGGGGGGTGAATCTTTTCCTTGTGGGCCCTCTCCTTTTGGGCATTGAGGCCATCACGCAAGTCTACTTGGGAAGTATCATCTCCCGAATTGATTGCTTCTGGCTCTTCTCTGCATTTTCACCCTCCGTGATCATTGTTCACGAAGGTGCTGGGATAAAAGTGTCGCTCCCGTTCGTCTTGTCTAGGGACGTTCTGAGGCTTAATACCCTCCAAGCGCTTCCTCTCCAGATCATTTGAATGATCCCGTCTTGGGACATGATTCATCGTTTCTTTCCTAGGGAATTGCCCTCGGTTATCCCCAGTTCTTGGAATGGGATGACCTTTCTTCTAGGATTTGTTTTTCCAATAGGATCGACCATTTTGGCTTTTCCTTTCCCATGAGCAGGATTCAATGGGTCGACTCTGGGATGCAGGGATGGTCTCGGAGGAGGAATAGGGCTAGCGTCATTGGGTATGTCAGTCCTGATAGGTGGGACAGGCGGTTGCGTTCCTAGAGGAGGAACGACTGAAGGATTGGCTACCAATCCTTGGGCAGCAATAAAGGCCTGAAGAGCCTGGAGGGACTCTTGCATTTGGTGGGTGGCTTCTTTTTGTTCAGCTATCCTGGCTTCTTGATCCAGGACCTGTTGTCTTAGGCGGACCACCTCTGGATCCTCCTGTTCAGGATCCACAATCTACTCGTTAGGATCAACGAGGTTTTTCGGCCTTGTGATCCTCATATTCTCTTTCATCTTCCTCGTAATAGCCTTCGTCGTAGTTACCCCCATCTCTGAAGTTCTGGGAATCGTTGGGCAGAGGCCCCTAATAAGGCGTCTCCTCGGGTTGGTCTTGAGGAAACGGTTGGTTGGGCAATGGTTCTCCATTGTCTTGTTGTTGCTGGTGAGCAGGATCAAACACGGTATGCCTAGTGTTCACCATTTTCACAGATGATCGAGATTGATTCAAGCTTCCTTCAGCTCTCAATGAAAGCACTAAAATGTTTACCGAGTTTTTTGGAAACTAGAGAGATATTAAGAAGTAAAAGCTGAAAAGAAAGAATTAGGGATAAACAATAAGAATTTTTACGTGGTTGGGGCGTTAATGAGCCTTAGTCCACGAGTCAATAATATTAGGCTTTAGAAAGTTATGACAATGGAGTTTTCTACATGTTTTAGCAGAGTATTTTCTTACAAGAGAAAAATCTGGGATCCTTGCTATAGTGCACAACTAGCCCTATTTATAGGTAGTCAAGCACAGTGGGCTTGGGTCGGATTAATCCAGGCCCAATAAGGATGTAATTATAGTTTGCTCGCTAATGGAGCCATAATACAAAGAATGTTACATAATAAGATGTAGTTAATCTGGGCTCATTGGGCTGGCTCAGGTGCGGCCAAGCCTTACAACTACCCATTCTACGTCCACACGGACTGATCCGCATGGGCTTCCAAGAGGATCCCGGGGACAGGATCTGTCAGAGTAGTGGCAGTAGTGTTTCCTAGGAACAGTGTACGTTCCGTGCACACCCTCTTCTACAGGTTAGTTAAGGAGACCAACTGCCGGATTTCACAGGGACAGGTTAGCATTGGGGAAGCTAGGCATGCCCTATCCAGAAGTCTGGTCTGGGTTCATTTACTAGTGTGCCGGTTCAGTTACCAGAATCCTGGTTCGTTCACCTGGACTCGGGTTCATTTGTCAAGATGGACATCGTGACACTGAGTATCTCCCCTGGATTCTTGATAAGGTCTATCTCCATCGACCGATTAGTTTGCCACCTCAATTGGCATCCCGGAGGATGTAGGTTCTTCGGGACTAGGAAGAGGAGTCAGAACTACATTTTAGTCCCAATTCCTTTGTTATGCTTGCGCCCATTGCATGTTGTTGGGCTTGATGGTGCTTGGACTATCTGGGGTTTCATCCTTCCCCATTTACTAGGTTCAGGATGGACCCGGACCTCTTAAGAGGGTCCACGGACCCATTGGGTCATGCCACGTGTCACGGGTGGAAAACAGGGATAACAACTGCTAATACTTGTTATTTTTGAGCTCACTCTTTTCAAGCCTACATTTCGAGGTCATTTATTTATTCTCGAAATTGGATTTAACATTTTGCCCCCACAAAAGTGTTGGTTCGAATCTTCTGAGAAGGAAACTTTTGAAATTCACTTTCAGAAAACGTGCCCACCTACCACACTCGAGTGTGGACACGTGTCATTGGGGGATTGCTTATCGAGAGTACTTGAGTACCTTTTACCTACACACGTCCTTTCATATTACCTTTTTTCTGCCAACTTTATGGAGTCAAACGTGGTCCCTTGGATCACATTTAGCTCAGATCAAGGGCTCAGGTTTGTTTGTCGTTTACAATTCCTCTGGCCTATATATACTCTTTCTTATTCCTCACTTTATTCACCTTTGCATCTTTAGCTTTCAGAAAAAGAAACACGAACTATAGACCTCTTTGCATGTTTACCAAACCAAAGAAGCAAAGTACTCTTACCACCTTCGGCTCCGTGGGATCGTTCCTGCTACCCCTTCTCCAATCGACGATTTCTTCGCACCCACTGTCCACATTGTGTATGTTCTCTGATCTTCATATATATATATTATGCATTTCCTCTGTGTGTAAGAACGTTATTTTGGTTTCTACCAGATTCCTGACATCTCTTTTGCACTAGATAGTTTTTTATTGTATAGGCTTGTATGGATCAGAAACATGTTTTAGGCAGAAAATTTCAGTGAAACGGATAAAAATGAAACCTTTTTATGTTATGGGGTATAGGCTATAGGTTTCGTGTAGCTTAAGAAAAAGGGTTATAGATTTGGATTTTAATGCACGTATCCTGATAATATCTCTGTTTTGGGGTAACTACCCACTTTTTCCTAGAAATTCACAATACTCTTAAACTAATAGTAACCGCCCCACTCTCGCATGGGTACACTCTCGACGTCCCAAACTTTATAATAGTTCGGTGTTGGCATTTGAGTTAATCTTGCCATTTCGAGCCTTTAGGCTCAATTAAGGCGATCTCGTTATCTCGAGTTTGCGAACTTGAGTTATCAAGATCTTAATCTTTTCCACTTCCTTTTTTATAATGGTCCCTCAAATTTTTCTTTCTTGTTAGTTGTCGCATTCTTCAGAGGATCGGTGGGGGCCCGAGCTTGCCATTCCTTACCACCCACCATCTCCTCAACCTGAATCATCATTCACGCAAAATTAACGACTAATTCATGAGCACAAGGAACAGCTCGAGCGAGAGGATATCCAAGCCTATTTTTGACGTCAGATCAATGAGGTTGAAGAGAGGAAGAGAAAGAGGCTTCAAGTTGCATTGTATCCCGATCTGGACCCTGAGATTCGGCCAATCCCACTAGATCCTAAGCTTACAGTCACCATAGCCTAGCCCCCGACACACTCTCATTCAGCCTCATAGAGGGTTCATCAGATCAATCGTCCACAACCCCCAAATCTCTTTCCATCTCGGCCTTAGAGAGTTCTTTCTTTGAGGCCGAACATTACCAGAGTTCCATCATCTCAACCTGACATATTTCAGAGTTATTATCCTGTCCTAGGTTAAAGCTATCCAGCAAGTTGGTGTGCCGGCCTGCCAGCTCTGGCGAGAGGAGCTGCTTCGCCCCTAGCAAAAACAATCCTGAGAGGAAAGTTAAGCTCGTAGCTTGGAGTCGCGAGCATATGCGAGCTGGGGCCTTGCTGCCCCTGAAGGACTACTTCCAAAACTTCACGGACTATGTTGGCATCGCCCCATTCTAGGTCTAGACTAATTCATATAGGGTCTTGGCCACCCTTAGATCTTTATACCATGAGCTGAAGTGGGATGGGCCTTCGGCACGGGAGATTCTATATCTCTTCTACATCAAGAGAAACCCCTCCCGAGCTCATGGTGGAGACGAGTTTTACTATCTGTCGAGATACCCCAAGGAGAGACAGTTTTGTCTGCATGTTCTCTCAATTTCAAGATCTATCGGTATGAGTTCCTTTTGTCTACTTCCTTGCATATACCAATAATTCTCGAAACACAAAATAGTCACAATGCAAATGAGTACTTAAAGTAAAAACACAAGTATAACAAAAAAAAAAAATAATTAATTTTGATATTGGATATTAGTCCTCGGCAACGACGCCAAAAACTTGATCGATAAAATATGATGGCCAAGTATACACAATCGATTCAAGTAATAAAATAGTAAGTAAAGTATTGTTCCCACATGGACTGTCAACCAATTACCAATAATTGCTTTTAAATTTCTATTTGATTGTCGAAAATAGAGTGATTTTTAAACTAAAACTTAAAATTGAAATAAACTTTGCAATAATAAAGATTGATTCAATAATTAAAAATCTAGGGTATTAACTTCATCAACTTTTCATTCTATTAATTTTACTAATCAATTCTAAATCTCTTCTTCCTATTCTAATAGCACGTTAACAAAAATCGATTCTTATTCTTTTTCAAGATATAAGATCTCAACCTATATGCATATTTTCTACATCTCTGTGATAAACTTAAACACAACAGACATTAAGCAGAGAAACCTAATTGCTACACAAGTCATACAGATACTCTCGTCCAATATGTAACCTATGTCTATAAAATGATAACATATTCAATTCGCATGTTTCGAATTTTGAATCAAAATCATAAATCAAGCAAATATTGATCAAGTATTTACTAGCATTAGGCAAACATTATACAGATTAGAATAAAGAAGAAGAATCAATAGAACATCATAATAAAATTAAATAGAAATCCAGGTGACTACATTAACCGCTAAATAGAGGACTTAGTTCATATCAGACATGACTAAAACAACAAAATAATTATTCAGAAACATAAAATCCAAAAGCTTGAAGAAGAAATAAAAATATGAAATTGTAGAAAAAAAGTCTCGGAATTAGAATTGCTCTCCAAATTCGTAATAAAAAAATCTGACCTAATTATCCTTAAAACCAAAAGTCTAAATTTATATATATATAAAAGAATTGTTCTTTGTTGGAAAAGCGGGCGGCGACTTGGCCTTTCTTAGGTCGGAGCTCGTGTCTTTTTTTAAGGCATTTCAGAATCCAGTTAGGTCTTCAGGCGTCGCGACCCTCTTCACCCAGGTTGCGGCTCGCGTCTTGATGCGCCTCCTGGATTTGCCTCTGACTCTTCTAGTGCTGCGACTCTCTTGACCAAGTCACGACCCTAATCTCTCTCAGCAGGTTATGCAGCCTCTGACTTTACTAGAGTCGCAGCCCTTAAGCCCATGCCACGACTCTAATTCTATTTTTTCAAAATTTGACCTTTTGAAATCCTTCCTTCATCAAAAAATTATTGTAACTCATCCTTAACACCAATTTGAGTCGAACCACCACCAAAAGCTCCATTTCCCACCATTTCTTCTTATTTTCACGTTTAGCTCATGATTCATAGCACCTACCTACAACAAACACAAACACAAGCGTACTCTTGCACAAACCAAACAGAAAAGACTCAAGATTACGACAAAAACACATCCTAAAATGACACTAAAATGGAGTTATCAAACTCCCCTAAACTTACTCTTTGCTTGCCCTCGAACAAATGACTCAAAACAAACCTAGACTCTAACAACAAAGACAACACCAGTCAACACACACAACATGAATCATACCAACAACAACACTTATGCCTCAAAATCATGAATGCTAATCATATAATTCTCAAAAAACTACTCAACAGTTTATGCAATCCAGAATTTTGATCAACACACTCCATCAACACACTAGTCTACTAACATTTTGGATTACCAAGTCGTGATCATTAAATAAACATATTTAAAATCAGTTATGCTAGCCAAATTCTTTCCAATCAGTCCATTGAAACTAAACAATTCCATAAGCTCACTTACTTGCTATTCTCCACTAATATAAATCATGATATGAATAATAATCAATAGGACTTATATAGGCTTGCAATGATGGCTTAGGTAAAGGTATTTGAGAAATTAATTTTTAAGCTCACTATACTCTAAGCACATGACCAAAAATCACTGACTTTACTCCCATAGTATATATAATCCCATAATCCCCTTGCTTGATTTTATTTAGAGAGATATAATTTTTTTTCTTCTTTTGCATATGATACCTACACTCCCCCAAACTTGTTTCTTTTAGATATTCATATTGGGAGTGTAGTTTTTATTGAACTTTATATATATATATATACTCTCTCTAATCTTTTGCACTTTTCATTTTCTAATCCCACTATATTCACAAATAAACCCCATTACAAATCAATCCCCATAACTTTTTTCAATCATGTGCTCATAGTATATTAGGGACGGATATCTAACCAAGTTTAAAATATTAAGCTTAAATAGTGGCTTAGAACAAAAAGATACAATGTTAAGCTCAAAAGGGTTAATCAAAGGATCAATTAATTTTAGGTCGGCCACAAAAGCTCAAACGGTCCAAATGATATCCTAAATCATATTCCTAAACAATGATACATTATTTTGCCTCAATAACCAGTAAGCAAGTTCTAGAATTGTAGAAAATAATTTCCATTTCCCATTCATCAATCCACCAACCAATTCCAAAAAACATACTCAATATCAAAAACATCATGACAAGATATTAATCAAATGTTGGCTAAACTAAACTGAACTAACAGAGTGTTCAGTTGAGCACACAGATTTTTCAGATTTCATTTTCTTTGGATTATACTCATAATAATCACTTTGTTCTCATTGGCACTTGTTGTCAACCATCATTCATGTTGGTCTCACTACACACAAATACAAAGCTCTAAACCAAACAGTTGACAGAAACTAGACACACAAACACACAACAAAACAACACGAACAAAATGAGCGGAAATTACGCTCCCTCTCCCAAACCAAGCTAAACATGGTCCCAAATGTTTAAAAACAATTAAAGAAAGAAAACTTACCTGCTACAAATTATGTCAAAAAGGTGGTGGGTCTTGGAAAGGATGTCATGGTGGTGGATAAGGAAAATAATGCTTGTCCTCCTCCTAGTTAGACCATCGGTAAACCAATTCATTTTGTCAGTCTGCTTGGGCTCAATGATAATCGTGAAGCTCCTCCAAATAATTATGGGTATGTTGGTTTTGCCAGATAATGTAATCCAATCTGGCCAAGTGCGGATCCGGTGGTGCCTCAATTGTTAAAAATTGAGGATAAGCTCCTCTCCTCTCCTCCTTTTCTTGCCTTGGTTCTTCTTGTGTAACATTGGCATGGGCGGGTTCATTAGCAGGATCTCCCTCTTCTTCAACTCTCACTTGGCAGGGTTGTGGTGCATGAGGCTCCAAAGATGGTGCATTAAATTTAAACATAGAAGCTCGAGAAAGGGGTCCCATTGCTTTCCTATAAATATCACTGGGATATGTAGGCACCTCCTACACCTCACATAAATTGATAATCATTGAACCATGCTCCAAACCAGCAATGGTAGTAATTTGGCATAAGTCATGGATACTAGTGTGTATTACTCATCCAATATCCATGGAGAGTCCATTCATAATAGCATAGACAAGAAGACACCGATCAGTCCCCACTTCAGATAGGTGAGTGTTGGGCATATGCCTCGCACTCACAAAAAGAGTCTAAGTCTTTGCCACCTTATTCATTTGAAACCTTCTTAAATTCTTTGGTTGTCCATCTTGCATTACAAAACTAGCTCCGAGAATCCCAATGTTTCAGCCACATCAGTCTAATCGATCTAACTATAATAGGCCATCTAATAATATTCATCCTCCTCCGGGGACAACATCGGTAATCCATATAATGCATCAATATTATCAATATGACACTCCACGCATACCCCTCTCACAAAGACCTTCCTATTTACCGCTACTGGAAAATTAGCATAAAATTCATAAACCATGTAGCAATTGGCCTTGGTCATTTGATGGTCGACAAAACTTTGCCAATTGCGACCTTTAATTTCGGCTCGAATTATCTCATATGTTTCTTGAGAATATGGTTCGTCTTCATATTCCATTCCCCGTTCTTGAATGACTTGACGTTGAGACAACCTCTGATAATGGTCAAATGCATCTTTACTGATGAATTGAGCATGATCAAACTCTTGAGGAAGGGGTGGTGGTGGTGGTGGGGCTGGCTGTGGTTGTGGTGGCTGTGTGTGGGATGTGGAAGGGTGATTTGCATTTTTAGATGAAGCAGCCCTAGCGGGTTGTTTTCTTGGTCCCATAATAACACAATGCACCAAATACTACTACAAAAATTCTGCAGCACTTATGCTAATTTTTCTTACTTCCCTCAACTGAATAACACCCCAATAATACCAACTCAAAGAACACAATATATACTAATAATTAATCCCAAAATTTCAATAAAATCTCTTGTCTATCTAGCACAAAATTACTTCAACCCAGATATTGAAGAACATAGAAAATTAGAGATTTACGTGCCTTTGAGTTGTTGAGGTTGCCCACTCTTCAAATACTCCTCCTGTCTTCAATGCCACAAATAAAACTATTTAGGGTTTGGATTAGAAGAAGGAAAGAAGGGAATATGATTCTATGAAGTTGTGGGTTTGGCTTTATGGTGGTTTTAAGAAGGATGAAGATGGGAGAATGAGAGAAATTCTAAAAAAAAATTGGGTTTGAAGGAGGAAAAATTCGAAATGTGGGTTATGGCTTGAGAAAAAATGAGTTTATACTGAATTTTCCCATTCTGATGGAGGCGTGCCGCGACTCAGCAATAGAAAGTCGCGGCCCACCTCGTTTTATCTCAAATTTCTGCTATGCAGGCACCGTGACTCAGCAATAGCAAGTCGCAGCCTGCCTCTTCTACCAGAACCCGCATGCTCATTGACTTCATTTAGGGCTGCGACTTATAAGATCAAGTCGCGGCTCGCCTCCTCCTTTGTTTTCAGAGTTCTCTAACTTTGTTTAGGGCCGTAAATTATAAAATCAAGTCGAGGCCTGCCTCCTCCTTTGTTTTTTGAGTTCTCTGACTTTGTATAGGGTCGCGACTTATAAGAGTAAGCCGCGACTTGACTGCCAGAAGAATTTGAAAACTACCTTTTCACGAATTGCATAGTTTCTACATACATATCAGTCAAAAACTAAATAAATAATAAAAAAATGAATCTTTGCAAATCCAAAACAAAATTAAATAAAATTGTTAAACTAATTAAGAATTAAAACAAAAACAAATTATTTTTTATAGGAATGCCTTCTACAGCGCTGTTGTTAACATCATTTAGCTAGACGCTGAACACCCAATTCAAAGGGGTTCCAAAAGCAACACAGACTTGCATTTTTCCACCGGTCCTTCCAAATAGTGTTTCAATCTCTGACCATTCACCTTAAAGTGTCTCGTCTTCTCTCTATGAATTTGCACCGCTCCATAAGGCAATGAGACAACAACGGTGTATGGTCCTGACCATCTCAACTTTAATTTTCTCAGAAAAAGCTTCAATCGAGAATTAAATAATAACACCTTGTCACCCGGTTGGAAATCCTTCCTAAGTATCCTTTTATCATGAAATACCTTAGACTTTTCTTTATATATCTTTGCATTCTCATAGGCTTCATTCTGAAATTCATCGAGCTCGTTCAACTCCAGAAGCCTATTCTGTCCCCCCATAAAGATATCCATGTTTAACTTTTTTACTGCCCAGTAAGCTCTGTGCTCAAGTTCCACTGGTAAATGACATGCCTTTCCAAACACCAGTCGATGCGGTGACATACCAATCGAAGTCTTGAAGGCTGTGTGATATGACCACAGTGAATCATCAAGCTTTTTTGACCAATTCTTCCTTTATGTATTTACAGTCTTCTCCAAAATACATTTTATCTCCCGATTTGACACTTCTGCTTGACCATTGGCAAGTGGATGATAGAACAAAGCCTTTCGATGATGAACTCCATAATGAGCACATATAGCAGTGAATGACTTGTTGCAGAAATGACTTCCTCTATCACTAATAATTGCTCTTGGAGTACCGAATTGGGTAAAAATATTTTTATGAAGGAATTTAAGTACCTCTTTACCATCACAGGTAGAAGTTGCTGCAGCTTCCACCCATTTAGAAATATAGTCTACTACAAGCAAAATGTACTTATTATTATAAGATGACGGGAAAGGCCCCATAAAATCTATTCTCCACACATCGAACAACTCAACATCAAGAATTCCAGTCATCGACATTTGATCTCTTCTTGATATGTTACCAGTCCTTTGGCAACGATCACAACTCTTGACAAAGGCACTAACATCAATAAATAACGTAGGCCAATAAAACCCACTTTGCAAAACTTTGCTGCTGTCCTTGTTCCTCCAATGTGACCGCCACAATCTAAAGTATGGCAATGAGTAAGAATGGAAATCATCTGCTCTTCCAGGACACATCTTCTAATTACTTGATTTGCACAATGACGAAAGAGAATGGGCTCATCCCAATAATAATGCTTGACTTCCAAATAGAACTTTTTAAGTTGCTGCCTTCACATGTCCGAAGGCGCAACTTTAGCTACCAAAAAATTGACATAATTAGCAAACCATGGTAGCTTTTCTTCACTTTCAATGGAAAATAACTGTTCATCCGAAAAGTTTTCATCAATTTGTTCCACTTTCTCATTAGGCTCTTCTCCTTTTTCCAATCTAGATAAATGATCTGCAACTAGATTTTCTGTCCCCTTTTTGTCACGAATTTCCATATCAAACTCTTGCAATAATAGGACCCATCGAATCAAGCAGGGTTTAGCATCCTTCTTGGTCATAAGGTACTTAATAGCAGAATGATCTGTGTAAACAATTATCTTATTACCAATTAAATATGGCCTGAATTTATCGAACGCAAATATAATTGCAAGTAATTCCTTCTCAGTAGTTGCATAATTTAACTGAGTGTCATTCAAGGTTCGACAAGCATAATAAATCGTTCAGAATACCTTGTCAACTCGCTGTCCCATAAGCACTCCTATTGCATAATCGCTCGCATCGCACATCAATTCAAAAGGAAGTTCCCAATTTGGTGACACAACAATAGGAGTAGATACCAATTTATCCTTCAACATGTTAAATGCCCTTACACATTCAACATCAAAGTCAAACACCACACAATTCATAAGTAGAGTAGACACGGGCTTCGAAATCTTCAAAAAGTCCTTTATAAACCTCCTATAAAATCCAGCGTGGCCCAAAAAACTACGAACCCCCTTAACAGACACCAGTGGAGGTAAGTTTTCAATTGTAGATATCTTGGCCCTATCTACCTAAATACCATGGCGTGAAATTTTGTGGGCCATGACTATTCCTTTTGTCACCATAAAGTGACATTTCTCCCAATTTAATATTAAATTTGACTCCTCACATCTTTTCAAAACCCTCTCCAAATTAGCCAAACATCCATCAAAAGAGGCCCCAAAGACTGAAAAGTCATCCATGAAGATCTCTATACCATTTTCCACCATGTCTAAGAAGATAGACATCACACATCTCTGAAATGTTTCTTGAGACATCACACATCGCTAATCGAGGTTTTAGGTTTAAAGTGTAGCTAAATTGTAATAAAAGTCATATAATTTGAAAATGTAATCATTCATTGAAATTATAAAGCGTTATATATTTGGGATCCCAAAATACTGTTTAAAAATATTTACAAGTCAAAATAAGATTAAAGACGACTAAACGAAAATTTTTGGTTTAATACACATCATCTCCCAAAAATACCCCTGGTCGTGGCAGCCAGGCAGGCCGAACATGTACACGCTGCTTCACGCTCTCCGTACTCATGGTTGATCGACCTTTCCCTTGCCCTTACCTGCACCATAGAGCACCCATGAGTCGAAGCCCATCAAGAAAACTCCACACAAGCAATCAACATATGGATAACTATCACTTAGCATATAACAAATTTTCCAACAGGCTAAACACATAACGACCATGCCGTCCCAGGTGCTTTACCAGGCCCTGGGTTCACGGTCTACACCATGAGGATATCCTAGGTATCCAATAGGGGTCTCACCCTGGAAACTTGCACTCTGCTTGCTTAATGCTGCTCCCGGCCCCTTGCCGTACTCGGCCTTCGCCATTCCCGGCCCTTGTCGTACATTTACAGATATGCAACACATAACATAAGCTTAACAAATACTTAAGCAAATACAAACATAATTAATAGGGCTATGCTCTACAAAACAATCACATAGGGCCGTGCCCTGCTCTATGGGTACAACAATTTTCTTACTTGCATCCCAAGCTTCATGAGTTTCGGTATCCCGAGCACAATCCTCTAGTCTGATCCTCGCTGAAAACCTAGTCACAACATATCAACAACATCCATTCATCAAGTTCTAATCCATTAAATAACTTTGGGTTATAATTCTAATCTCCGGGACCTTGAATTCTATCAATCTGGGTAATAGAATCCATCTCGAGCCTTAACTTTTAGAATCCCAAGCCTAAAACCTTCTCGGGGTCCACAAACCCACTAAGCACCGCGGCCCCAAGGTCCTATGTCGCGGCACGCCTCAACCAGAAACCCAGCCTCCATTTTTGCCTATGTGCATCGCGACCCAACCTATAGGGTGCCGCGACCCGCCCCTCTTCCTGGCCTCCCAAACGTTCTAGAGGGTCGCGACTCACCAAGAAAAATGCCGTGGCCCGACCCTTCGAACCCAGAAAAATCTGCCATTTTCACAACTAAAACCAAGCCAATTTACCCCAAAA
This sequence comes from Humulus lupulus, assembly GCF_963169125.1. Taxonomy (NCBI): domain Eukaryota; kingdom Viridiplantae; phylum Streptophyta; class Magnoliopsida; order Rosales; family Cannabaceae; genus Humulus; species Humulus lupulus. Next base: position 131,094,479 of record NC_084793.1, read on the forward strand.
TCAATCTAACAACTCAATTTAATCACCACAGTAGTTCTAGAATAGTCCCATCAACACAACCTAACAAAAAGCTAGCTTAAAACCTCATCAAATCCCAAATTCAATCTTCAACTTCAAAGACTTAAGAAAGCTAAAAACTCAGCCAATAATTACAAAATCTAAAGGCTAAAATCACAGTTCAAAGCTTACCTTATCCTCTGCTTGAATCCACAAGTTGAAACTGAGCTAGTCCCCAAGTTTAGAGCCCAACTTCCTTGCTTAATCTTCAATGTTTCCCTTGCTAAGGTTTAGAGAAAATAAGAGAGAGAGAAAAGGGTGTTTGGGTCGATTTACCAAGTTCGGAGTGTTTCCTAAGTTTTGTTTTACTTATCCTAGGTCACTTAAGTTACCTTCAAGGCTCGAGGTACCAAAAATGTCCTCGAGGGCAAAATGGTAAATATCCCTGATATTCCCTCCTAAACGTTCTAACTTCAAATATATCTCCAATTATTTATTTTCATGACCCGATAACCCAATAACATGTATAATGCCTAGAATACCCCTCGACTCGCCTCTAGTCGGGTTTCGGGTCCCGTTGTGACTTCCTAGCTAAACCGCTCCCTAGGACTGTCTCAGATCGTGCATCTCAAATATATCACCACTCACACGTGGTGACAATCACAATATACACAAATATTGTATTTATGCCCTCAATAGGCTAAAATTACAAGCATGCCCCTAATAACCAAATGGGGCCCATGTGCATATTTACTTCACCTAAACATGCATTTCTAATCACATAATCATCAAATTCACATATTTAAATAATAAATCACTTATTGCCCTCCAGGCACGCTAATCAAGGCCCTAAGCCCTATTAGCAAATTTGGGACGCTTCATTCATCTTCCTCCATATCAAGAACTATAAAATTAGCAGGAAATATGAACTCGTCCACTTTGACAAGAACGTCTTCAATAATACCTCGGGGATGTGTTAATGAACTATCAACTAATTGAAGAGTAATAGTAGTAGGTCTAGCTTCCCCCAAACCAAGTCTTCTAAATATGGACAACGACATTAAATTAATGCTTGCACCCAAATCACATAAAGCCTTCTCACAATGAAAGCTCCCAATGGTGCAAGGTATAGTGAATCTACCCGGATTTCTTAACTTTTGAGGAATTTTCTTTTGGATAATTGCATTGCACTCTTCTGTCAATGCCACAATTTCATAATCCTCCATTTTTCTCTTATTAGACAATATCTCTTTCATAAACTTCACACAACTGGGCATTTGTTCAAGATCCTCAGCAAAGGGAATGTTAACGTGAAGTTTCTTAAATACTTCAAGAAATTTGGAGAATTTTTTGTCAAGATTGGCCTTTCGGAACCATTGAGGATAAGGAATCTTTAGTGTAGGCTTGGTGTAATTCAACTTCTCTTTCTTTGGAAGGTCTTCAGCAACCTCCTCTTGTGCTGGACTAGTGGTATGTTGATCCTCTGTCTTCTTTCCCTTGTCATCCACTGTAGGCCCATCGTACTTAGTCACACTCCTCAAAGTGACAACTTGACATTGCTCTTTGGGATTGACCTTTGTGGAACTAGGAAAATTCCCTTGCAATCTACTAGAAAGTAGTTTAGCAAACTGACCCATTTGTGTCTCCAAATTCCTGATTGAAGATCTTGTCTCTGTCATGAATTGATTTAACTGATCAGGTGGAGTTGTTGGTGAGTTCATTGGAGGATGTGGTAGTGGATGAGATGGGCGTGGGTTTGGATCATAATAAGGCCTAGAGGTGTAGTCCATAAGTCGGTTGATGAGGTGGGTGTTGAGGTGGGAACTATGGATACCGTGGTTGTAAACCTTTGTTATTTTTCCAAGACAAGTTGGGGTGATTCTTCCATGGAGAAGTATATGTATTTGAGTAAGTGTTGTGTGCAGGTCTTGGAAAGTTACCAATAGCCTGTGTCTGTTCCAAAGGCAAAATGTTCATGTCTATTGAGCAACTAGCAGTGCTTAGGCATTGCTCATAAGAATGCGGACCCCCACAAATCTCACAACTCATTACATTCCGTACTTGCATTACTTGAGCGGCGAGGCTTTTCTATTGTAATTGCTTGGTTAGAGATGCCACTTGAGGAGTCAATAAAGCAATAGGATCGACCTCTAAGCCTCCTGCCACCTTCTTATTCTCACTCAGGGGCCAATGGTAGTTATTCATGGCCATCTCTTCCAGTAATTCATAATCTTCATTAGCGCTTTTTCTCATAAATGCTCCTCCCGATGCTGCATCAATAATTGTCCTTGTATTTCCCCCCAAACCATTGTAAAACATGTGCACCAACAACCACTTCTCTATTCCATGATGTGGGCATTTCCTTTGCAACTCTTCCCATGCATCGTATAAAGACTTCCCATCCAGCTGATGGAAGTTATTAATCTCTCCTCTATATCGGGCTGACTTCACAGGAGGAAAATATTTACAAAGGAATTTCTGAGCCAAGTCTTCCCACGTGGCTATAGAGTTAGCTTGTAATGAATTCAACCAACTCTTAGCTCGGTCTCTTAAAGAAAACAGAATAATAATAATCTGACAGCATCGTTACTCACCCCGTTCATTTTGAATGTTGCACACAGCTCTAAAAAATTGGTGATGTGGAGGTTCGGATCCTCATTTGGTAATCACCCAAATTGTACACAATTCTGTACCATCTGAATGATCGAAGGTTTTATCTCAAAATTATTCGCCTCTACAGTAGGAGGACGAATACTTAAATGTATCCCCGTAACAGTATGGTAATCAGAATTGCTCTCTAATTTGTAATAAAAAAATCTGACCTAATTTTCCTTAAAACATAAAGTTTGAATTTATATAAAAAAAAACCGAATTCTTCTTTGTTGGCAAAGCGGGCCGTGACTTGGCCTTTCTTAGGTCGCGACCCGTGTCTTTTTTTAAGGCATTTTAGAATCTGGTTAGGTCTTCAGGTGTTGAGGCCCTCTTCACCCAGGTCGTAGCCCGCGTCTTGATGCGCCTTTTGGATTTGCCTCTGACTCTTCTAGCATCGCGACTCTCTTGACCAAGTAGTGGCCCTAATCCTTATCAACAGGTTATGCAGCCTCTGACTTTACTAGAGTCACCACCCTTAAGCTCATGCCACAACTCTTGTTCTATTTTTTCAGATTTTGACCTTTTAAAATCCTTCCTTCATCAAAAACTTATTGTAACTCACCCTTAACACCATTTGAGTCAAACCACCACCAAAAGCTCCATTTTCCCAGCATTTCTTCTTATTTTCACATTTAGCTCATGATTCATAGCACCTACCTACAACAAAGACAAGCACAAGCGTAATCTTGCATAAAACAAACAAAAAAGACTCAAGATTAGCACAAAAACACATCCTAAAGGGACACTAAAATTGAGTTATCAGAGAGACACTTATTCGAGGATATCCCAACCTTCCTTCAAATTTCAAGACCTTCTTGTTTTGGACTGATGGTTTCGCTCCCTCCCATTTTTACTCATTCCACCGGATTCATAAGTATCCTGTCATGGTTCGTTGGTTTCTTCTTTTATTTCAAGCTCACAATGCTCAGCCAATCTTTTCTTGTAGCCAATGATCATCGGCCCCAGCCTACAAAGGCCATGAAGGACCACAGGGAAGCAATCCTCAAGCTCCCTTTTGGTCAGCGATCCCTTAACTACCTTCTTCATGAGGACAAGCTCCGGCTTTGTGGCCTCCTTGGTGAAGGCGAGTCTATAGACAACTCTTGAATCCACATGTATGCAAAGTGGGAAGAAGTCCAGTGCCAATGACCAAGCTCCCCTCCAGAGGTAAACGTGTGGGTTCGAGCTCGTGCGACTCTGTACCTTAGCTCGTCAGACCTTTGTACTCGGGCAATGAAGCACAAGACGAGGCCTCAATAAGCTCAACTGAGGGAGGTAAAGTCATGCTTGGCCTGTCCAAATGGTATTCCACTTTGCTTAGACATGAACAAAATACCATGGTTTTATTTAATAATCCCCAGAACAATTTTATGGTCTGGTCAGGGGTAGACCTTAAGGTTCATAGATTTGATAGCTGGTTAAGGAAGTACCAAATGATATATAGTTTAAATGAGGTTTCGGATGGGGTAGCCATCCAATATGGGACCAATGATTATAAGGACCTCTCGAGTATGTCCCCTACTTTTAGGGAGGGGACTCCATTAGCCTCATCAGAAGATAGGGGAATTTTGTGGTCCCTGAGCTCGAGCTCAAATGAGTCCTCCAGTTAGGTTCCTAATACTTAGTCATTTTCAACATTAAACTTGTATAATTTCTATTTTCTCAACATAACTGATGTTCTTTTTTCATTTTAGGTGAGATGGATTCTGACTTGGACAACATCCTGGGGATGCCTCCTAAGGCCCAAGGTAGCAAGCAAGGTCGCGCCCCCTCGAAGAAGGGTGGCCCTCCATCGAAGGCCGCGAAGGTTGCTGAGGACCCTCCCCTAGCGACCCCGAAGGTTGTCTCTAATGAGCCTAAGCCTCAGACTCCTCACACAACAAAGGTGGCCGAGGACATTACTCCTGTGACCTCGAAGGCAATCATAAACAAGCCTCCAATTACCATGCCATCTCCCCAGGGATAGATTACCCTTCCTCCTCCTTCTCGCCTAGTCCCTGCTGGGGATAAAGGAAAAAAGGTTGTCAACCCTTCAGCCCCGAAACCTGTGAGTGCCCTGGCTCCGACCATGGTCCAACAGTTCATTGTTGAGCCACATATGCTCGAGTACCTCTTGGAAAACGTGGCTGGGAGCCTAGGAGCCGACCAATGCTTGGACTTGCTATCCCGGGTAGGCCAATCGTGTAGCAATCTCGATGCCAATGTGTGGCAATTTCTGAGGGGAGAGAACACCACACTTATCTTTGATCAGATTATGGAGCTCAGGGTTTTTGTAAGTCTGCATTACTTGACTTTTACTTTCTTGGTCAATTGTTTTTTTTTTTTCTAAATATTACAGTTTTGTGTTTCAGACCCTTCTTGGTGTCATACGCCAAAGCTCCCTTCTTTCCTCGAAAATAGCTGCTGCCGAGGCCTTGGTTCACGATGCCCATCAGGCTCAAATCCATGCCGAGGATGACCTGAAGGGGACAAGGGAGCCCAGGCTAAAGCCGAGAGTTTGCTCAAGGAAACCACGAAGGCCTAAGCCCGCACTGAGACATCTCTCCAAGAGGCTTGGGAGGCCCAAGTCAAAGCCGAGGATGCCCTCAAAGCTTCCCAGACCAAGCTCGCTTCTTCCAAGGCTGATGTTAACATCTTGAAGGCCAAGATCGACACCAGGACAGCTAATTTTGATGCCGCTAAGGCTAAGATCAATTGCCTGAAGGCGAAAATGAGCGCTGCTAAGGCTGAGATTGATCACTTGAAGGAGGAAAAGAGTGCCGCTTACGAGATCCTCAAGGATGAGAATAAACACATGCTTGAGGAATTTAAGGCCAAGAAAGATTGGGCTACCGATCAGGCTATGTACAGGATGTGACCTCTGATTGCAATTGTTTAATTTTATTTCATTTTTATTGATATTATACTTTCGAGCCTATGGTATTATTGTATACCACTTATGCCCCTTAATATCCTATGATTGCAATCTTAGGTTATTGAATTTTCAGAGCTTGCAACAAGTACAACAATAAAAATACACAAAATTTGAATAAAAATCAGTGCTTTATTGACATAAATTAAGTACAATCTTGGTTACAAATGAATAAACATCATTCCTACATTACTGATAATAAGGTTATAGATGTTCACCATTCCAAGCTCGTGGTACCAATTCTCCATTCAATCTCGCTAATTTATAAACAACAGGTCGAATAATGAATTCGATTTGGTATGCTCCTTCCTAATTAGGCTCGAGCATGCCTGCCGATTGGTCTCGTGTGGCCAAAAACATGCATCTTAGCACCAAATCTCCCAATCCAAATTTTCTGTCTCGAACCCTCTTGTTGAAGTATCTTGTAGCCCTTTGCTGGTATGCAACGTTCTTAAGTTGGGCTTCGTCTCCTTTTTCTTCAATTAGATCTAGTGTTTCTTCGAGCCGAGATTGGTTTAAGGTCTGGTCATATGCCTCGTATCTGATTGTTGGGATTTCAACCTCAATAGGTAGCATAGCTTCACAACCGTAAGCTAAGGAGAAGGGGGTATGTCCTGTTGAGGTCCGGGCCATCGTTCTGTATGCCCATAGGACTTGTGGTAATTCTTCTGGCCATTTTCCTTTAGCCTCTTCGAGCCTTTTCTTAATAGAAATCTTCAGAGTTTTGTTAACTACTTCGACCTGGCCATTTGCTTGTGGATGAGCTAAGGAGGAAAAACTTTTGATTATCCCGTTCTTTTCACAAAATTGTGTAAACAGTTCGCTATCGAACTAGGTCTCGTTATCTGAAACTATTTTCCTTGGTACCTCATATCTACAAATTATATTTTTCACCAGGAAATCCAAAACTTTCTTAGAGGTGATAGTAGCTAGAGGTCTAGCCTCGGTCCACTTTATGAAGTAATTAAAAATGACTACGACATATTTCACTCCCCCTTTTCTTGTTGGTAAAGATCCTATGAGGTCAATTCCCTATAGTGCGAATGGCCACGAAGAGCTCATCATGGTGAGCTTAGTAGGTGGAGCCGTGGGATTGAAGCGAACTGTTGACACTTGTCACAGGGCTTGACGTATTCGAATGAGTCTGCTTTAACTGTAAGCTAGAAGTATCCTTGCCTATTCACCTTTTTTGATAGACTATGCCCCACAGTGTGGTCTTCGCAAAATCCTTCATGGATTTCTTCTTAAATTTTTTTGGCTTCGGGTGGAGTTACACACCTTAGCAGTGGCATAAAATACCCTCTTTTGTGTAACTTCCCTTCCAAGATAGTGTATCTTGGTATCTTGTACATAAGTTTCCAAGCCTCATTCCGGTCTGATGGGAGGCTCCCAGTTTTGAGGTAGTCATTAATGGGGGTCTTCCAGGTAGGTTGCGAGTCAATCATGTTGACGTCTTCTTCTTCAGGCTTGGCTATGCTTGGGACTGGTAAGAAGTCGATTGGCACCACATTGAGTGCATCAGCTTCTTTGGTTGTGGCGAGCCTAGCTATAACATCCGCATTTGAGTTTTGCTCTTGTGGAACTTGTTCAATGGCATGGAACTCGAATTTCCCGAATGTTTCCTTGAATTTTTCCATGTAAGTTGCCATTTTAATGCCATGAGCCTGATATTCTCCTAAGACTTGGTTAACGACCAATTGGGAATCACTATAATAGTGAATGGCCTTCGCTTTGACTCAAAAGCTATCCTAAGTCATGCTAATAGTGCTTCGTATTCAACCTCGTTATTCGAGGCCTTGAAGCCAAACTGTAAGGCTGAATGAAAACGATTCCCAGTCGAGGTGATCAAAATAATTCCTACCCCCGATCCGTTCTCATTTGAAGACCCATCGATGTAAAGTCTCCACAGCTCGGAGGTTGGGGTAATGACTTCCTTGTTAGTGATTCTCGTACATTCAACTATGAAATCTGCTAAGGCTTGTCTTTTTATTATTGTCCTTGGGTGATAAGTGATCTCGAATTGTCTAAGTTTGACCGCCCAATTTAGTAGTCTTCCAGACGCCTCAAGTTTTGACAACACCTGTCTTAATGGTTGGTTAGTCAACACGTGTACATGATGTGTCTGGAAGTAAGGTCGGAGCTTTCGAGATGCATGTATCAAGCACAAGGCCAACTTCTCCATTAATGGAAATCTTGACTCTGTCCCCAGTAACCTTTTACTAACATAGTAAGCGGGTTTTTGTACTTTCTTATCCTCTCAAACAAGTACTGCGCTGATGGCGTGCTCGGTTTTGGTGAGATATAAGTACAATACTTCCCCTATGATTGGTTTGGATAAGATTGGTGGTTCAGTAAGGTGCTTTTTAAGATCTTGAAATGTGAGCTCACACTCGTCTGACCATTCAAATTTCTTGCCCCCTCTCGAAAGATTAAAGAATGGAAGACATCTGTCTATAGATTTCAATATGAACCTACTTGAGGCTGCCATTCGTCCAATCAAACTCTGGACATCTTTATGTTTTCTAGGTGAGGGCATATCAATTAATGCCTTGATCTTATCTGGGTTTTCCTTTATGCCTCAAACATTTACTATCAATCCGAGAAACTTTCTCGAGGATACTCCGAATGAGCTTTTTTGTGGGTTAAGTATCATGTTGTATTTCCCGAGTATAGCAAAGAATTCCACGAGATCATCAACATGGTTACAGTTATGCTTGGACTTGACCAGCATGTCATCCATATAAACCTCCATGTTGTCCCTATTTTCTCGACAAACATCCTATTCACCAATCTCTGGTATGTGGCCCTTGCGTTCTTGAGTCCAAAAGACATCACATTGTAGCAGTACAAACCCTTATCGGTCATGAATCTCATATGTTCATGGTGAGGTGCAAGCATGGCTATCTGGTTATATTCAGAATATGCGTCCATGAATGACATGATGTCATGACCTGCGATAGCATCTATGAGCTGATCAATTCGAGGTTGGGGAAAGCAATCATTTGGACATGCCTTGTTGAGGTCCGAATAATCAATGCAAGTTCATCATTGCAATCGAGCTTTGGAACTAACACTGGATTGGATATCCAATTGGGATAGAAAGCATCTCAGATAAACCGATTTGCCTTAAGCCTTTCAACCTCTTCTTTCAAGGCTTTCTTTCTTTCGTCGTCCAGGAGTCTTCTTTTTTGTTGCTTTGGAGGGAATCCCTTATCTATGTTGGGTGCATGGCTTATAATGTTTGGGCTGATCCCAATCATGTCTGAATGCGACCATGCGAACACATCTTAATTTTCCCTCAGGAAGCGGATTAATTGCGATCTCGCATCCTTTGGGAGGTTCTTCCCTATTTTTATCACCCTAGTGGTATCCTTTTCATCGAGCTCTACATCCTTTAGCTCCTCGATTGGTCCGAGATCTGCCCTGTCCTCTTCTATTATGTGGTCTATCTCTTCTTTGACTTCGAAGACTATCCTACTTATTTCTCGTATGACAACAAGTGCTTGTGCACTTGTTTGGCCCTTCCCTCTCATGGAGATGTTATAGCACTCTTGGGTGGCCAGCTGGTCTCCCCTCAATGTCCCAATGCAGCTAGGTTTTGGGAACTTGATGGCCAAGTGTCTCATTGTCGAAACTGCCCCCAACCCAATCAGGGCTGGTCTCCCGAGCAGTACATTGTAGGGCGAGGAGGTGTCCACCAATATGAAGTCCATTATCTTGGTTATTGAGACTGGATAGTCCCCTAAGGTCACCGAGAGCTCGATAGATCCAATGCTGGCTATTCCTTCTCCTAAAAATCCGTACAACTTCATCGAACAGGCTTTCAAGTCTTGAATTGAGAGTCCCATCTTTTCCAAGGTGGCCTTATAAAGGATGTTAACCGAGTTCCCGTTATCTATCAGGATCTGGCACACCCTTTTATTGGCGAGCTGGAATGTGATGACCAAAGGGTCATTGTGGGGAAATTGGACATGCGAGGCTTCTTCTTCTATGAAAGTAATGAGTTGAGTTTCAACCCTCTGTTGTTTTGGAGCTTGGGGTTCAGGTTCCTAAGGAGATCCATCCTTCGTCTTTAGCTCGTTGACATATCTTTTATGGGCATTTCTGCCCAACCCAACTATATGCGGTCCTCCGACAATGGTTACCACATCCTCCCCATCTATCGGGGGAGGTTGGTCATCCTCCCTTGCGTGTGGGGCCTTATTCTATTGGGCAGGCTGTGTAGGAGCTACCCTTTGTCTAGCTGAAGCTTGGGCCAGATTCTTGTTTCTAACATACTACCCAAAATATCCTCTCGAGATCAAACCTTCGATCTCGTCCTTCAGTTGTTTGCATTCATCGATGGTATGATCGATGTCCCTATGGAATCTGCAAAATTTATTGGTATCCCTTTTCGACTTTTGATTTTGCATCGGATCAGGTTGCCTAAACGAGACCTGGTTCTCGTTTGTGATAAAAATGTTCTCTCGAGTATTTGTAAGCTCGCTATAAGCTGTGTAAATGGATATGTATTTATCTCCCTTTTTCTTTTTGTTTCCGTCCACCTCTAAGTTATTCCCTTCATTTTTCTTCCTTTTTGAAGGTTGTCTCCTGAGGGTCGCGATGTTGAGGGCGTATCTGAGGTTAAGGTTTAGTTAACGTTCATCGTTGTGGCTATAATAGGCCGAGGGGTCAGTTTTAATGCTGACCTCACCTCTTCTACATTGATGAATCTCTGAGCCCTGTTATTGAACTCGGTTATTATCCTCACGGGTTTCCTTTGCATGTCACCCCAAAGGGGACTCCCTGGCAGTACTCCAGCTCGTACTGCCATGAGATGACCACTGTCATCAAAATTTCAGGCTCATGCCATCTTTATGTTAAGTCTTTCTAGGTAGCTTTTTAATGACTCTCACGTCTATTGTCTAACATTAGTCAAGGCCGAGGCCTCGGACCTGACACCTACCATGACCTTGAATTGCTTCTTGAATTCCTTAGCCAGTTGTTCCCAAGATGAGATCGAGTGCCTTCGGAACTTGTCGAACCAATTTTTTCCTAGTCCCGTCAGTGTGGTTGGAAAGAGCATGCACCTAAGCTCGTATCCAACATTGCTAGGACTTATTATTGTGTTAAATGTACTCAGATGGATATATGGGTCTGAGGTCCCGTCAAAGGGTGCCATGTGGGGTATCTTGAATTCTTAAGGGAATGGAGTGTTTGATATGTGTGGAGCGAAAGGCTCGAGCTCCTCATCGGAGTCGCCAGCCTTGTCCTTATTTCTTTCTTCTTGAAGGAGAATGAATGCTCTTTCAAGTTGGTTGATTCTTTCTTGGACCAAGTCCACTGGAGGTTGAGCTTGCATTTGGGGAAGCTGGTTATTGTTTGTGAAAACTCCAGCTCCCTGCCCCAGTACAGGGTTATACAGATTCTCGTGTACTGGCTGCATGGGCATTTTCTGGTTATTTAAATGTGTTCATAAATCTGGGTTTGACCGGTTAGCCTGCCCCCGGTTTTGATTCAAGTGCTCTCGAAGATCAGGATAATCATTCTCATAATTCCCAGTATTCCTAGGATCGTTGTTCTATACACTCACCGATTTGTTGAGGTTCGTACTTCCACTAAAGAAGCTGACATTCCTCTCATGTTGTTGTTTGTGTGGCTCGATGGTTACGAGGTGGGTTTTTTGCTTGCCTCGTCACCCTAGTCATTTGTGACCTCGACATATGAATTCTCATTGGTTGGGATGCCCTATGTCCTCGGTGAGCCTCTCGTTCACCCCGTGGTCTAGGTTGAACCCTATGATTTCTATCTCGGCTCCCACTTCGAGAAGGTCTCTGGGGTGCCCGCTCCCCCATCCGGTTCCCATTGGGAGCTAGCTAAGGTTCCTCTCGAGCTGGAGAGGGGTGTCTTATTGGCGATGGAGGATGCCTTATTGGTGATGGCAGGGGCCTTCCATTATTGGGTCTGGAAGGTCCGCAAATGGCTCGGACAGGCTCCGGGTTGTTCCTGATAGGATCAGGGTTATCATTCCGAGCTACGGGAGGAGCTCGATTATTCCCCATTCCAGCAGTTACACTTACCGTAGGGTTTCCCTTAGCAGCGTTTTGAGCATTTCCTCAGGACGACCATTGTAGGTATTTGTCCCGGGCCTCAGTTGGGCCTGTTAGGCCCTTTGCTCAGCCATTCTGGCAGCCATACTCCCATGGGGCCATCCTCTGGGCCTCTGAGGCGGTGCCTGTACTTCAGTGAATTCCCTAGCCAATTCCTCGTTTCATCGTGTAGCTTCGGCTAGCTATTTACGTAATCTGCGATTCTCCAATTCCACGATGGGCACGTACGTTTCAAGATTATAGTGTAGATCCTTGTAGGGTCTGGGGGTTGGAGCAAGTTGCCCCTGGAGCCTGATGATGCACTTCGCTCATCAGGGCTCTGATCTACCATGGGCCGCTTCCCAGGCCTCCGTGGCTAGTTCTTAGTCTGAGGATTTCACTCCTTGGGGATTTGTGGCAATGGTCGCCCACTAGTTACAGGGTTGTTCGTGGCGGCCATTGATGGTATGCAGGAGGTTTTTGATTAAACAATACATAGATTTGCTTAATGCTCTCAACGAGAGCACCAAACTATTGACGTCGTTTTTCGTCAACTTAAATAGGAAGAGCACTAAACAAAAATATAGAAAAAGTAGAAGGATTCAGAGGTTTTTTTACGTGGTTCAACATTTAAAATCTGCCTACTCCACGAGTCACTATTATTCTCAGTACTCTTTCATAGCTTTAAAGGAAAGCAATTTTGCAGAGTATTCTCTAGTACAATTTTGTGCGTGTCCACAAATGAATTGCTCCATGCTATTTATAGACCTGGTTATGAGAATATATTCATCTAATTCAGGGAAGTTACAATCAATCAAATAAATTTGAAATAAATATAATAAATGCATTAATTACATAATATACCATGACAATAGGGATTTCCTAATAGTCTTTCTGTGTGCAAAGCGCGTCACTGAGCGCGATCGTTGCGCTGATGCACTTTTGAGATTGACCTGACTTTGAGCATGTCGTTCTCGTTATAGCCTCCTCCTCATCCAGTGATTCGACCGAACTCATTCCTTAGAGAAGGTTGGTGTCTTCAAGCCTAGAACTCAGGCTCGAACAATACGACTCATTCTCAAGTGCTAATAACAAATTTATTACCACTTGACAATTCCTATAAGTGTACTGCTAACACTTGTAGATACAAGTATGCTGCTAATACTTGTTATTTTTGAGCTCACTATTTTCGAGCCTACATTTCGAGGTCATTTATTTATTCTCAAATTTTGGATGTAACATAACTAGACATCAACTGCAAATCAACTTGACACGAACACATTGCATCAATCTAAAATAAACTAAAAAGAACAACCTCGAAAAACTTATCACTGCATTTTAAAATGTATAAAAAAATAAACTAAAAACATACACCAAAACAGCTGAACATAACCCCTAAATCAACTAAAAAATAATTGAAAATCAACTAGATATTTATTAACTGTAATACAATTAAAAAAACTACTACAAATCAACTAGACATTAACCCCACAACAATACAATGTTAAAAAAACAACTTAAAATCAACTAGACATCAACCTCGCAACGATACACTATTGGAAAAATAATTTAAAATCAACTAGACATCTACCTAAAATCGACTAAAAAATAACTAATAATTAACTTGAATTTTTTTCCTAAAAATATAGGCTACATATATACACAAGATATATCCAAGATAAATTAAAAATATACCCAAAAAATATACTCAATTATAAATCAACTAGATAATAACCCAAAAATGCCATAAAATAACTACACATATACTAAAAATAAAAATAACTACAAATCAATCTGAAATAATTACTAAAAAACACAAAAGATTATTTTTAAACCTATATACATGAATAAAAAAACTGTTAAACCATACACTGTATCATATGTAATTTTATTTAGGAACATTTACACAAAATATCAATTTTGGCCTTACTATTTCAATTTTACTTTTACACGGTAATTTTAACTTTTATACGACATCCTCTTTTTATTTATACAATTTCTTTATTTTTTTAATTTCTCATATATTGTTTGGTCTATAAGTCTCCACAACTACATCCTTGTCATATATAGTTTTGTCTACACATCATATAGTTTTTATTTTACTATTCTAGAAATGAAAGTGAAGATTTTTTTATAAATATAATAGTTGGAGCAAACCTCTGTTACACGTGTAGAAACAAAATTTGGTTACACTTGTAGAAATATATTTTGGTGAGATATATGCATGCATTAGTTGTCACAATAATAATTTTCCATATGTGACAAAAATATATGCATGCTAACAAAAACAATTGCCTCTTCCTACTTAATAGGTATATTATTATTATATAATTTTTACATGTAAAAGTACATAAAATAAATATGTCCATATGTTATATAATAATGGTCTTTCACCAATAAGGATAGTTTGTCATCATAAAGCCTAAATTGGTTCCGTGCATGCACGCCTCATCTGTTTTAATTTATGGATGCTTGTGATTGACTAAATGTCACCTTCTTGAATGAGTGTATGAGAATAGTCTAGAAACAGTAACTTGTGATTGACTAAATCCTTATGTTTGGTAGTATTTTCATGGTTGGTTAATTTAGTAATAAGACATATTATCAACTTTTTTTTATTTTAGTTTTTAGTATATATGCTATTAATTTAATTTAAATTTTTTTAAGTATACTTTTACTTTTAGTTTATATTTAATATATATTGGGTTGTTTGTTAGTTGTTTTTGTGGTGTTTTTTTAGTTGTTTAAATTTATGTATAATTGTTTTCACGTTATTTTTTAGTTATTTAGATTTATGTATAATTGTTTTTACATTGATTTTTAGTTGTTTTAAGTTTATATATAGTTGTTCTGTTGTTGTGTTGATGTCTAATTGTTGTTTAGTTGTTTCATATATATTTTGATATTTTTTTATAAAAAAAATATGTTAGTATGTAATGGGTTGACTTTTAGTTGTTCTTCATTTGTTATTTTTAAATGTGTGCAGTATGCAGTGAGTTAATGTTTAGTTGTTGTCTTATTGTTGTTTTTGTACTGTTTAGATTTTATGTATAGTTGTTTTCATGTTGGTTTTTAGTTGTTGACGTTTATTTATAGTTATTGTGTCGTTGTTTAGTTGTTTGCAAATATATTTTAATTTTTTTTAGAAACAGGGTTAATGTTTAGTTATTGTCTTATTGTTGTTTTTTAGTTGTTTCATTGATACCGTATTTTTTTATAAATATAAAACTTTAAAAATGTATTTTCTAAAAACTTAAGGTAGTATTTTTGAAGAAAAAAAATCAGGGACCGTACAAAAGTAAAAAACACCAAAAAAATATATATTTTTGAAAAAACCCATTTTATTTATATATTAGGGAGAAAAATACAACTAATTTTCTTTGAGTTGTACATACGTGGCAGTAGTGGGCTTTCTTGGAGTTGTACACAAGTGGCAGTAGTAGGAGCTATGTAAAGAGTTTTTGCATCAATATGTGTTCATGGCTCATTTCATGGTTCGACACATCACTCATTTTCAATTCCAAAGCTATTTCTCACATCACTTTAGGAGTTGATCATTGTGACCTCCTCCTATAACTATATCACTGCTATGATAACTACAAAACCCCTTTCATTTTCCATCTTCTAATCTCACTATTTCAACAACCAAAAATCTTCATTACACTGCATCCATAACTACACTTCAGCCCACTGTTGCTTCCGTGAGCTCGAATGGTATGATTGACAATACTCACCAATGCACTACTTTGCTTATTTAGTTCACCAATACCAAAACTAGTGTCAGTTTACACCACCAATAAAATGGGTTGCTGCTACTGTAACGTCCCAAAACTCCTAACGAGAATTAGTTCCTTAGTTAGTGTGTTAGGAGGGCATAATTGGAATTAATTGTGAATTTAATTGAATATATTTGTAAT
Source organism: Humulus lupulus (assembly GCF_963169125.1). Taxonomy (NCBI): domain Eukaryota; kingdom Viridiplantae; phylum Streptophyta; class Magnoliopsida; order Rosales; family Cannabaceae; genus Humulus; species Humulus lupulus. The sequence goes on from NC_084793.1 coordinate 131,110,024, forward strand.
CATGTGAATTATGTGAGTTATATTATGATATGACTTCTTAAGCATGTTTACGTGTATTAAATGTGTTTAAAGGCCCACTTTTGTTAAAAATGGGCATTTTCATAATTTTGACCCGTTGAGGGTATAACTGTAATTTTATATGGTATGTGATTGAGACCATATTATTATGTGGATATATTTGTGATATCAGCATGAGTCAATCCTTTTGAGCAAGTTAGTGGAAAAATTACAACGAGGATTTACACCCAGCTTGAGATGAGCCAAGGCGTATTTTAGTAATTTTGTGTATTTTGAGAATTAATAAAATAAATTGGTGAAATATTGGTGTTTGAGTGATTGATGGATTAATTAAGAAATTTGAGGTGTAATTGGAGTTTTAAGTGAAATGATCAAGTCGCCTAGAGGTTAAGTAAAGGTAAGGGTATATTGGTCATTTGACCAAGAGATTATAGTAAACCCAATGCTGGAGACTTTTGTAGGTTCTAAGTCTTTCTAATCTTTCTCCTTGGGAAAGCCTTCTTCAACACAAGGGAGCACACTAAGGTTTTAGCTTGAACTAAACTTTGGAGTTTGAAGGTTTTGAGGATTTGAGCATCAAGAGGAGTGATAGCAGCTGCCAACCTACCTTAATCACTAGGCAATTTCAAATTCAAGAGGTATGAACTCTGTTGATGCCGTTTTTCGTCAAATAAAAATGTAGAGCACGTAAACAGTAAAGAATTATGGCCAGAAAAATACAATAAAACAAGGAGAGTTTTTACGTGGTTCAGCAGTTAACTCTGCCTAGTCCACTAGTCTTTGTTATTAGAACTTAGGAAATTTCTGGAAATTCTTCAGGGATGAATTCTCCAGAGTTTCTCTTAAGATCACAAAATTTCCCTCCTCTACAAAGGTACATGACTTCTCTATTTATAGAGGAAGTCTCAGGATATTATCCCACACGTTCAGGGAAGTTATCCTGTATATTAATAAATTTAATGGCTTTAAAGCCTGTAACTCCTATATACAAGGAAATGTCCCCTGAAGACCAGGGGGCATATAACTGACTAATAAATATTTCTTTATTGTAGGGAAGTTACAACAATAAATGTAGACCGCGTCTCTTCAAGTGACTCACTAAGCTGTTTGAAATCAGCAATCAACATTATCAGCATCATGCCAGTCTAGGTCTCTGAGTAACTTTCGAGTTACATTATTTTCTCCAAGACCACATTGTTTCGAGCTCATACTCATGTCAGGCTCGGAACTCTTGATCCGAGGTCACCCGAGAATGGACGCCTTCCGATGCCTGGCTTTTTAGCTTATAAGGACTTCAAGGTCACCCATCTTCGAGGTTGCCACCGACTATGAAGATTCGACGCCTAGGTTGCGAACACGTATTCTAGACATTGTGAGCTCACACCTGACGAATCCAGCTTTCGAGATCACAATTCTCAAGGCTCGAAATCTGGGTGTAACATTTTGCCCCCTCAAAAGTAATTATTCGAATCCTATGAGAAGGAAACTTTTGAACTACTTTCCTCGGGAACTGCATCGTCACACATACTCGAGTATGGACACGTGTCAGTTGGGTATTGCTCATTCAAGGTACTCGAGTGCCTTGGAAATCTGCCCACGATCGTTCGCCTGCCACCTTTTCGGTACCATCTTGTCATTTATCCTTGGCCGTCGGATTTGATAAGAATCTTGTCCAATGGCTTGGATTAATCCCTTTTTACCACTTCTGATAGTCTATATATAAGGCTCCAGTCATCTTCTTCCTCTTACTTTTACGTTTATCAGAGAAAAAAGAAGAGAGAAAAAACCAGAAGCCATCCCAGAAAGTTTTCGCTTTTGCATGTTTTCCCAGCCAAAGAAGCAAAGGACCACCAGCCTGTTTGAGACCGTGAGATCATACCTGCTTCTTCAGTCATCCGTTTCTCTGCAACCACCATTTTCAATGTGTAAGTATCTGATCTTAACTTGTATGTATATCTTCTTTTTCTTTACGCAAGTTTCTGCCTTTGTTGAGTTTGCATTTGTGGGAATGTGCTGGTTTATTCTTTAGTTTGATATACTAGGATACTTTGACCGATAGATATTAGTTTAGGTTCCCCATTACTGGTTTTGAATCCAGTTCAAATGTAGGAAGACTCAAATATGGTCTTCTTTTCTGGGTTTTCAAATTTTGGAGGACATATCTTGTACACCAAGATATCGGGTACAAAATCTTGATTTTAAAGAATGCACGATACCCGAAAATACCATTTTTAAATAACCTCCACTTTTTTTCCTGATATTTCAGGATTCTCAAAACTTAGACCCACTTCCCTTCCTTTTTCGTGGAATACACGTCGTGACACATAATCAGGTCTCCAGGATCGAGCTCGTCTCGTATCCAAGCATTTTCGAGCTTGACCTACCAAGATTGTTATTCTTGATTCCTTGCATGCATGGCCCTCACCATTTTTTCTTTCTCGCTAGATGTCACAGAATCTGGAAAGACGGTGGGGGTCGTTGCTTGCCATCCCGTATTCGCCAAAAAATCCAAGCCCGGAGTCATTGTTTGCTCAGAACCAGTGCCTTATTCGTGAACACGAGCTAGCTCGTGAACAAGAAGAAACCCGAGCTCATTATCATCGTCAAATTGTCGAGGTCATAGAGAAGAAGAGAAAAGTCCTTCGAGAGGCTCTTTATCCGGAATTTGACTCAAGGCTGAGACCGATCCCCCTTGATCCCAGGCTAAAAGTGATAGTCGTGTATAACCCGGGAAATCTCCGATTCTCACTGATGGGGGAGCCTCTACCTCGCAGCCGAGGAGGGAATTTTTTGAGGCTGAGCATTATTGGAGCTCGGTCACCTCGCTAGGTCAGATAAACGATATCTTGGCCTTTCATGGTATAAGATTATCAGGCTCACTAAGGTGTCGAGCCCCTACCTCCCACGAGCGAAGCTACCGCGCTCCAGGAGATGGAAATCCTGACAACAAGCTGAGATATGTAGCTTGGAGCCAGGAGCATATGAAGGCAGGAGCAATACTGCCTTTGAAGTCTTTCTTCAAGGACTTCACAGACTTCGTTGGGTTGGTTCCATTCCAGCTCAACACTAATTCTTACAGGGTTCTGTCTGCCCTGAGGTCGATATACCACGAGCTGAAGTGGGAAGGACCGTCGCCAGAGGAGATCCTGTATCTTTTCTGTTTGAAAAGCAATCCCTCCTAAGCTCGGGGAGGAGACGACTTCTATTACCTTTTGAGGTATCCCAAGAAGAAAAAGATGTTTGAGGATCTTCCCAACCATCCTCCTGATTTTAAGAAGGCCTTCTTCTGGACAGATGGCCTATCTCCGTCTCGATACTATTCATTCAGACGGATTCGTAAGTACCCCAACCTCATTTATCTCTGTGCTCGGACTTTTTTCTATAGGCTCGTACTTAGTTGAAATGAATTTTGTTTTCCAGCCAACTATCATCGTCCCACTCCTTCCGACGAAATGAAGGAGCATAGAGAGACTCTGCTCCAACTCCCTTATGGCAGGAGATCTCTCTCATACCTTTTGCATGAAGATAAGCTCCGAGCTTGCGGGCTCTTGGGAGATGGCCAGTCCACCTCGGATTGGTCTAAGAAAAAATATGACCGCTGGGAGCTCGTGCCTTTGCCAACAGGCATCCTCCCCCCAAGGAGAGAGGTGAGGCCCCCGCCTCCAGTTCGCCGAAGGAGCCCACAATCAGGGAACGAGGCCAACGATGAAGTCTCGAGCTCGGGCTCAAATGATCAAGGTACAGTCATCCTAAGCTCGATAATGTGGTCCCCCATCTTACTTAAACACAAACCCGATAGGTTAGTATTATGCGAGGACGATAGGAACCATTTTTATGTATGGACTTAGGTAGATGAACGGGTTCATAGGTTTGATAGCTGGCTCGGGAAATATGACACTATGTATAGCCTGAACGAGGTATGGGACAGAATATCCGTCCAATATGGGACCAATGACTATAGGGACCTTTTGAGGTTGACGTCCACCTATAGGGAAGGTACTCCCCCCGCCTCTTCTGAACATGGGGGAATTTCATGGTCTCCGAGCTCAAGCTCGGAGGAGAGTTCCAGTTAGGTTTCTCTCCACTCGCCTTTTCATCACTTTGTATATTTGCATGATGCTGACTTACTTTAAATATTTTTTCTTTTTTGATAACTCATATTGTGGTGACTGTGTAGGTGAGATGGACTCCGATCTTGACAATATTCTCGAGAGTGGTGGAGCCAAAAGGAGCAAGCGCCCCAGGGGGTCGCGAAAGACTGACCAGCCTGCCAAGGTCCTTAAGAGGACTGAAAAGACACCTCCTCTACAAGCTCCGCCTGTCACGAGCTCTGCTGTGGGGCCGACTCCATAGGTCGGGGCATCCACTATGGTCGAGCCCCAACCTCCCATCCTGGTTCACCCGACGCTCGGTCCACCTCCTAGAAAACCCTCTGCTTCCCTAACCCACAAGTTGTTTGTTTCTACTCATGTTGAGGAGTATGTAGTTGACAATGCTGCTGGGTCCCATGGGGCTATGCTGGGCTCAGACATCTTGTCTCGAGTGGGCCAGAGCTTTAGCAGTTTTGATGCTCCTCACTGGCAATTTTTGAACGATGCCCGAGACTGCAACACACTCTACGAGAAGAGTGTCGAGCTTACCGCCGCGGTAACTTTTCTTTTCTCACCACTAGCTATATTTATAGACGGTCCGTATGCTAATGTTGATTTCTTTGTATGCCAGGCTCTTGCTGTCTCTGCTCAGCTCAACTATAAGTTGAATAACGAGATCCATTCGAGCAAATCCTATGCTCAGGAGGCGAAGGATCTTCAGCTAAAACTGAGTGATGAACTAAAGGCAACAAAGGCAAAGTTTGAGGCAGGAGCCGAGGAGCTTAAAGCCAATACATCCGAGCTTGAGAAGCAGAACGCTAGGCTTGCGGTGCTTGAGAAGAAGAACGCTTGGCTCAAGGAGGTTTATACCAAGCTCGAAGAAGACAAGGCCGCCACTTTTGATATAATTGAGAGTGAAAAGGCTCGCCTCCTTGCCGAGTACAAAGAGAAGAAGGACCAGGCGGTTGATTTGGCTATGTACAGAATATGGGCCAAGAATGACGACCTCGACACCAGCTTCCTAGGTCCTCTTGAGGCAAAACTCGTAGATAAGTGGAATCCTCAGCTTGAGGCGGAGGAGGCTACTCGAGAGGCCGCTCAGGAGGTTGCTCAGAAGGATAGTCATGCTATTCGTCCTGAAGAGTCTAGTGCTACTGGTGTTGAGAAGGCTAAGGAGACTGCTCCTTCTTGAATCTCACCTCAGGGCTGCATCCCTTTATTTTTGTAATTGTTTTAATTTATGCCCGTAGGGCTGATACAATTTCTTTTTCTTTTTGGCTTTTTTTTTAATATATATGCTTTACATTTCTTAGTTTGAAATATTTTGCACAATTTATATTAAAGAATCGTATATGCTTGTTTATTTGCACAAACATAGTTTGGATTTAGGCTCGAGACTCAATGCATTCATGCACATTTTGCTCGAATTATCTGCTTCCGATCTCGTTATTTGTCAAGGTCGGATATTACTTTAACCATGCACCCGAAAGTACTTGTATGGTGTGTAATGCAAACAGTTTAGTTGTATCTTTTTCTTTTTTTCTTTTTTTCTTTTAGTTACTTTTTCTCGTCCTCGGTTATCTTTCTGAGGTTATGAGTTCGAAACTATTTGTTTTATAAGACACTCCAGCCTCGATCTTGACTTAACTTGAAGTGGGTTTATGTTCCAACTTATCGTCGATTAGTTTTAGCTGGTTTGCTCCAAACCTGTTAAGGTTGTGTTTGGTTTGTAATCCACACACTTATATTTTTAATCTAGTTCGCATATTTGATTACATCCAAACATTTTTATCTTTTGATAATTTGGTTACGTCCAAACTATCTAAGCTCGTGCATTTGGTTATATCCAAACACTTGTATGTTTTTGATAATTCGGTTATATCCAAGTTATCTTAGCTCGCGCATTTGGTTATATCCAAACACTTGCATGTATTTCGTATATGTAATTTTATTTTTCAAGCTGGTGGTATTTATATATACCAATGATGCCCCCTTAATATCCTATGAATGTGACCATAGGTTATTAGATTAAGAGAGATTAAAAAAATAAACCATATTAGACGAAATAAATCTTTATTTGATAAAATCCAAAAGTAGGCAAAACAGTACAAATAAACAAGCATGGTTATAGGAAACATCCTTCCTACACTATTTATAGTAAGGTCTTAGGTGTTCGCCATTCCATGCTTGCGGTACTAGGCTCCCATCCAATCTCGCTAACTTGTAGACACCAGGTCGGATGAATGACTCTATCTGGTAGGGTCCTTCCCAATTTGGCCCGAGCACGCCAGCTGCTGGATCTCGCATTGCCAAAAATACACGCCTTAGCACCAAATCTCCCACACTGAATTTTCGATCTCGAACTCTCTTGTTGAAGTACCTGGTAGCTCGCTAGTGGTATGCAGCATTTCTTACCTGAGCTTCGTTTCTTCTTTCTTCGATCAGGTCTAAGGTTTCTTCGAGCTGAGTGTGGTTCGAGTCTTGGTCATAAGTGTGGGTTCGAATCGTAGGAATTTCGACCTCTACTGGAAACATAGCCTCGCAATCGTACGCCAGGGAGAACGGGGTATGTCATGTTGACGTTCGGGCCGTAGTCCTATATCCCCATCGGACTTGGGGAAATTCCTCAGGCCATCGCCCTTTTGCTTCTTCCAACTTTTTCTTCAACGAACTCTTGAGAGTTTTATTTACAGCTTCGACCTGCCCATTCGCCTGGGGATGAGCTACTGATGAAAAACTCTTTATTATTCCATTTTTTTTCACAAAAATTTGGTGAACAAGTTGCTATCGAACTGGGTTCCGTTGTCGGATACAATTTTCCTCGGCATCCCATATCAGCATACAATGTTCTTTACCAGAAAGTCAAGGACTTTTTTGGAGGTTATAGTTGCTAATGGTTCTGCTTCTGTCCATTTTGTGAAGTAGTCTACGACAACCACATCATACTTCACTCTGCCCTTTCCAGTTGGGAGAGAGCCTATGAGGTCGATTCCCCATACCGCAAATGGCCATGGGGAAGTCATCATGGTTAGCTCGGATGGTGGAGCTCGAGGAATCATGGCGAATCGTTGGCACTTATCACACTTATTTACGTACTCAAAAGAATCCGACTTGATGGTAGGCCAGAAATAACCTTGGCGTATGATCTTCTTGGACAGGCTATGCCCCCCAGTATGGTCTCCACAGAACCCTTTGTGAATTTCTTCAATGATCTTCTTGGCTTCGGGTGGAGTCACACACCGAAGTAATGGCATGGAATATCCCCTTCTATACAGCCTTCCATCCAAAATGGTATAACGGGGGACTTGATACATCAATTTTCGAGCTTGGTTCCGATCTTTTGGAAGGACGCCGGTCTCGAGATATACGACTATCGGAGTCATCCAAGTAGGTTCGGAATCAATCATACATAGATCTTCCTACTCTGGCTCGTTAATACTAGGTGCCGAGAGATGTTCAATTGGCACAACATTTAGCTCATCATTCTCGGTGGAAGTAGTGAACCGAGCTAAGGCATCTGCATTCGAGTTCTACTCTCGGGGAACCTATTCGATCGCATAAAACTCGAAATGTTCCAACGCTGACTTTGCCTTTTATAAGTAAGCTGCCATTTTTGTGCCACGAGCCTGGTATTCTCCCAAAATTTGGTTAACCACTAGCTGAGAGTCGCTGTAGCAATGTATTGCTTTAGCTTTGAGCTCCTTGGCTATACGTAGTCCCACCAATAAAGCCTCGTATTCGGCTTTGTTATTCGATGCGTTGAAGTCGAATCTTAAGGCAGAATGAAATCTGCTTCCTGCGGGAGTGATCAAAATGACCCCTGCCCCCGATCCATTTTCATTAGATGACCCATCAACGTATAGTTTCCACAGCTCGTGGGCCGGGGTTATAACTTCATCGTTGGTCATGCCAGTACATTCCACTATAAAGTCTGCCAAGGCTTGCGCTCTAATGGTCGTCCTTGGGTGGTAGGGGATCTCGAATTGCCCGAGTTCAACCGCCCATTTAAGAAGTCGACCTGAAGCTTCTGGTTTAGACAAGACTTGTCTTAGTGGTTGATCAGTTAATACATGGACGGGGTGCGTCTGAAAGTAGGGTCGAAGTTTTTGAGATGAATGAATTAAGCTGAGAGCTAGTTTTTCTATCAAGGGCTACCTCGACTCTGCCCCCAGTAATCTTTTACTGATGTAATATACGAGCCTCTGCACCTTCTCTTCCTCTCGCATGAGCACTGTACTTATTGCGTGCTCGGTAGTGGCAAGATATAAGTGCAGCACTTCTCCCATAATAGGTTTTGATAAGATGGGGGGTTCTGCAAGGTGCTTTTTAAGCTCCTGGAAGGCTAGCTCACACTCTTCCATCCATTCAAATTTCTTGCCTCCCCTTAATAGGTTGAAAAACGGAAGACAACAGTCTGTAGATTTCGAGATAAACCTACTTAGTGCCGCCATCCTGCCGATCAAACTTTGGGCATCTTTGTGTCCTCGAGGTGAGGGCATGTCGATTAGGGCCTGGATCTTGTTTGGGTTAGCTTCTATTCCATGAGCGTTTACAATGAAACCCAGGAATTTTCCTGATGATACCCCAAAGGAGCACTTCTGAGGGTTAAGCTTCATGTTATACTTCCGGAGCACGGCAAAGCATTCTTCGAGATCGTCAACATGGTTATCATTAAGTTGGGACTTGAATAACATGTCGTCAACATAAACTTCCATATTGTTCCCTATTTGCTCCGAAAACATCATGTTCACGAGCCGCTGGTATGTGGCCCCAGCATTTTTGAGCCCAAATGGCATGACGTTATAACAATATAGTCCTTTGTCTGTTATAAAGCTCATATGTTCCTGGTCAGGGGCATGCATGGCAATCTGGTTATATCCAGAATAGGTATCCATGAACGACATCAGTCCATGCCCTGCCGTGGCATCCACGAGCTGGTCAATCCTCGGTAAGGGAAAGCAGTCCTTTGGACAAGCCTTGTTGAGGTCCGAATAGTCAATGCAGGTTCGCCACGTCCCATTAGGCTTTGGGACCAGTACCGGATTGGCTACCCAGTCAGGGTAAAAAGCATCCCTAATGAATCAGTTTGCTTTTAACCTGTTGGCTAATATTACTCTGCAGTCGACCCTACTAGAACGGATCAGAGAAGGGCAGTTAGAAGATGCTCAGTTACAGAGGGTTAGAGAGGATGTCTTAGCGGGAGTATCTAAGGACTATTCTGTTTCTGAGGTTGATTTACTTCAGTATCAGGGGCGGGTTTGTGTTCCAACTGATGAAGGGATTAGACGAGAGATACTAGATGAGTCTCATACGACGCCGTACTCATTTCATCCGGGTACCACGAAGATGTATCAGGATCTGCGAACTTTGTATTGGTGGCTCGGGATGAAGAAGGATGTGGTAGAGTACGTTACCAGATGCTTAACCTATCAGCAGGTGAAAGCTGAGCATCAGCGACCAGCAGGGTTGCTTCAGCCTTTGGGTATTCCTGAATGGAAATGGGAGGAAAATACCATGGATTTTGTGGGAGGATTACCCAAGACAGTAGGACTTCATGACTCGGTGTGGGTGATAGTGGATAGACACACCAAGTCAGCCCATTTCCTTCCAGTGAAGTCGATGTATACTGTGGATCAGTATGCTGAGTTGTATGTGAGGGAGATCGTGCGTCTCCATGGGGTTCCTAAGTCTATTGTCAAACCGGGATCCTATTTTTACTTCCAAGTTTTTGGGTGGTTTGCAGAAAGCTTTGGGGATTCAGTTAAAGTTCAGTACAGCCTTTCATCCTCAGACTGATGGACAGTCTGAGAGGACGATCCAGGTACTGGAGGATATGCTCAGAGCATGTGTAATTGATTTTGAGGGTTCATGGAGTAAGTATCTTCTATTGATTGAATTTTCATATAACAATAGTTATCAGTCAAAGATTGGAGTGGCTCCCTATGAGATGTTATATAGGAGGAAGTGTAGATCACCCATTCATTGGGATGAGATGGGTGAGAGGAGAAATTTGGGGCCAGATATGGTTCAGAAGACAAGTGAGGCCATAGAGAAGATCCGGGCTAGGATGCTCGCATCTCAACGTAGACAGAAAAGCTACGCTGATCCTAAGCGTAGGGACGTGGAGTTCCAAGTTGGGGACCACGTCTTTCTTCGAGTTTCACCATTGCGAGGGGTGAGGAGGTTTAGGAAGAAGGGCAAGCTAAGCCCTAGATTCATTGGACCATTCGAGATACTGGGAAGGGTTGGACAGGTGGCTTACAGGTTGGCCTTGCCACCATCGTTGTCTGGAGTTCATAACGTGTTCCATGTCTCCATGCTTCGGAAGTATGTCTCAGATGTGACTCATGTGTTAAGGTATGAAGACTTGGAGTTACTGGCAGATTTGGCTTATGAGGAGCAACCAGTCCAAATCTTGGATCGAAAAGATAAAGTATTGCGGAATAAGACGATTCCTCTAGTTAAAGTGCTGTGGAGGAATAGTAAGGTCGAGGAGGCGACCTGGGAGCTTGAGACAGCGATGCGGGATCAGTATCCCGAGTTGTTCAGGTAAATTTCGAGGACGAAATTCTCATTAGGAGGGGATAGTTGTAACGACCCAAATTTGCTAATAAGGCTTAAGGGCCTTGATTAGTGTGCCTGAAGGGCATAATGGGAATTATGTGTGATTTTAATGATTAAGATGCATGATTATGATTTAAAGTATGTTATATGACTATTTGAATATCTGAGATGCATGACTATGTGTATTAGTATGCATATAGGTCCTGATTAGGTTAGAATGGCATAATCGTAATTTTGGCCATTATGGGCATAACTGTATTGATATATGTGATAATTGTCGAGACCACATTATTATGTGGATATGTCTGTGATCCGCGACTCGAGACGATCCTAGTGAGCAAAGTAGCGAAAAAGTCATGGCGGGGATTTATACCCGGCTCGGGGTGAGCTTAGGGGTATATATGGGAATTTAGTGAGTGTACTGGAGTCTATCTTGACATTGAGGAATATTATTGGTGATTAATTAGGTATCGGGAATTAAGCGGGAAATATTAGAGACACTCGAGGAATTAGCGGGAATTAGGTAAAATGACTAGAATGCCCTTAAGTGGATTAAAGGATTAGGAATAAAGGGGAGGGCATTAGGGTCATTTGGTTTTCTAAGGATGGAATTACTAAGACTTTATGTTAGTGGGAAGTGTAGAAGTCTGAAAGAGAGAAAAGAAGAAAAAGGAAGGAAAAAGAAAGGGAGAAAAACAGAGAGAGTTTTCTAAGGTCGGTTTAAGCTTCCTTCATCAATTTCTTGAGGATTTCTGGAGCAAAGCTCAGAGGAGAGTTGGGATAGACTGAACATCAAGGATCCTAAGCTAGGGTTGAGGAATTGGCAGAGGTTTAGCAAGAGGTCACTAACACTTGAGGTAAGACTTTAGAGTTCTCCAGTTTCTGTTTTTGGTTTTTGAGCTATGGTGTTTAAGTTGAATTGGATGGAAACTTTAGGGAATTCAGGCCTAAGGCTGAGGAGGAGCAAGCCAAGGAATTCTAGAGGCAACTTGTGGTAGAAATCCCATCAAAGTTATAAATTCTATGCTCTAACTTTGATGTTCAACTGGTTTCTGCTGAGTTTTAATGTCTAGAAGTGGCTATGGTGAATTTTGAGTTTGGGGATGCATGTGCTTGAGTTCTAGGTATTTGGGGTGCTTGGTATGAGTGGAGTATGGTCATAAGGTTGTTTTTGAGTTCGGGAAATATTTGGAGGAGTTTTGGTTGAGGTTGGTTCGAGGAAATCGCAGGAGGGAAAAACTGGTGTTAGCCTGCCTGTGACTAGCGCTACAGCGCTAGCCTTTGGGCGCTGTAGTGCTAGGCCAAGCTTGCTGAGGGGATTTTGCTTCTGTTTGTAGTGCTGTAGCGCCCTCCCATGAGCGCTGTAGCGCTACCCTGCCTTCCAAAGAGGATTTTAGGGTTATTTGCAAGGGTTTTTTTACCAAGGGTTTGGGGTTTGGTTCCACCACCTTGTTTGGTTGAACTAGGACTTCCCGGGGGCTAGGGATTAGCCCCGAGGCTAGGTTTTGGACTTGAGGATTGATGATGACTTTGGCCTATGATTGTGTTTAAGTGAGCGCTAGGGCTCGAGGGGGATCGTGCTCAAGGAGTCGAGGGATCAAAGCTAGTGAATTGAAAGGTAAGAAAACTGCACCCGGTTATATGTTTGTGATGGGACTAAGTGCTCCCGATATTTGTATCGTGTCAATGATGGTATTATGCCATGGGACATGTAAAAGCGGCCTAAGGGCGCCGTACCCTATATTTGAGCACAGGGCGCGACTTGGCCACTGGTAGCTGAGGACAGCTTAATATTCACTGAGCTCGGTTTAAGCGGACCGGAGTCAGTGGGATAACGGAGGGAGAGGCCTGAGGGCGCTAGCCCTAGTTATCGTTTGTGAACTGTAAATGATATGAGTTGATATGTTTAGTATGTGGAATACTTGATTATACTGAATGGTTATACGGTTGAGATTATGTGATGCAATATGATATATTGATTTGTCTGTTGATTGCTTATGCTCTGTTGTTGTGTTTTCTTGCTGGGCCTTGGCTCACGGGTGCTACGTGGTGCAGGTAAAGGCAAGGGCAAGCTGGACCAATCCTGAGATGGAGGGCTGTGGGGTTGAATGTACATAGCCAGCTGTTCGATCGCCATGGTCAATGAGTGGATCAGGACAGGGATTACCTAATTAGCTGTTTTGCCGTAATATGGCTTGTTATTGTATCCAAACCTTATGACTTTTGTAAACGGTCCTTAAACTTAATATTTTTGGGATCTCGTGTAAATAGATAATGTTACTTAATGAAAATGTGACTTTTGAGACCAAAACATTTTAACCCTAGTTCCTCTATAGTTTCGATAACACGCTTTTAATTAAATGACTTGATTAGCAAGTCTAGCACTTTATAAACACACAGTGTAGCGGTCCTGGCTATCCAGGGCGTTACAATCTCGAACTGGTTGAGCATTCTTACGAGGCGATGAAGGGTATCTTATAGGCGATGGCGGGAAACGTTTAGGTGATGGTGGCTGCCACCCATTTCGAGGCCTAGACGGCCCTGAGTTCGCTCGAGACAGGTCGGTTGCATTTTGCGTGTTACCAGGGATTTGAGTCCGAGCCTCTGTAGGGGCTCGGTTATTCCCAGTTCCTGCTGGTACCTCTGCAGTTGAATTAACTGGAGCCCTAGCTCGGGTACTTCTTCGGGGTCTCGAGGGAGCGGATTGCTCCACTGGTGCCGGAGGTTGCTCTGGCCTCCTCGTGGAAGCATTTTTTCGAGGACATCTACGAGGCCTGTAGAGAGGAACATGCACATCCCTCAGAGGAGGGGCTTGGTTTTCACGCGGAGGTGGGGGCTGAGCTACCTAAGCCTCTACGGCTAACCTAGCCAACTCCTCATTCTGCTTATTAGCTTCAGCCAATTGTTTTTTCAGCTGTCGGTTTTCAAGTTCCACAATGGGAACGTACCATTCAGGATTGTAGTACATATCCTCATCCCTTGGAGGTGCTGGAGGTCCCCGAGAATCGGAGGACTTGCTTCTCTCTTCAGTATCTGGGTTTACCATTGGCTGCTTCCCAGGGCGTCTTGGATAGTTTTCTTCAGGAATGTTTTGATCGTTTGCGGCCATAAGTTGTTCAGAGATCGCACTGCTTAAGGCTCTCAATGAAAGCACCAAAATGTTGACGTCGTTTTTTGTCAACTAAAAATGTAGAGCACGTAAACAGTAAAGAATTATGGCCAGAAAAATACAATAAAACAAGGAGAGTTTTTACGTGGTTCAGCAGTTAACTTTGCCTAGTCCACGAGTCTTTGTTATTAGAACTTAGGAAATTTCTGGAAATTCTTCAAGGATGAATTCTCCAGAGTTTCTCTCAAGATCACAAAATTTCCCTCCTCTACAAAGGTACATGACTTCTTTATTTATAGAGGAAGTCTCAGGATACTATCCCACATGTTCAGGGAAGTTATCCTATATATTAATAAATTTAATGGCTTTAAAGCCTGTAACTCCTATATACAAGGAAACGTCCCCTGAAAACCAGGGGGCGTATAACTGACTAATAAATATCCCTTTATTGTAGGGAAGTTACAACAATAAATGTAGACCGCGTCTCTTCAAGTGACTCACTAAGCTGTTCGAAATCAGCAATCAGCATCATCAGCATCATGCCAGTCTAGGTCTCTGAGTAACTTTCGAGTTACATTATTTTCTCCAAGACCACATTGTTTCGAACTCATACTCATGTCAAGCTCGGAACTCTTGATCCGAGGTCACCTGAGAATGGACGCCTTCCGATGCCTGTCTTTCGAGCTTATAAGGACTTTGAGGTCACCCATCTTTGAGGTTGCCACCGACTATGAAGATTCGGCGCCTAGGTTGCGAACACGTATTCTAGACATTGCGAGCTCACACCTGACGAATCCAGCTTTCGAGATCACAATTCTCAAGGCTCGAAATATAGGTGTAACAAACTCTTCTCTTTCTGTTCTTCATTGGCTCTTTCATTGTTCTTGAGGAATTTTGAAGTTTTGAGTTGAATTTTCGTAATTTATGGTTCTAGTTGATTTGTGTGGGCATATGTTGGGATTTGTGCCCTTAAAGCATATTTGTGTATGAAGGATTATTGTTAATTAAATAAAGTTAATATTTGACACTCATATTTGCATTTAATTATACATGTCATTTATCCTGAAGATCCAATATTATTGACGTGATCTTGAATTAAGTGTATGTATAATGATATATATACAATAGGATTTAATTCATGATAATGATATAAAAATTGTCTGTAATCGCTAAATAAAGTGGGAGCTTTATTTAATAAAGATTATGAGTATGATCAATCTTTTGTTTAAGACCGAGTAGTTTATCCATACTGTTAAGTGTAGCGATACAAAAAGATAGAGGTACCGTATACAATATAGAGTGTAATGGACTAGGACACGATGAAAGAAAGAACTTTTGATTATCTCCGTTAAAATATAGAAGTTCAACATTCATCAATCGATGGTCATTTGAGACTTGACCTCAATCCTCAAGTGAGTAATGAACTTGTACTTGTGATTTTATGACTTTTGACTTATCGGGTAAGGTTCAATATTCCTACAATCAAATTCCTGATATCTTGGAGTCATAGAACTACAAGTGGCTGGGAACATACTTCACAGATATGGAATTTGCTCCTTACTTAAATAAAAGCAGATTAGTTGTTCCATTTAGTGTTGATACAGGACTTGAACATAGAGCGCTCAATTTCTGTTAAAGAACAAAAATTTCATTCTATAATTAAATTTATAGAATGATGCTCGTTAGATGATCAATGGAACTAATTGATAAAGACATAATTAGAGAGGTTAATGGACATTAAGACCTAGCTTTAATTATGTATAACTAGAAGATGGTCATAACACATGCAATGACTAAATTAATAGACGACTTTATAATTATAGCATCTAATAATATAAGACTATAGTTTTGAGAGTTCAACTATGAGTTTCTATTGGAATAATTCATAGTTAATAAATTAATCAATGGAACTACGAGTTAGTGAAATTAATTCAATTATTGGAGCTTAGAACTATGGATTCATATTGTCCCCATACTAGCTCGATAACACAAATGTATAATTTTGGTATTAAAAGGAAATAATTAAAAATAATAAAGTATTATTTTTAATTTCACAAAATAATATTATTTGTGAAATAATATTCAAGATATTATTTATGAAATAATATTTAATGGAAAATAAAATTATATTGATAATTGTGTAAATTTAATTTTTATTGAAAATTAATTTAATCATATTTGATTTTGTGATATAATTGTATTGTAACGCCCTGGATAGCCAAGACCGTTACACTGTGTGTTTATAAAGTGCTAGACTTGCAAATCAAGTTATTTAATTAAAAACGTGCTATTGAAACTATAAAGGAACTAGGGTTAAAATGTTTTGGTCTCAAAAGTCACATTTTTCATAGAGAGTCGTTTCCTGATTACACGGGATCCCAAAAATATTAAGTTTAAAGACCGTTTACAAAAGTCATAAGGTTTAAATACAATAATAAGCCATATTAAGGCAAAACAGGCAGTTAGGCAATCCCTGTCCTGATCCTCTCCTCGATCATGGCGATCGAACAGCTGGCTATGTACATTCAACCCCGCAGCTCTCCATCTCAGGATTGGTCCAGCTTGCCTTTGCCTTTACCTGCACCACGTAGCACCCGTGAGCCAAGGCCCATCTAGAAAACACAACAACAGAGCATAAGCAATCAACAGACAAATCAATATCTCATATTGCATCACATATTCTCAACCATATAAGCATTCAGTATAATCAAGTATTCCACATGCTAAACATATCAACTCATATCATATATCAGTTCACAAATGATAACTAGGGCTAGTGCCCTCAGGCCGCTCCCTCTGTTATCCCACTGACTCCAGCCCGCTTAAACCGAGCTCAGTGAATATTAAGCTGTCCTCGGCTACCAGTGGCCAAGCCGCGCCCTGTGCGCAAATATTGTGTACGGCACTCTTAGGCCGCTATTACATGTCCCATGGCATGATACCATCATTGACATAATACAAATATCGGGAGCACTTAGTCCCATCACAAATATATAACCGGGTGCAGTTTTCTTACCTTTCGATTCGCTAGCTTTGATTACTCAACTCCTTGAGCGCGATCCCTCTCAAGCCCTAGCGCTCACCTAAACACAACCCTAGGTCAAAGTCATCATCAACCCTCAAGTCCAAAACCTAGTCTCGGGACCAATCCCGAGCCCCCGGGAAGTTCTAGTTCCACCAAATAAGGTGGTGGAATCAAACCCCAAACCCTTGGTCAAAAACCCTTGCAAACAACCCTAAAATCCCCTTCTGAAAACAGGGCAACGCTACAGCACTCTTAGGAGGGTGCTACAGCTCTAAAAACAGAAGCAAAATCCCCCAGGAAGCTTGGCCTAGCACTACAGCGCCCAAAGGCTAGCGCTGTAGCGCTAGTCACACATAGGCAACTTCCAGATTTCCCTTCCCGCGATTTCCTCAAACCAAACTCAACCAAAACTTCTCCAAACCTTCACCAAACTCAAAAACAACCTTATGAACATACTCCACTCATCCCAAGCACCCCAAATACTCAAAACCCAACCACAAGCATCCCTAATCTCAAAATTCACCATAGCCACTTCTAGACTTCAAAACTCAGCAAAAACCAGTTAAACATCAAAGTTAGAAGCTTAGAATTCATACCTTTAATGGGATTTCGATTTCAAGACAACCTCTACACCTCCTTAGCTTGCTCTTCCTCAACCTTTGGCCTAAATTCCCTAAAGTTCCCACCAAGTCCAGCTTATACACCATAGGTCAAAAACTAAAACCAGAAACTGAAGAAGCTACAAAGTCTTACCTCAAGTGTTAGGGTGTTCTTGCTAAACCTCTGCCAATTCTCCAAGCCTAGCTTAGGATTCTTGATTCTCAGCCTAGCTTAGCTCCTCCCTGAGCTTTGCCCCAAAAATACTCAAGAAATTGATGAAGAAAGCATAAACCGACCTTAGGAAACTCTCTGTTTTCTCCCTTCCTCTTTTCTTTCTTTTCCTTCTTTTCTCTCTTTCAGACTTCTATACTTTTCTACAACTTCCACTAACATAAAGCCCTAGTAATACCCATCTTTTAAAAAGCCAAACGACCTTAACGCCCTCCCTTTTATTTCTAACCCTTTAATCCACTTAAGGGCATTCTAGTCATTTTACCCCAATTCCTGCTAACTCCTCGAGTGTCTCTAATATTTACCTCTTAATTCCCGATACCTAATTAATCACCAATAATATTCCTCGATGTCAAAATAGACCCCAATATACTCCATAAATTCCCATTTATACCCCTAGGCTCACCCCGAGCCGGGTATAAATCCCCGCCATGACTTTTTCACTAATTTGCTCACTAGGATCGTCTCGAGTCACAAATCACAGATATATCCACATAATAATGTGGTCTCGACAATTATCACATATATCAATACAGTTATGTCCCATAATGGACAAAATTACAATTATGCCCTTCTAACCTAATCAGGGCCTACATGCATGCTAATACACATAGTCATGCATCTCAAATATTCAAATAGTCATATAACATGCTTCAAATCATAATCATGCATTTTACTCATTAAAGTCACACATAATTCCCATTATGCCCTCCAAGCACACCAATCAAGGCCCTTAAGCCTTATTAGCGAATTTGGGTCGTTACAACTATCCCCTCCTAATGAGAATTTCATCCTCGAAATTTACCTGAACAACTCGGGATACTGATCTCGCATCGCTGTCTCAAGCTCCCAAGTTGCCTCCTTGACCTTACTATTCCTCCACAGCACTTTAACAAGAGGAATCGTCTTATTCCGCAGTACTTTATCTTTCCGATCCAAGATCTGAACTAGTTGCTCCTCATAAGCCAAATCTGCCTGTAACTCCAAATCTTCATACCTCAACACATGAGTCACATCTGAGATGTACTTCCGAAGCATGGAAACATGGAATATGTCATGAACTTCAGACAATGATGGTGGCAAGGCTAACCTATACGCCACCTGACCAATCCTCTCCAGGATCTCAAATGGTCCAATAAATATAGGGCTTAGCTTGCCCTTCTTACCAAATCTCCTCACCCCTCGCAGTGGTGAAACTCGGAGAAAAACGTGGTCCTCAATCTGGAACTCCACGTCCCTACGCTTAGGATCAGCGTAGCTTTTCTGTCTGCTTTGAGATGCGAGCATTCTAGCCCGGATCTTTTCTATAACTTCACTTGTCTTCTGAACCATATCTGGCCCCAAATATCTCCTCTCACCCATCTCATCCCAATGAATGGGTGACCTACACCTCCTCCCATACAACATCTCATAGGGAGCCACTCCAATCATTGATTGATAACTATTGTTGTATGAGAATTCAATCAACGGAAGATACTTACTCCATGAACCCTTAAAATCAATCACACATGCTCTGAGCATATCGTCTAATACTTGGATCGTTCTCTCAGACTATCCATCAGTATGAGGATGAAAGGCCGTATTGAATTTCAACTAAGTCCCCAAAGCCTTCTGCAAACCACCCCAAATAGGATCCCGGTCTAATACTATAGACTTAGGAGCCCCATGGAGACGTATGATCTCCCTCACATACAACTCAGCATACTGACCCACAGTATATGTCGACCTCATCGGAAGAAAATTGGCTGACTTGGCGTATCTATCCACTATCACCCACACTGAATCATGAAGCCCCACTATCCTAGGTAAACCTCCCACAAAATCCATAGAAATGTCCTCCCATTTCCATTTAGGAATACCCAAAGGCTGAAGCAACCCTGCTGGTCGCTGATGCTCAGCTTTCACCTGCTGACAGGTTAAGCATCTGGCAACATACTCTACCACATCCCTCTTCATCCCGGGCCACCAATACAAAGTTCGTAGATCCTGATACATCTTTGTGGTACCCGGATGAAGTGAGTACGACGTCGTATGAGACTCATCCAGTATCTCTCGTCTGATCCCCTCATCAGCTGGAACACAAATCCGTCCCTAATACCGAAGCAAACCAACCTCAGATACAGAATAGTCCTTAGCTACTCCCGCTAAGACATCCTCTCTAACCCTCTGTAACTGAGCGTCTATCAACTGTCCTTCTCTAATCCGCTCTAGCAGGGTCGACTGCAGAGTAATATTGGCCAATCGGCCTACTACCAACTCTATCCCTGCTCTGACCATCTCATCAGCTAACTTCCTTGAGATCTAAACGAAACTGTATAACCGACCTGGACCTCTCCGGCTCAATGCATCTGCCACCACATTGGCTTTCCCCGGATGGTAAAGAATATCACAATCATAATCCTTTACCAATTCTAGCCAACGCCTCTGTCTCATGTTCAGGTCCTTTTGCGTAAAGAAATACTTCAGGCTCTTATGGTCAGTGTATACCTCGCACTTCTCCCCATACAGGTAGTGTCACCAAATCTTCAGTTCAAAAACCACTGTTGCTAGCTCCAAATCATGAGTAGGATACCGCTGCTCATACTCCTTCAGCTGCCATGATGCATAAGCTATGATTTTCTCATTCTACATCAACACACAGCCTAAGCCCAACCTCGATGCATCGCAGTAAACAACAAACTTTCCTTCCCCCGAAGGAAGACTCAACACTAGCACTGTAATGAGTCGTCGCTTCAACTCTTGAAAATTGTCTTCACACTTATCTGACCAGATAAACTTCAGATTCTTCCGTGTCAATTCTATCATCAGTGCTGCTATCTTCGAGAAGCCTTCTACAAACCGTCTGTAGTAACTTGCCAAACCAAGAAAACTCCGCACCTCCGAGGCGTTCCTTGGCCTCGGCCAATCCCTAACCGCCTCTATCTTAGATGGATCCACCTTAATCCCATCTGCACCCACAATATGTTCAAGGAATGTCACTTCTGGTAACCAAAATTCACATTTCTTAAACTTGGCGTACAACTGATGCTCCTTCAACCTCTGAAGAACCTGTCGAAGATGAAGGTCGTGCTTTGCCTCTGAACTGGAATACACCAAGATGTCGTCGATGAAGACAATAACGAACTGATCTAGGAAATCCTTGAACACCCTGTTCATTAGATCCATAAAGGCTGCTGGGGCATTGGTCAAACCAAAAGACATGACCAAGAACTCATAGTGCCCATACCGCGTTCGAAAGGCCGTCTTAGGTATGTCATCATCCTTGATCCTCAGCTGATGATAACCAGATCGAAGATTAATCTTTGAGAACACCGTCTTACCCTGCAACTGATCGAACAAGTCATCAATCCTTGGTAGGGGATACTATTCTTGATAGTTAACTTGTTCAATTCTCGGTAGTCGATGCACATTCTCAAAGTCCCGTCCTTCTTCTTTACAAACAAAACTGGAGCTCCCCATGGCGAGTAACTAGGCCTGATGAACCCCAAATCCAGAAGCTCTTGCAGCTGTATCTTTAATTCTTTCAGTTCCGCCGGTGCCATCCTATATGGTGCCCTTGACACTGGCTCTGTCCCTGGCACCAACTCAATGACAAACTGAATCTTTCTACGCGGTGGCAACCCAGGCAAATCCTCAGGGAACACATCCAAGAACTCGCAAACCAATCTGGTCTCCTCCGGTCCTACTGGTGAAACTCTGGTAGTATCCACCACACTAGCCAGAAAGCCTATACATCCACCCTGTAACAAGTCTCTGGCTCTCAACGCAGATATCCTGGGTACGTGGGGTCCATGAACCGCTCCCACAAACACAAAGGGATCCTCGCCCTCTGGCTCAAAAGTCACCATCTTCTTCCTGCAGTCAATGGTAGCTCCATATCTAACCAGCCAATCCATACCTAGAATCATATCAAAGTCCTCCATACTCAATTCAATCAAGTCCACTAACAACTCCTTACCATAAACTATCACTGGCAGTGCTCTAACCCACCTCCTAGATACTACCAGTTCTCTTGTAGGCAAAATAGTCCCAAACCCTGAAGTACTATACTCATTAGGTCTACACAATCTATCAATCACCTTATCAGATACAAACGAATGCGTAGCACCAAAATCAATCAACACAGTAGAAGGAATGCCAGCACTAGAAAGCTGACCTATCACTACCAAGGGACTAGCCTCGGCCTCCGCCTGCGTCAGGGTGAACACTTGAGCTGGAGTCAAGCTGTCCACCTTCCCTGTATCTCCCTTCTTCACTGTCGGGCAGTCTTTCCTAAGGTGTCCCACCACCCCGCACACATAGCAAGCCTTAGCCCGACACTCGCCTGGATGGCGTCTCTTGCACCTCGTGCACTCTGGATAGGTCCTCCATGTATCACTGCCTCCCTGACGGCCACCCTGAGTACCCCAACCTCTCCTACAGGACCAGGAACGGTCGAAGCCTCAGGGGTCTTCCTCTTCAAATCACTGGGGCCTCTGCCCCTACCTGAACCAGAATATGGAGGCACCGCCCTGCGGCCCTCCCTTCTCACAGCACTCTCTCCCCATATCTTGTTTTCTGCTTCCTCAGCGGTAATAGCCTTCTCCACAACTTGGGCATAAGTTGTCCCTCCAGGAACTGTGGTAATTCTCACATCTCGGGCTATCATAGCATTCAGCCCTCTAATAAACCTGTCCTGCCTAGCTGCATCAGTAGGCACAAGATCCGGTGCGAACTTCGCAAGTCTGTCGAACTTCAGGGCATACTCTATAACTGTCATACTGCCCTGAACCAGCCCCACGAACTCATTTATCTTCGCTGCCCTGATGGCAACATTATATTACTTCTGACTAAACAAGTCCTTAAACCCTTCCCAAGTCAATGCGGAAACTTCTCTAGTCTGTGATGCCACCTCCCACCAAATTCGGGCATCCTCTCTCAGCATATAAGTGGCACAGGCCACCCTGTCATGTCCTTCTACCCTCATGAAATCAAGAATGGTAGTGATCATAGTCATCCACTGCTCAGCCTTCAGTGGATCTGGTCCTCGCTCAAAGATCGAGGGCTCCTGCTTCCTGAACCGCTCATACAACGGTTCCCATTTGTTCCCAACCTCAACTGGCTGTACTACAGGTACCACTGCAGGTGGCACAACAGGGGTAGCACTCCCGGATGGAGCCTGCTGCCGCAGAATTCGAATCTGTTCATCTTGGCTCTGAAGCCGAACCTGCATGTCTGCCATTAATTGCTGCCAGTTCTCAAGGATTGGCGGAGGGGTCTGGCCCTGATCCTCACTCCTAGCCCCAGACCTGCCGGCTAGTCGAGTGAATTTTCTTGGACGCATAACTATCCAAGTCAATTTGTAGTCAACGACTCGACAATCAGACTATGATGACATGGTAATAATCCTTTCATGATCCATCACTGGAACTCCAATCATTCACAAGCAATCAGTTTATAATAATTCATCCAGATATTCATTCACATGCACAACAGTGCTAATAAGCACGCCTCAATAGCATCATGCAATAGTCAAGGGTCAGGCCCTATCAGCAACTCATGCTCCCTATTCAACAAACAAATATCAACAATCATATCTCACTCAAATCATTTAAACACACAATCATGTATACACAATTACCAAACCCTGAGTTGAGCTTCTCTCTTGCAGAAAATGCACATATCCAGCCAGTCTTCAGGACCCATAAACCTAGGACGCTTTGATACCAAGTTGTAACACCCTGGATAGCCAAGACCGTTACACTGTGTGTTTATAAAGTGCTAGACTTGCTAATCAAGTCATTTAATTAAAAATGTGCTATTGAAACTATAAAGGAACTAGGGTTAAAATGTTTTGGTCTCAAAAGTCACATTTTTCATAGAGAGTCGTTTCCTGATTACACGGGATCCCAAAAATGTTAAGTTTAAAGACCATTTACAAAAGTCATAAGGTTTAAATACAATAACAAGCCATATTAAGGCAAAACAGACAGTTAGGCAATCCCTGTCCTGATCCTCTCCTCGACCATGGCGATCGAACAGCTGGCTATGTACATTCAACCCCGCAGCTCTCCATCTCAGGATTGATCTAGCTCGCCTTTGCCTTTACCTGCACCACGTAGCACCCGTGAGCCAAGGCCCATCAAGAAAACACAACAACAGAGCATAAGCAATCAACAGACAAATCAATATCTCATATTGCATCACATATTCTCAACCATATAAGCATTCAGTATAATCAAGTATTCCACATGCTAAACATATCAACTCATATCATATATCAGTTCACAAATGATAACTAGGGCTAGCACCCTCAGGCCGCTCCCTCCGTTATCCCACTGACTCCAGCCCGCTTAAACCGAGCACAGTGAATATTAAGCTGTCCTCGGCTACCAGTGGCCAAACCGCGCCCTATGCGCAAATATTGTGTACGGCACTCTTAGGCCACTATTACATGTCCCATGGCATGATACCATCATTGACATAATACAAATATCGGAAGCACTTAGTCCCATCACAAATATATAACCAGGTGCAGTTTTCTTACCTTTCGATTCGCTAGCTTTGATTACTCGACTCCTAATTAATCACCAATAATATTCCTCAATGTCAAAATAGACCCCAATATACTCCCTAAATTCCCATTTATACCCCTAAGCTCACCCCGAGCCGGGTATAAATCCCCGCCATGACTTTTTCGCTAATCTGCTCACTAGGATCGTCTCGAGTCACAGATCACAGATATATCTACATAATAATGTGGTCTCGACAATTATAACATATATCAATACAGTTATGCCCATAATGGCCAAAATTACAATTATGCCCTTCTAACCTAATCAGGGCCTACATGCATACTAATACATATAGTCATGCATCTCAAATATTCAAATAGTCATATAACGTGCTTAAAATCATAATCATGCATTTTACTCATTAAAGTCACGCATAATTCCCATTATGCCCTCCAGGCACACAAATCAAGGCTGTAACGCCCTACTTCCTTAGAGCCGTTACTAAGTGCGTTTAAAATTGTGCTTTCAACTCGCTAATCGAGGTTTTAGTTCAAAACGTGTAACTAGGTCATAATTAAAAAGAAAACATCAGAGAAAGTAGTTTTTTCTTAGCTAATCATAAAAGTTTACACTTGGGATCCCAAAACATAGTTTAGAAAATATTTACAACATAAAACTGAGCAGAGTGGACTAAACGACAAAATCTAAGTTCATTTACAAACATCTCTCAAAAATCCCCTAGCTGTGACAGCCAGGCTGGCCGGACATGTACGCGCCGCCTCACGCCAGCTATGCTCATGGTTGATTGATCTTCTCTTTACCCTTACCTGCACCACAGAGCATCTGTGAGCCGAAGCCCAGCAAGAAAACCCATAACAGACAACATATGCACTACATAAATCAAACATGTAAGCAGGCCACCAATAGCTATACACATACGACCTAGCCGTCCCAGGCGTTTACCAAGCCCTGGGTTCGCGGACCACACCGTAAGGATATCCCAGGTATCCTGTTAGGGACTCGCCCTGGCAACTTGCACCCCACGTGCTCAACGCCGCTCCCGACCTCTAGCCGTTCTCGGCCTAGCACTCAACGTGCTTGACGCCGTTCCCGGCCCCATGCCATTCTCGGTCTACACCGTTCCCGGCTCTTGCCGATCACACAAATAATAACAAACATGATATACCCACAAGTACAGTATTGAAGCATAAACAAATAAAGAGCCACGCTCTACAATTCAATATATTGGGCTCAGCCCTGCACACAAGCTCTATGGAAGCAGGGGTTTTCTTACCTGAGTTCCGAGCTTCCTGAGCACCGATGCCCCGAGCATAGTCCACTAACGTGAGCCTCGCCGAAATCCTAGTCACAACACATAACAATATCCGTCCATCAAACTCTAACCCAAAAAATAATCTCAAACCAAAACCCTAACCTCCGGGACCTTGAATTCTATCAATCCAAATGATAAAATCCATCCCGAGCCTTACCCTTTAAGTTCCAAAGTCAAAAATATCATTAAAATCCTCACTGACACTAAGGGTCGCGGCCCCTCCCACTAGAGCCACGGCTAGCCTCAAAACAGAGGCTAGCTCTCCACTGACCACCACGCGGGCCGCGGCTCGCCCTGCAAGCGCCGCGGCGCGCCCGAATTCCCTCAGCCTCCCACGGCTGTGCGCGCATGCGGGCCGCGGCACACCCCTCCTAAGGTCGCGGCACTAACAGCAAACCCAGAATTTTCCCATCAATTCTTCATCCTTTCTTCAAGCCAATTTCCACCAAAACCAAACTAAGACTCCTAGATATTCAACATAATTACTCCAGCACAGAAACAACATCAAAACCTCATCAAAGTGTGCTCCAAAGCTTAGCTAAAACACCCTAAGATTAAGCAAGCTTAGCTACATGCAATCCTCTAGAACCAGCAGAAAAATAAAGACTAGCCTTTGATGTTTAGAGCTTACCTTGCTGAGCTTAATCCCTGAATTTTGATCCTCAATCCCAAGGCTTCAAGCTCCTACAGCATCCCAGTTGAAATCCCCTTAGTTCTAGCCAATTCTTTTGAGTTCCTTCTTGAATTTTGCCTTAGAGAGTGTAAGAGAAAGGAGAGCAAAGCTAACTTCAATTCTTAGGTGAGTATGGGTCGGTTTCTCAGAGTTTCTAAACTGTTCCACTCATTTATTTGTTTTATATAACTTAAGTCTAATGGTTACCTCAAGGCTCGGGGTACCAAAACATCCCCGAGGGAAAAAATGGTAAATTCCCCAAATATTCCCGCTTAGACATTCTATCCTCAAATATATCTCCAAATATTTATTTCTATGTCCCGATAATCCCGTAATTCAACTAGTACCCGGATTACCCCTCGACTCGCCCCTAGTCCGAATCTCAACCCCGTTGTGACACTGCTCCTCAAGACTGTCTCGAATCGTGCTGTACAGACATATCACACATATACAACATATATTTCATTTACCACATTTATGCCCCCAATATCCAGACGGGGCCCACATGCACATTTAACTCAAGTAAACATGCATCATAATCATATATACACATAAATTCACATATAAGCATATTAAACCACTTATTGCCCTCCAGGCACACTAATCAAGGCCCTAAGCCTGATTAGCAAATTCGGGTCGTTACAAAGGCCCTTAAGCCTTATTAGCGAATTTGGGTCATTACATGTATACTACATAAAATAACATGATAAAAGTCCAACAAATTGCATTTTATAGAGATAAAATATCACATGGCCCAAAGCCCTGTAGTTGGTGCCAACCACAGTCCAAATGGATTGTGTCCCACATAGAGGCCCAATGTGATTAGGGCTAGATCTTATTTTGATTTTTATATTAAGAGAATATATCATCATAATAAAAGTGAGATTAGATGCAATTAGCATTATTTACCAAGAGAGAAAAATAGAGAACTTTGTTCTCTCTGAATTGTGAGAAGAACATTCTCTCATGTGTTGAGATTCAAAAGTATGTTCTTGAGTATCCTACCAAATAGCATAGACATTCACCTGTCTCCTTCTCTTTGTGCGATCTATAGTATGGAAGATGGTTGGTTAGAAGGCTAAGATATTATTTGATCTACACGTGTTCTACATCTACAAAATGTATTTCTATTTTTCTTTTATTCAGATTCATGTCGCATGAGAAAGATCTCATTCTAGTTATGGTTCCTAGAGTAATTCATTCTTATGCTATAATAATTGTTATTATCGCATATAAATATTATCTCATACGTTCGCTGCACTGTCAATCACATGATCAAAAACCAACTATTGGTACCAAAGTCATGGTTGAGATTATGCGTCATGAATCTGAACGGTGTTTACTTTGAATATATGAACACATAGATCACATGTTTTATGAGTGGACTTAAGGGTTATTCTTATTTCTTATATATTTTGAATATGTTTTATGGATGATGAATGAGATTGACCTATATTGTTTTGTTAGGTATAGGTTCTTTGTAATCTTTAAATTTTATTGTGTTTAAAATTTTAATTATGTTCTTGTATGAGATTTTATTCACTGTGATTGAATTTTTCAAAATTATTTTAGAAAGATTGCATTAATGGTTATTGTAATCATTTCATTTAAAAAAAAAAAAAAACTCATGGCAAAGTGCCGTGAGTGATCAATTGTATTGTTAATTGATCAAAAAGCTACAGTGTTAAGTTATTGCCGTGAGTACTATATTGATATTTGATCAATATTTGTAAATTGATATATGATCAATTATTTGCAAACTTATCAAAAGCTTGCCGTGTGCATATCAATTGATATATGATCAATTTTAGCAAACTTATCAATTTGATCAATATTGCGTAGATTGATGGTGCACTGTGCAACCAATCAACTTGACTTGATCAAGTCATGAGTTAGTTGAAATATTTTGTGCAAAAGGGGATTAGTTTTTGTTATTTAATTAGCTAAATTAATTTACATATATATTTTAATATTTTTGAGAAATAGTTGTGTTGTTAGTTGAATGACCTGGTCATTTTGTTTAAGAAACAAAAAGAAAATTATCATATTCAAAATGTGGGAAGTTGGTGATAGTTACCAAATTTAAATTTAAATTAATTAATTAATTATCTTGTTAATTAATTAAATTAACATTTGAAAATTTTAACTATATTAATTAAATTGTGTAATTAATTTTTTTATTGCCAATTAAATTGTTAATTGATAATTTTGGGAAACAAGACATTTATGTCTTAATTCAAAATCAAGAAATTTTTCTTAATTTTATTAATGGGAACATTTGGTTTTCATGTCTTAATGAAAAATATATGATTTATGGAAATCAAATATTGGTTTAAGAAATCACTAATAAGATTAATAATTTATTTTATTTAGAAAAATGAATACTTTAGAACACCTTAATTGGAGTCAAAATTTAGTTTATAGAAACTAATTAATTATTAATTAAATATAATTTGAGTAATTATAATAGTAGTTTAAGAAACTATTTATTATAAATAAAAATAATTTTGAATTATTTTTCTCCAAAATTTAAAAATAGTTTTGGAAACTATTAGTTATTAATTAATAATTTATGAAATTATTATTTAATAAATGGTAACCACTTTCTATTAATTATTAATTAATAATTTATGAAATTATTATTTTAATAACAAAAGTTTACAAACTTTTGATAAAATCATAATTTTGGAAATTAGGTCATCTCATTTAGAACATAGGGTTAGGGTTTGAGTGTGCAATTCCCAAGGCCCACAACAAAGGACGGAGTCCATGGAGATTACAAGAATATTTGAAGTCCAAGGAATGCCTTGATGTGTTTTTGTAATTTCGTTTAACAAAGAGAACTAGGTCAATACCCTAATATTTAATTATATTGTATGGTTGGTAATATGCTAATATGATCACTTCACATGCCATATAGAATAGGAATGCCCACTCATTCCATCGTTAAAATGGCATGCTATGTGTAAATGTTAATTTTATAATTAACATGTCTCGTAGTATAGTTCTTTTTCTACCATAAATGGATACAAATAATGTGAATTAAATTTAAGTAGTTAAATTGGGTAATGTCACATTAATAGCATGTCTAGATTACCTTAATATATTTTAGGATTATTAATGAGTTTAATGCCTAGGAAAAACATAGTTAAGAATTAATTAGTAATTGTTAGTAATTATTCTAAATTTGGTAATCTTAGAATTTTAAGAGTTAAACTTTGGATTGCATAAGTGATATAGATTTAATAGTTAAATTTTGGTAATAGTCACTTAGTAATTAAAATATGAGATATTTTAATAGAAAACTTTATATTTCTAAAATAGTGAGCGGGAGAAGGTTATAAGGCACTATAACCTACGGTCTCTACTATTGGTTGAAAAACGTTGGTTCTAGTCAGGGCCATGAGATGACTTTGCTTTCGTCCTCCCTATTGGAAGGTGTTTTTGCTAGGATTTTAACAGGTAGACCTCTTTGTGATAGAGTTTTAAGATATATTCCATGTTTGACCTATCCTATCGACGACACTCATGGGTCAAGTCGAGAAACCTAAAATAATAGGTTACACTCACAAAAAATATATCTACCCTAGCTGGATATATTTTTTTTACCAAAATAACGGCAATTGTTTAGTATAAAGATATTTTGATATAATAACAGTTGAGAGCATCTGGTTTTAACTAGCAAGTATTTTATTGACTTGTGAAATTGGCCCACGGTCGTACGTATAGTATATGACACATTTTGAATGAAATGAATATAATATACGACAGAGTACAAATATCTTAAATAAAAACATATAAATTTTTTTAGTCGTTCGGCCCTGTTCTTATGAACAGTAATAACCTAATCCACTTAGTCTTTGGTATTGAGTCACTCGATAGATAATTACACGGATGAACTGAAGTATTCACTCGTCACCAATTTTCCCAGAGTTTCTCCCCACAAAATATCTCTCATAAAATCGTTCCCCCAAAAAAGATCCCATTTATGAAGCCCTGGGTCCTTTATTTATAGTACCCAGGGGCTGTTATATGATCAGTAATACTGGGGATCGTGGTTTGGCACACGATCATTGTGAGTGGAGACATGTTTACATCTCCCCATGACTATGAGATCGTGGGTCTTCTTGTTGTTTCTCTGAATCGTGGTTGACAATGCATGAATGAAACCTTCGGGAAAACATTATGTCTTAGTTGGTCTATGAGACTTAGGTGCTAGGCCCGATGACCCTTTAGAGCTTGGGTGCTGGGCCTGAAGACCCTCTAGGTGCTAGACCTATTTATCCTCTAGGTGCTAGGCTTATTAATCCTCTGTGTGCTAGGCCTGTTGATCTTCTGGATGCTAGGCATGTTTATCTCAGTTTGAACGAGCATGAACTTTATCCAATAAAGTGTATTTGGGAGTTCAGGCCGACCACCCATGTGGCTATTGAGTATGTCAGGCTGACCACCCCTAGGGGTTGGGGTCAGGCCAACCACCCATAGGGGGCTAGGGCCAGGTCGACCACCCCTAGGGGGTTAGGCCTGGTTGACTTCCTTATAGGTCATAGACCTATCCTTTTTTTGCTCATTGGTCTTTTTCAATACTTTGTCATTTTTCCATGACTTGTGATGTCGCGTGTCGCTTACTCATTTACCACGTCATCACTTGATTTTTGAGGGATAACATTTGCCCCCCAAGTTTATCATAATATGTTCAACATTACGGTAAACTTGATCTAGCCCGAGAAACATATCGTAGAAGTACTCTAAAAGCAAAGTCCCTCGGGACATTACGTAGTACTTTTATCAACTATCGATAATTTGCTCGGCAGATATTTTTCAAAGATAATTGTAATTCCTAAATATATAATATATTTTTCAAGGAGTTCTGAAGTCCTAAAAAAATATATATTTTTAAACAATTTTTGAAGTCCTAAAAATATAATACATTCTTCAAGGATATTAATTCCTAAAAATACAAATATTTTTCAAGGAATCTGAATTTCTAAAAATATAAGATATTTTCAAGGAATTTGAATTTTTAACTATACCAGATATTTTTCAAGGAATTTGAATTCCTAAAAATATAGTTAGCCTGAGAGGCTATAAGTAGAAACTCACTCATCACATTCTTAGACCCATGTGCCTATACTATAGGGTATTCTGAGCGTGATTATCCAATTCTTCATCAACTTTGTATATCTTCACTTGGGTAAATATTTTCTCCTCATCTTCACATCATTTAATTTAAACGTGCTTAGATTTAGTAGAAATACTTTGAATCTTTGATAAATCTATCTGAATCTCTTGCTTTACTCTGTTTTGATTCAAAACAACTAACTTGTCTAAGCCAAAAACTTGTTTTTAATCAAAAAATTACTTGATCCTTGCCTCTTTCTGTGTGATACTTTAGGGTTTAGAGGTTAGTAGGCCGACCACTTTCT
This sequence comes from Humulus lupulus, assembly GCF_963169125.1. Taxonomy (NCBI): domain Eukaryota; kingdom Viridiplantae; phylum Streptophyta; class Magnoliopsida; order Rosales; family Cannabaceae; genus Humulus; species Humulus lupulus. The sequence goes on from NC_084793.1 coordinate 131,141,588, forward strand.
GATTCATTAGCCTGGGCAATTTCCAAGCTTGTAAAACCCTAACCTAGGCTGACCACTCTTGAGATTCACTAGCTTGGGCGATTTTCAGGTTTGTAAAACCCTAGGCCGACCACCCTTAAGTTTCCTTGGCCTGGGCAATTTCCAAGCTTATAAAAATTAGGGTTGGACAATTTTCATGGCTTCACATTTAGGCATAGGTGACTTCCAGGGTTTCAGATCCAGGCATAGGCGATTTCTAGGTTTGTAAATTTTATCATGGGCCGAGCACCCCTAGGGTTTCCCTTGCCTTGTGCAATTTCCAGGCCTACATATCCCATCATGGGCCGAGCACCCCTAGGGATTTCCTTAGCTTGAGCGATTTCCAAACTTGTGAAATTCATCATGGGCTGACCACCCCTAAAACTTCCATCATAGGTCGAACACCCCTAGGGCTTCCATCATAGGCTGACCACCCCTAGGGCTTCCTTAATATGGGCGATTTCCAAATTTATAGACACTATGATTGGGCGATTTCTAGGGTTACAAAATCCAACTCTAGATTGCATTCCCCATGTCCTGGGCAATTTCTAGGGTTCCCAGGCCTGGGTGGTCGGCCCAAACCTTAGCATAGGCCAACCACCATACTCCCTGAGCAATTTCCAAGGATCCGAGATCTAGGGTGGTCAGCCCAACCATAGGCCGAACACTTGGGACCCTAATTTTTTTTCGATTTCTTCATTTTTGTTCCTTAATAATGGATATGCCCCCAACTATTGGCTTAATTATGTTGATGTACTAACTTTACTCTCTATTTTTCCTTTGTTGCAGATGTCCAACTCCTCTTCGTTAGATAAGTCTGCAAGCGAGCGTACTCCACAGGAGTTCTTGGAAAGGGTGAAAAGGATTCTCCTTCGCTCTACTTTATATTTGTTCAATGAGGAAGATTTCTTGAAAAGGTATAGCCCAATGGCGAGAGTAAAATAGAAAACTCAACAACCCTCCGAAGATAATCCTCATATTGCCAGTCACATCACTCAGGGCTCTTCGCCTGGATCTTCTCATATCTCTTCTCAGCATAGTACTCCCTGTGGTTCTCAGGGCACATCTCAGGGAAGTCATTCTTCTCAGCAGAGTTTGTCTGGTCAGCAAGACTCCTTGCAATGCCCTTTGCATCGAGATACCAGTCGGGTTCCCCATCACTCTTCTTCTCAGCAACATACTGAGGGCTATCATCGCCAGTCTACTCATCCTCATGAGCGTTCTATTCACAGGTTCCCGCCTAAGGTGGTTCACCTTTCTCCTAAGAGAAAGACAGTCTCGCCAGCTGCAGAACAGAAGAAAAGACAACAAAAAGAGTTCCATTCATCAGATTCTGGGGCCACCTTTGCCAGTAAGATCATATGGAAACTGGTTGAGAAGCCTCGCCATGCTGATTACAAGGTGGTTTGGTTCAAAGGGGCTGCCTCTAACATGACTGAAGAGAAGGTAAAGAACTTAAGGAAGACCTTTGACCACTCTGGCATTTCTATTACTATCCCTGGTCCAAATAACAGAGTTGAGGACCCCCCTTTGGGTATGTGCGCCTGGACACGTTATGCCATCAAGTCTGGCACTCTACTTCCTCTTCATCCATATTTTCAGAGCGTGGTGGATTATTTTGGTATTAGTCCCTCTCAGCTGGCTCCCAATGCGATCTTGGTGTTATCTGCATTGTACATTATCTATCATAGTAGAAAATGGGCTTCTCTAGTACCTCATGAGATCCATTACTTATTTGATCTGAAGATAAACCCTTCTCAGCGCAACTTGGGGTACTTCCACTTCCACCATTATACGAGTGAGGGTACCGACACCTTCTTGGAAGAGATCTCTGGAAATAGCAAGGCGTTTAGATATGCCGACAACTATTTCTTCACTAAGGATGTAGAGGCCAACTACTCCAAGTTTTTAAGCACTCGGGCCTTTTTGTAGACCGCTCCCGACCCAGGCTATGACTGTTAGGGCTAAGGCGTTGATTTCCATGACCCTTGAGGAGAAGAATGTCAAGACCCTCGTTACTTCAGAGAACCTTAGGAGGGTCGGGTTGTTTCCTTCTACTATCACCAATGTTCAGGATGAAGATGGTCCTAAGCCTGTGAACGCCATAAACTCCTTGAGACCTATTCATATCGAGGAGGTATCCTCTTCACCCGTGCTAGCTGGACATGAGGGTGATGAGGTGGGTGCATCCGTGCACTCACTGCTTGCTTCAGATGATTTTGATGAAGCCACGTTCGAACCTAGATCTCATTCAGAAGTTTTGACACTTTTATCATCTTTACTTTATGCTTCGTCTGTATTTGATATCCTGCTATTATTTGATCTTCTTCTGTAGGTTCAGATATGTTCGGCTTTGTTCACACCCAACAAAGGTTGACTCCAACCGAGACTATCCCTTCCGTCCGAGCGGCCAAGAGGGCGAGGGTTGAGGCTAAGTCAATAATGGAGGTTCCTCCCGAGGTGCCTCCTCCGACTCCTTTGGTATCTAGTCCTATCATAGAGGTAGAGTCATCCTTGCCTATGCCGGTTCCTCCCAGTATTTTCAAATGGTATCCCTCAAAAATCAAGAGATGATGTGGCGAATGAGAAAGTGGCATGTGGCATCACAAGTCAGGGAAAAACGACAAAGTATTAAAAAAAGACTGATGAGGAAAAAATATAGGTCCAGGACTTATAGAGAAGTCGACCAAACCTAAACCCTCGAGGGGTGGTCGGCCTGGCCCTAGCCCCTAGGGGTGGTCGGCCTAACATGCTCAAGAACCACATGGGTGGTCGGTGTACCCTATTCTTCAAAGGGTAGTCGTCCTAAAATCCCAAATACACTTTGCTGGATAAAGTTCATGGTCGTTCAAGAGAAAATCATCAGGCCTAGCACCCAGATGATCAGCAGGCCTAGCACCCATAAGGTCATCAGGCCTAGCACCTAGAAGATCAGCAGGCCATGCACCCAAAGGGTCATCAAGCCTAGCACCCAGAAGATCAGCAGGCCATGCACCCAGAGGGTCATCAAGCCTAGCACCCAAGTTGTAAAGGGTCATCGAGCCTAGCACCTAAGTTTCATAAACCAACCAAGACTTAGCATTTTCAAGAAGGTTTCAATCGTGCATCGTCAACTTAAATCCAAAGAAAAGATGAGAAGACCCACGATCTCATAATCATGGGGAGGTGGACATGTATCTCCACTATAAATAATCATGTACAAAACCATGATCTCCAGTATTACTGATAATGTAATAGCCCCTGGGTACTATAAATAAAGGAGCCAAGGCTTCATAAATGGGACTTTATTTTTGGATCTTTCATGAAACGATTTTGAGAGAGATATTTTCTGGGGAGAAACTCTGGGAAAATTGGTGACAAGTGAATACTTTAATTCATCTGTGTAATTGTCTATCGAGTGATTCAATACCAAAGACTAAGTGGATTAGGTTAAAATTGTTCATCAGAACTGGGCTGAACCACAATAAAAATTTTGTGTGTTTATTTAAGATATCTGTACTCTATCATATATTATATTCATTTCGTTCAAAAGGTGTCGCTTATTGTACATAGGACTGTTGGCCAATTTCACAGGTCAACATTTTGGTGCTTTCAATGAGAGTGCGAAATCAAGAAACACACTTTCATCAGTTTTACGATGCCTCCAAAACCCAGTTAATCAAAGAAGACGGCTCCCAGGGATTCCACCACTCAGGATCCCATTGATCGCATTAACGAACCTCAGGTGGAGGTTAGAGATCAACCTGATGCAGAAGATCCACAAGATGCTCACCAGGAGGAGATGGCTCAATTTCTGGCGAGGCAGGAGGCGTTTGCTGCAAAAATTTCCCTCCAGAGGGCGAATATGGAACAACAAAGATGAGAGATAGATGAGTAGGTCCAGAGGATGATCAAGAGGGAGCAAGAAGCAGACCGAAGGCATCAAGAGGTTGTTGTGGCCTTGGAAACGACTGCCCAGTTAGCCCGAGCTAACGTTGAAGCTATTGCTCAGGCGGTGAGGGAGGCTCAGGCCAAAGCAGCAGGGATGCGAGACAACAATAATAGGGAGTCCCATGGGAGGAGTCGAACCCCAAGGACGCTCTCAGAGCCACTTTCCCAGAGAAAGGATGAAGAGGCGCATTCTAAGACTGTCTCCTCCATGACTAAGAAGAATAACACTTCATCTCGGAGTAAGAGTGCTACCAACCCGAAGGCCCTTTCCTAGGGGGACGGATGAAACAACACAGGAGAGGAGGGTCAGACATCTCAGAGGCATGACAAGAATGGAAACGACCGCTCAAAGTCTCAAAGTCATGTATGAGGAGAGGCTCGAGGGCAGGATCACACCGGCAAGGGCAAGGTAGACCTACCACCCCTACACCCTCAGTCTCACAAGGGAAAAGAACCGATGAACAACACAAATACTGTGTTCGATAGACTCAGAAAAGATGCACAACCTCAGGATCTGAGGGAGGTCATCAACAGAAGGACCAGCACCCAAGAGGGGGTAACAGGGACGTCTACCCCACCTGGAGCAGCAATCCCACCAGCAGTGCAAGCTCAAATAGATGCACTCACCATGGTTGTTTAGGGCCTGACAAAGAAACCTTCCAACATCGAGCTGGCTCATAGGAGTGGGAGTCCCTTCAATACCAATATCCAAGTTGCTCAACCACCACTGAAATACAAGACCCTAAAACTTCCAACATACACTGGGAAAGAGGACCTAGTATGACACATTGGAAAGTTTGAGGATTAGATGGAGTTACTTGGTGTGGAGCATGATTATAGGTGCAGGGTATTCCCTACCACTCTCTCTGATTCAGCTCAAGAATGGTATTGGAAATTCAATTTGGATTCATCACTTTCTGGGAGTAGTTTAAGAAGGAATTTTGCAAGGTCTTCGGTGCCAGACGGATTCAACCAGTTTCGCCAATCAACTAGCTGAAATCAAGCAAGGGAAGGATGAATCCTTGCATGTAACGTCCCAAATTTCCCAATAAGGCTTAGGGCCTTGATTAGGGGGCCATGATGGCAAATTATGAAATTATATGATAATTATGTGCATTATTATGTGATTATGTGAGTTATATTATAATATGACTTGTATATGCATGTTTAGGTGTATTCAATATGCACGTGGGCCCATTTATGTTTAATTGGGAAATTTTTATAATTTGACCCGTTATGGGTGGGTATATTTATATGTGATATACATGTGGGACCACATTATTATGTGAGTATGTTTGGGTTACTTAGCACGAGACGATCCTAGGGAGCAAGCTAGTGGAAAAGTCACAACGGGATCCATAATTGGCTCAGAGTGAGTCAAGGGGTATTTTGGGTATTTAGCACATTACCGGGATATTGGGTAATGGGAATAAATATTTGATGATAAATTTGGAGTAATTGAGATCAGAGGGAATTCTAGGAATTTTGGCTATTTTACTCCAGGGGGCATTTTTGGGACCCCGAGCATTAGGATTTGCTTGAGGTTACTTAAGCTTGAAGTAACCTATTAAAATTATAAAATAACGTTCAGAACATTCTCTCTCTCTCTCTCTCTCTCTCTCTCTCTCTCTCTCTCTCTCTCTCTCTCTCTCGTTTCCTTTTCGACACCCATTCACATTTTCGAAGGAAACTCGAGTTTCAGAACTCGGATTCAAGTAAGGATCGAGGCATATCAATTCCAGGGAAGATTATAATCTTATTAGCTGGAGGATTTAGTTGGGAAATGACTCAATCGGAGGTAATCCAAATTTTAAGTTTTCAAGTTTTTAAGCTTTGATTGGATTTTATGTTTTGATGAGTTTTTGCATGGTTTGAGACTTGGGTTTTAATGGTTTTGGATAATTGGGATGTTTTGGAAGTTTGATTTTGGGATTTGGATATGTTTGGATAGGTTTTAAGTGGGAGAAAATGTAGGAAATGGCTGATTTTGTGGTCAAGTCGCGACCTTGTTCTAGCAAGTCGTGACATGGAAAAAGCCAGAACCAGGAAGAGGTTGCCTGGGGGGCACGCCACGACTCAATGGGGGAAAGTCGCGGCCTACACCCTGAAGCCCAGGCAAAGGCTCTCTGTTTGGGAGGCAAGTCGCGACCCTTAGGGCCAATTCGCGACCCGCCTGTGTAGTTTTGCCCAGATTTGGTTTTTAGTCATGGGAACCTAACTCTCAGGGCCTGAGATCGATCCTACTACCTAGTTTGGTAGGATTCAACAACCCGGAAGCTAGGATTTGGTCTCATTTTTTAATGGGATTTTATATTATGGTTGTGACTAGGTTATCACTAGGGGCTTGGAAACAGGATTGTGCTTGAGGGCCGTTTATTGGTAACCTGTGCTTGGACCAAAGGTAAGAAAACTGCACCCAATATGTGATGCATGTGACGCATATGATACATGTGGATATGGCATGGCATAAATGTTGAATATGGAATTGACTAGAGCTTGAGTCTCTATAATTGTGCATGATCATGACTATGCTTGTGATTATTGGTTAAGCATGTTGAATGCCTTATATCTGGATGTTTGAATGTGCATGATTATAATTATGTTGGTGAATGTTGATGAGGCATGTTAAGTGCTCTATAAATGGACATTGATTTCATTACATATGTCTGGCAGCATGGCGTACTTGTGAGTGGCACTGACTTATTAGTCAGGGAATGATGTTGGTGTTTAGTATTGGTCGTGAAGCTGTGACTTATCAGTCAAGATCGGCAGTAGTACTGAGCACTGGTCTTATGGTATTGGCTTATGAGTCAAGATTGTCATTTGTGTGTTTAACACAGACCGAAATGATTAGATCTAGTCAACATGAGCATTAAATGCTTGACCGACCTATTGGTCAAAGTAAACTAAAGTGCTTGTTTAGTCTAAAGGCTAGTTACTCAGAGCCAGGGCTAAAAGGCTCAGGTGACTGAAACGTCACATGGCTTGGGGCGTGGGATTCCAGAGAGACTTATTAGTCATCTACCCTAGAGAGAGACTTATTAGTCATCTACCCAAAAAGACTTATTATTCATTTATTCAGGGTGAGACTTATTAGTTGTCTACCTCAGAGAGACTTATTAGCCATCTACCTCAGAGAGAGAGACTTAATAGTTATCTATTCAGAGCACAGGACTTCACAATCATTTATTTGTACCTGCTTGCATGCGTGAATAGGGTTATTACTACTAGGCATGCTTATTATGATTTGGTGACATGTTATTTTTTGCTTATTAGAATGTTTGAGTTTTCTTGCTGAGCCTTGGCTCACGAGTTGTATGTGGTGCAGGTAAAGGTAAAAGAAAGATGGACCATCCTTGAGTTGGAGAGCTTAGATGACGATGTGTACATATGCGGCTGCTCGACCACCACGTCCGAGGGTTTAAAGAGGAACTAGGGTTAAACCCTATTTTTCCGCTTAGGTTGGCTAGTTGTAAATCTTTTATTGCAATTAACCTTTAACATATATTTTGAAATACCAATGTATACAGTAAACATTTTAGTGAAACGTTGTATCTTTGACCAAATTTTTTAACCCTAAATCATTAATCACATTTAGTTACACGATTATGGCCAAATGACTAGTTTAATGAGTTTAACATTGTTTAAAATGAACAGAGTAATGGTCACTGGGTAGTAGGGCATTAAATTGAAGGACTACATCCAAAGATTCATGAGGGAGGCAAACTGATGAAGGGAAGTTCATTGCCATCTCAGCAGGAATAATTTCTCGTAGTCCCTTTGTGGGATAGCATACACAAGAACCCCATCAACACCTTGCAGGAGTTCCTGGACTGAGCAGACAAATACATGAAGCTAGATGACGCTATCATGAAAGAAGACAAAGGCATAAATCATCTGACCACTATCAATGCAGGAAAGAATGGTGCAAATCCTCCAGGTAGCAATGGGGGCAACAGTAAGAAGGGAAGTACCTCAGGGGTCGAGCAGCTCAGCACCAACCGACAAACAGCCTAAGCATTAGCCCTACCAGCCTTAGTTCACCAACTATAATGTTCTGAGTACATCATGGGCTGAGATTTACTTGCCAACATACCAGGACGTACCATACCGAAAGCCACCACCCTTGCGCTCAGAAGGAAAGAGGGGCAAGAATAAGTTTTTTCGTTTCCATAATGACTATGGGCATGACATAAACGAGTGCAAATAGTTGAAGGATGAGATAGATTTTCTCCTCTAATCAGGAAAACTCTCGAGGTACCGAGTCAAGACCAAAAACGAAAGCAGGAATCCAGAGTTCTAAAGGCAAAGGAGTCCACCACTAGAGCCAGCGGCCGTGGACTTCATATTGGATACCATATGTGGGGGCCCCACATAGCAGGCAAGAGTAACAATGCTCGTGAGCGATATGCAAGGACCATAAGACATGAGGTAGGGGAGTCTTCCCAGTTCATGGTAGTCGGGGAGCGGTCTCCAAAATATCCAAAATATGAAAGTGAAACTCTCACTTTTATGGAGGATGACGCCAGACACGTGAGGTACCCCCACAATGACCCTCTAGTCCTTACCATTCAAATCGCCAATGCCCAAGTAAAGAGATGCTTGGTGGATACGGGAAGCTTATTAGATATCATATACAAATCATCCCTCAAGAAGATGAAGCTTATAGTCAAGGACCTGACACTTTGTTCCTAAGTGATATATGGGTTCACGGGAGAATGCCTAGCACCAGCTAGAACTATCAGACTACCGATCACGGTGGGGGATGCCCCTAGGCAAGATACTATGATGACAAAGTTCCTGGTGGTAGATTACTCATCGTCTTACAACGTAGTGCTCGGGAGACCCCTCTTGATGGCATTACACGCATCAATGATTCGATCTTACGCTTTAACAATTGTTATTATCGTATTTAAATATTATCCCATACTTCTGCTGCATTGTCAATCACATGATCAAAAACCAACAACATATGGGGGTTAAATATGTGTTAAGTAATGATTTTAAGCCTTAAACTTTGATTAAAAACCAGGTATTTGGATTGAATTTCAAAATTTGGGAAATTGGGGAAAATTGACCTAAAACTTGGGTTTTGAGTTAGAGACTGAGATTGGATGTTTGGTTGTGGGTTTTTGATGTTATATGTGGTATATATATGTTTGGAAATAGAATTTTGGAGCTAGTTTCTGTATAAAACTAGTCGGGATTTCTATTTTGGTAGGTTTTGGATTCGAGAAATCGCAGGGGAGAAACCTAGAAATTCTGGATTCGTGTTGTGGCGCCCCTACGCTATGCAGGGGAACTTTTTGGGCGTCTTTGTTTTTCTGGGCCTTGCTGCGCTATTACCATTTCAGAATAGGGTGTTTTTTTTTTAAGTTTTGGGAAAAGCTTGGGGGCTCGGGGGACGGTTCCATCACCCAAATTGGTGGAATTGGAAGTACTGAGAGCTAGGGAATAGCCCTGGAGTCTGTATATGGGATTAGTTCTTATTATGGGTACTGTTTATGATGTGACTAGGCTTACCACAAGGCTCAAAAAAAGGGACCATGCTTGGGTTCGTATCACTACTTGCACAAGATTCGAGGTAAGAAAACCAACAATTGCACCAGGATTAGGGCATTGGCCCCAGTTGTAGAATATGATTATAACCATGTTTTAAATATTTGTTTGAATGTAAATGTCTCTGGACTGTATCTATTTGTGAGGTATACATATATCATATATGTTTGTATTTTTCTGGAATGTTTGGCTAGCGAGCCATAATCAGCAATAAGCATGTGTAATGTAGGTCGTTATGGAGGGGCCACTCTAGGAGTGCGGCATGCGCTCTAGAGGTCGCATAAATGAATCATATGCTTCATTAAGTTTGATTATAATTGTAAAGCATGCTTTTTATGATTTTTATTCTGTTGATTATCTATTTCTGTTTAAATGGGGTTTTCTTGCTATGACTTGGCTCATGGGTGCTATGTGGTGCAAATAAGGGCAAAGAGAAGTTGGACTAGCCATGAGTTGGAGATCTCTAGGGGAGGTGTGTACATATGAAGCCTACTCGACCGCCACAACTAGGAGTTCTCTTGAGGAACTAGGGTTATTCTCTGTTCTGCCGCTTAGGCCGGCCACTTTTTTCTTTTGTTCACATTTGTATTTAACTTATAAACCCTTTTTGGGATCCCATGTATGTACTCAAACTTTTTAATGAAAAGTATTACTTCTTTGACCAAAATTTTTAATACCAAAGCCATTAGTTAAATTTAATCACACGTTTAAGTCCAAATGACTCGCTTAACGAGTTAAACACTATTTCAAACACAAAGTGTAACGGTCCTAGATTAGTAGGGCGTTGCAACTTGGTATCAAAGCTGCCTAGGTTTAAAGGTTCTCAAAGAATGGTTGAATATGTATGCTCTCCGGTAAAGATAAGCTTGACTCGCGATTTGGTTACTAATGAAGTGAATATGTGCTTAATTACTTAATTAGAATATATATATATTATCTGCATGCTAGAGTAGGAAGCACGAGTTATACTGATAGGGCCTAGCCCTTGACTGCTATGTGAATGTGAAAAGACATGCTTATTAGCATTCATGTTGCATGTGAAAGTTATTGAAATGCTTATTAGCATTGTTATTGCGTGTTCATGCTTATTTGTTTGCTTTTGGAGAGTGGGGTGGTACCCTGATACTATTATCATTGCCTGATGAGTCGAGTTATTGATTGTAGATATACTTGGAGAGTTATGCCTCCAAGGCGATCAATCAGACTAGCTGGGACTGAGATCAAGGCTAGAGATGATAACTAGACTCAGAACCCTCCATCAGCCCCTGAGAACAAGCAGTAGATGTTTGCTGAAATGCAAGCAAGGTTACAAAGACAAGAAGAAGAGATTAGATAGCTTAGGTAGCAGGGTCCACGAGGGAATGGTGCCCCGCCTCTATCACTAGTGGTAGTACTAGTTCTAGGATAGCCAAAAATTGAGAATAGATGGGAGCCTCTCTACAAACAATTCAGGAAACAATACCCTCCAAGTTTTGAGGGAGGGCCAGATCCACTGTAAGCTGAGTAGTTGGTGAGTATGATCACCTCTATCCTAGACTTCATGAGGGTAGTAGGAAATGATAGAGTGGTCTGCGCCACTTACATGTTATGAGATGATGCACGGATCTGGTGGGAGGTGGTATCCCAGACTCGGCATGTAGCTACAATGAAGTGGGAGGAATTCAGGGGATTATTCAATGAAAAGTATTTCAACGATGTAGTTATAGCTGCAAAGGTGGATGAGTTTACCAAATTAGTTCAAGGCAAAATGTCTGTGACTGAATAAGCCCTGAAGTTTGATATGTTGGCCAAGTTTTCTTTTGACTTGGTGCCAACTAATGCTGCCAGAAGAGAGAGGATTGTTTGGGGATTGAACCCCATGTGTAACGTCCCGAATTTCCTAATAAGGCTTAGGGCCTCAATTAGGGGGCCAGGACGACAAATTATGGAATGATGTGATTATGTGATATTTAAGTGTATCATTTTGTGATTATGTGAGTTATATTATAATATAACTTGATATGCATGTTTAGGTGTATTAAATATGCATGTGGGCCCATTTCTGTTCAAAAGAGAAATTTTTGTAATTTGGCCCGTTATGGGTGTACTTGGCATATATGTGGTATGTTTGTGGTACTACATTACTATGTGAATATGTTTGGGTTACTCGGCACGAGACGATCCTAGGGGGCAAGCTAATGGGGAAGTCACAACGGGACCTATACTTGACTCGGAGTGAGTCAAGGGGTATATTGGGTATTTAGTACATTATTGGGATTGAACGAGTAATGGGAAATTATTTGGTAATTATTTGAGGATACTGAGAGTAATGGGAATTATGAGACATTAATTATGATTAACAAAATAAGTGGCAAATGACATGTTTACCCTTGAGGGGTTGTGAGAGAGGAATTTGGCCCTAGGGGCATTATGGTAATTTTAGTGATAATATAGTGACTGAGTCACTCTTTCCCTTAGTTGTAGAAAACCCAAAACAGAGCATCACCCTCCTCAGCTTTCTCTCTCTCGTTAGTCTCTCTTTCTCTCTATTCTTAGATGGATTTTTGAGAAAGAACTAAGAGAATTCAAGCTTGAAATTTGTGTGGTCGAAGTTCCTGAGGCTAGAAGGTTTGAATCCACAACTGAGGTAGGCTTTAAACTTTGTTCATGATTAAGTTCTGTTTTAGTTTTTGTGTTCTTGAGCTTTGAGGCTCAAGGTCTTGGATTTGAGTTTTGGTAGAGTATTTAATTGAAATTAAGCTTGGGTTTTGAGGTGTTAATATGTTGTTAATGTTTCAGGATTCAAATTATGGTTTGGGGTATTGATTGGGATGATTTTAGTAAGGTTTTGGCAGAGGAAAAATAGGGATTTCTTGGTTCACGGGGTCATGTCGCAGCCTTGTTCTTGGGTGACGCGGCCTGTGTGAACCCAGGGCACTGAGGCGATTCTGACTGAGGGGCATGCCGCGGCCCATGTCGTGAAATTCAAACAGGGGAGTTTTTTTCTGGGGAGCATGCTGAGGCCCGTAAGGGCAAGTCACGGCATGCCTGGGCAACTTTAGCCAAAAGTGGGTTTTAGGCATGGGAACTTAAACCTAAGGGCTCGAGATCGATCCTACTACCCAGTTTGGTAGGATTCGACGTCTCGGAGGCAAAGACTCGGTCTGTAATTCTTTATTCGCACATTATTAATGGGATTCTATATTATGGTTGTGACTAGGTAATCGCTAGTGGTTCAGAATCAAGATCGTGCTCGAGGGTTGTTTATTGGTAACATGTGCTTGGACCAAAGGTAAGAAAATTGCACCCAGTATGTGATGCATGGCGAATATGGTATGGCCTGACTATTGAATATGGAATTGATCAGAGCTTGAGTCTCTATAAATGTGCATGATCATAATTATGTTGGTGATTGCTGATGATGCATGTTGAGTGCTCTATATTTGGATATCTGTTGCATTGTGAATGCTGGAATACACTGTTTATCTTAGCTATGCACTAACTTATTAGTCAGAAATGGCAATGGTGTTTAGTGTTGGTCGTGAAGCTTTAACTTATTAGTCATGATCGGCAATAGTACTAAATGTTGGTCGTATGGAATTAACTTATGAGTCAAGAGTGGCAATAATGCATTGAACGCTGGTTGATATGATTAGATCTAATCAACAAGAGCATTATATGCTCGTCCAACCTATTGGTCGAAGAAAACTAAAGCACTTGGCTAGTCTAAGGCTAGTTACTCAGAGTCAGGGCTAAAAGGCTTAGGTGACTGGAATGTCACATGGCTTAGGGCACAGGACCCCAGAGTGACTTAATAGTCATCTATTCAGGGCGCAGGACCCCAGAGTGAATTTATAGTCATCTATTTAGGGCACAGGACCCTAGATTGACTTAACAGTCATCTACTCAGGGCGCAGGACCCCATAATCATTTATTTGTACTTGCCTGCGTGCATGAATTGGGTTATTACTACTAGGCATGCTTATTATAATTTGATGTCATGTTATTAACTGCTTATGAGCATGTTTAAGTTTTATTGCTGCGCCTCAGCTCAAAGGTGTTATGTGGTGAAGGTAAAGGTATAAGAAATCTGAACCATCCTTGAGTTGGAGGCTGCTCGACCACCACGGTTGAGGCTTTAAATAGGAACTAGGGTTAAACCCTATTTTGTCGCTTAGGTCAGCTGATTGTAAATCGTTTATTGTAATTAACCTTTTAAATGTATTTTGGGACCCCAATGTATAAAGTAAACATTTTAGTGAAATGTTTGTATCCTTGACCAAAAATTTTAAAACTAAACCATTAATCACATTTAGTTACACGATTATGGACAAATGACTCGTTTAGCACTATTTAAAATACACAGTGTAACAGAGCCTAGGTAGTAGGGCGTTACAACTTGGTATCAGAGCCAAGGTTAAGGGTTCCTATAGACAAGCTGGGCATGTACACTCATCACTAAAGACAAGCTTCACTCATGGTATGGTAACTATTTATGTGGTTATGTGCTTAACTACTTAAATAGAATGTAAATACTTTACCTGCATACCTTATTAGGGAGCATGAGATTTTGTTAGGGCTTAGCCCTTGACTATTGATATGATTATGTGATTACCTGCTCATTGAATATATGAATGTGTTATTTGCATGCTAGAGTTGATAGCATGGTATGTATGTTGGAATAGCAGGGGTTATGAATTGATGCATGAATGTTGTGGACATGTATTTTGGTACCGCAGTGGTATGTGAGTGTGGTTTTGTGTGATTGTTCCCATGGGGAAGGTTTTTGAATGTGCTCATCATGTTTAATTGATCAAGTTATTGACTATATACTAATAAGAGGTTATGTACCGAAGGCAGTTAATGGAACTTGATGGTGGTTATACCAAGGCTGGGAATTGATTAGGGAGCATGAGATTCTGTTAGGGCTTAGCCCTTGGGGAAGGCTTTTGAATGTGCTCATCATGTTTAATTGATCAAGTTATTGACTGTAGACTAATCAGAGGTTATGTACCTAAGGCAGTTAATGGGACTCAGTAGTGGTTATATTGAGGCTGGGAATTACAGCTAGGGCCTGAGCCCTTCACCTGCCCCTCAAAATTGGCAGCAGCTGTTTACATATATGCAATTAAGATTGCAGAGGCAAGAGGAATATATCAGGTGTTTAAAATAGCAGCAAGTTCTATCAGGGAACACCTCTTGCTTTGCTATGCCAAGAGTGACACCAGTATTAGCTCAGCCTAGGGTTGAGGACAGGTGGGAATTTCTTTGTGGAAGATTCCAGGAATATTACCCTCCAATTTTTTAGGGAGGCCTAGATCCATTCAGAGTTGAGCAATGATTGGGCATGATCAGTTCCATCCTCAACAATATGAGAGTGGTAGGTCACGATAGGGTGATCTGTGCTACATATGTGTTGTGGGAAGATCCCCAGACGTGGTGGGAAGTTGTATCCTTGACACAAGAAACAGCTGCGATGAACTCGAAAGAATTTAGACAACTGTTTAATGAAAGATATTACTATGATGCAGTCAAGACTGCTAAGACGAATGAGTTTATGAACTCGGTTTAGGGAAATGCAACAGTAACAGAGTATGTTAACAGATTTGATGGATTGGCAAAGTTTTCTTTTGATATGGTACCCACGGATGTAGCTCGGAAGGAAATGTTTATCCAGGGATTGAATCCCAGAATAGTTCAAGGCGTTAGAGTCGCCCCAGTACATGAAATCTCTACCAATGCTTAGGTGGTAAGGAAGGCTCTTGTTGTTGAGAGCACAGGAAATGAGATTGCGAAGGAGAGTTTTGGAGAGCATGGAGCTCAGACAGTGATACATCCATTTATTGGATTAGGCAAGAACAAGGATATGAAAGTCTACCCAAAATGCACTCGGTGCAAGAGGCGTCATTTGGGAGAATGTCGAGTAAAGGCATGTTTATTGTGTGGGTTTGTTGGGCACTTCAAGAGAGATTTCCCAGGGTGAAGGAAGGATGAACAAAATGGGGCAGACAACTCGACTCTAGCTTGAGAGTTCGTTCTGACGTAGTCAAAGTCTGAGAGAGAGACGGACACTGGGGCTGGTTCCTCAGTGGTGGCAATTTAGTTTTTAGTTTTGATTCTTGTAATTTGTTGATTGGTTTTGGTGCCATGTTGTTCTTTACTTGGTTGCATTTAGAGAGGATGATACTTGATATGCAGATTACATAGTTATTTTGTGATGAGAATGTGGTACTCTATTGGTAATTTTAAGCGATGTGTTAGATTATTGTGGAAAGCACACATCAGTTGATTTGATAAAGTTGGTTATGACTAACTTCGATATGATCCTGGATATGGATTGGTTAGCCGAGTTTGGGGCAATGACTGACTGTAAGGAAAGGATGGTAACTCTTGGGCTTGAGGGTGAGAAACCTTTGTATTTGTTGGCAAGGTGCATGGACCATATCCATCTTTGAAGTGTGAAGTTCCTTTACCTCGAGGAGTTTTGGTTTGATCCTGCCTGGGTAGAGTCTTTTTACTGCCTAATTGGTGACTCCCTGATCTAGAAGTTTCTGATTGGTGGCTCCTGGAAGGGGTTCTAGAGTTCTCCCTTTGATTCAAGGCAATTCCGGATCAGACCTCATCATCTTCCCGAGCAGAGGGGTTACTCATGCTTCTGTCTGGTCCCCGAGAATTGGCTATGTTAGTAGTTTTTTTACCAGCAAATGTATTCTTTGCTCCCTGGGTAGCTGCTCCTCGTGCTGCAGTTTGGGCATTGGCCTGGGTCAACTGCGTAGCCGCCTCCAGAGCAAGTGCAGCCTCGCGGTGTCACCAATCGGCCTCCTCCTGCCGTCGCCTGATCTCTTCGCTCTTGGCGTCCATCTCCCATATTTGCTGCTCAAATGCAGCCTTCTGTCTGGCCATCTCTTCAGCAAATGACTCCTGCTGAGCGTTGAATTGTGCCATCTCCTCTTGGAAGGCCCCCATGGCTTCCTGGAGTTGTTCAACCTCTGGAGTCGTCTCCTCGAGAAAGACCCTGGGCTCAGTCTCAGGGTCTTGAGGGCAGGACCTTATGATCTAGCAGGCTCTTTGGATGTGCCTGACTTCTTGGAGGCCACATTGGTATTCTTGGGTGCCATAATGATACGATAATAGTGTGTTTCTTCTCTTTAGGCTCTCAATGAAAGCACCAAAATGTTGACCACGATTTTGTCCAACAACGAATAGACGTCAAAACTACAGTAAACCTTCAAGAGAAAATACGACACTGAATAATTTTATATTGGTAATAGCCTAATCCACTTGGAGTTGTGATATATAGATCTACACTTAAGATTAGATGAACCTGTGTCAACTGAGTTTCTTAAGCATAAATGAAAAAGTACAAGATTTCTCTCATAAATAATCCCTCAAAAATTCCCTAGTTCCCAAATGCTTAGACAGAAAAAATCGAATCGGAATCCCTTCAATGACGCCATGAGCTCTTTATTTATAGGCTCTGGGATCGTACCAATCAAAATCCCTCCATAATCGGGATAATTAAGTTACTCTAACCAGTATTTAATTAATAATCAAATTTAAAATACAGCAATATGCGATTATTTTGGGATAATCTGAGAGATTCCCGCCGTGGGTACGAATAATTCTAGCTGAAGTCATTTCTGAAATTTTGTTGCAGAGTCATGATCTGTCTGGTTGGCCAACTCCACTCCCTGAAGTGAGACTGGTCGGCCAAAACACTCTTCTGGTTAGGCAAAACATTTGACTGACCAGATAAACCTGACTCCAAAATGACTGGTTGGCCAAAACGCTTTACTGGTCAGTAAAAAATCCTTACCGGTCGGCCAAAGCGCTTTACTGGTCAGTCAAAAATCCTTACCAGTCGGTCAGAAATTTTACCTGGTCGGTCAAATTACTTCCAAACCAGATAAATAATTTTTATGACCAGTAATATCGCAACTCTGAATATTAATTTCAAACCTTTTGCCTTTCTTGATAACACATTCATTGTCTGTTAATATGTCCCTCACTACCATGTATTGTCACTACACTTTTGATTGCCATGTCATCATATTCAAATTTTGGGGATAACACTCTTAGTCAGAGATTGGCCAAGGCCAAGGAATGCCTCAGAGGTCAGGAGTTTCCTTGGATGGGCAGGATATTACATGTGCTTTGTGGAAGAATTCTGAGTCTTCCTACAAATCAAAATAAGTTTATAAGTTATTATGATATCTCATTGATAAAAAATAAAAATAAAAAAGATTGCCTATGCATCATGTTAGCTAAAGGATATAACCAGAACTGGAGTAGAGTTACTGGTGGGCTAGTTGGCCAACATTATGCTTGAGGTTACTCTTTCAGAGAGGATAAAAGGAAAAACGGTGGAGCGACCCATAAATGGGAAGGATTGAGGGGAATGTCTGTAATGACCCAAATTCCCTAATGTGGCTTAATGCCTGTATTAGGGGGCCAGGAGGGCCATTGTTGATTTATTATGCAATTATGTGATTATATGCATGATTATGTGAGTTATATTATTATATGATGATAATTACATGCATGTGGGCCCACTTCTTATTAGAAGGGCATTTTCGTAATTTTGGTCGATGATGACATATTTGTATATTTATGTGCATGTATGTGATATATGGGTGGGACCACATTATTATATGAATATGTTTGAGCTATTCGGCATGAAACGATCCTAGAATGCAAGTTAGCGTTTTTGTCATAACGGGGTCAATTACTGGGATATTGGGTACTGAGAATGATTATTTGATGATATATTGGGAGTTAGTGAGATCAGGAGAAAATTCTGGGAATTTTGACTATTTTACCCCCAGGGGCGTTTTAGGGACCCCGAGCATCATGATTTACTTGAGGTTGCTTAAGCTTGAAGTAACCTGTCAGAAGGAAAAATACGTTCGAACATTTTTTTCTCTTTCTCCCTTTATCCTTTTTTTACTGTTCGTCGCATTTTCGAAGGAAACTTGAGTTTTGGGACTCGGATTCAATAGTGGATTGAGTTATACCAATTTTATGATAGATTAAAAGCATATTAACTGGAGGATTTAGTGAGAAACGACTCAATCAGAGGTAATCCAAGCTTTAAGTTTTGAGTTTTTGAGTTTCTATGTTTTGAATTGGATTTTATGTGTTGATGAGTTTTTGAGTTGTTTGAGCCTCGGGTTTTGATGGTTTTGGATCATTGGGATGCTTGGGAACTTTAATTTTGGGAATTGGATATGATTGGATAGGTTTTTGGAGGATTTTAAAAAGGGAAAACGAAGGTTTTTGGCTGAGTTCAAGGTGGGCCACGACTCTATTCTTGGGTGTCGCGGCCCAAGCTTAGTGAAGAAGAGAGGAGAGGCTGATGAGCGTTGGGACCGCAGCACCTTGGAGGCGGGCCGCAGCACGTGGTGCAGGAAATTTGTAGCTGGCGCCTCTGTTTGGAGGAGGGTCGTGGCTCAGTGGTGTGGGGTTGCAGCGCTTAAGGGCAGATTGGGGCAAAAGTGGTGTTTTAATTGTGGGAACTCAAACCTAAGGCCTCGAGATCGTTCCTACTACCCAGTTTAGTAGGATTCGACATCCCGAAGACTAGGTCTTGGTCCGGGAACCTTTTGTTACTTATTTTATTGATGGGATTTTATATTTGGTTATGATTAGATGACCGCTAAGGAACTTAAGGGACGATCGTTCTCAAAGGTCATTCTTTTATTATTTCACGCCCAAACCAGAGGTAAGAAAACTGCACCCAGTATGTGACATGCATGGTTTTTTATGAAGCATGTTGAGTGCTCTATATATTGACATTGATTGCATAGTAAATGCATAGCAGCTTTGCTTATCTGTGTATGGTACTGACTTATTAGTCAAAGAATGGCAATGGTGTTTAGTATTGATCCTGAAGCTGTGACTTATTAGTCAAGTTCAGTGGTGATACTGAGCACTGGTCGTATGGTATTGGCTTAAGATTCAAGAACGACATTAATGTGTTTAACACAGGCCGAAATGATTAGATCTAATCAACATGAGCATGAAATGCTTGACCGACCCCAAGTTCGATGAAAACTAAAAGCACTTGTCTAGTCTAAAGGCTAGTTACTTAGAGCTAGGGCTAAAAGCTCAGGTGACTGAAACGTCACATGGCTAGAAAGGTGCGGGACCCAAGAGATAGACTTATCATTCATCTATACAGGGATAGACTTATCATTCATCTATACAAAGATAGACTTATCAGTCATCTATACAGAGATAGACTTATTAGTCATTTATCCAGAGTGTGACTCATTAGTCACCTATCTGATTAGGGCTGCAAGCCCCATAATGATTACCAGAATCATTTATTGATATTACATGCATGCAGTAATAAGTTTTCTTGCTGAGTCTTGGCTCACGGATGCTATGTGGTGCAGGTAAAGGGAAAGAAAAGCTAATCCAGCCTTGAGTGGAGAGCTTAGGTGGAGATGTGTACATATGCGGCCGCTTGACCACCATGGCCAAGGTGTTTCTCAAAGGAACAAGGGGTTAACCCTGTTTTTGCCGCTTAGGTCGGCGGGTTGTAATTTTTACACTGTAATGACCATTTTGGATTGTAAATAACTTTGTAAACACTTATATGGGCCCATGTACAGTTTAACATTTTAAATAAAATATATCCATTCCTTTTGACTAAGATTTTCACCCCGGCCTATTAATGACACCTAGATGCACGTTTATAACCAAATGACTCATTTAGCGAGTTAAGAATTGTTCAAAGTCCACAATAACGGTCCTGGAGTAACCGGGGCGTTACAATATCTTAGCTGGATTAGCTAAGGATTATGCAGTGCCAGGTATGCGTTTATTGAAGTATAAGAATCAAACTTGGAATCTAGTGGACATTGGGATTAAGCAGGGGATTCTGAATGAATCTCATACTACACCTTATTCTCTTCATCCAGGCATCATGAAGATGTACCAGGATTTGAAAGCTTTATATTGGTGGCCTGTGATGGAGAGGGACGTAACTGAATACGTGGCAAAGTGCCTAATCGGTTAGTAGGTCAAGATAAAGTATCAGAAACCAGTAAGGCCAATACAACCTTTGTGTATTCCATAGTGGAAGTAAGGAAACATCGCGATGGATTTTGCAGTGGGACTGCCTAGAATAGTGGGCTAGCATGATTCGGTTCAACTCATTATGGATCAGTATACAACGTCACTTCACTTTTATCAGTAAGGACGAGCAATACAATTGATCAATATGCAGATCTCTTTGTGAGAGAGATAGTACGCCTTCATTGAATTCGAGGTCTATCTTATTAGATAAGGACCCTGCTTTTACTTCCAAGTAAGGGGAAGGTTGCAGAAGGTGATGAGTATATAGTTGGAGTTTAGTACAGTTTATTATCCTAAGATTGATGGTGAATCAGAGGGATTTATATAGTTATTAAAAGGGCACCTTATGAGATGTTGTATGGTAGGAAATGTATATCGTTCATTCACTGGAATGAGATGGGTGAGATGTTATATTTGGATCTTGTGGTAGTATAGGGGATCATTGAGGCTATTGAAAAGATTAAAGCTCGGATGCTCTCTTCTCAGAGTAAATGGGAAAGTTATGTTAATTTGAAGTGAAGGAACGTGGAGTTCCATGTGGAAGGCTATATCTTCCTTAGAGTATTTCCATGGAAAAGCGTCAGGAGATAAGGGCAGGTTGAGCCCTAGATTAGCAGGACCGTTGGAAATCCTGGCTAGGATCGGTCAGGTTGTCGATGGATTGGCCTTATCTTTGGCACTATCGGCCATATACAATGTATTTCATATTCCATGTTGAGGAAATATGTGTTAGAAGAGACTCATGGGTTGAGTTATGAGGATTTGGAATTGGAGGCTAAGTTATCCTGTGAAGAATAGCCAGTCTAGA
Source organism: Humulus lupulus (assembly GCF_963169125.1). Classification (NCBI taxonomy): domain Eukaryota; kingdom Viridiplantae; phylum Streptophyta; class Magnoliopsida; order Rosales; family Cannabaceae; genus Humulus; species Humulus lupulus. The sequence continues at coordinate 131,162,964 of NC_084793.1, forward strand.
TATGAGACAAAAAGAACAGAGTTCTGAGGAACAACAACTATACCTTTGGTTAAGATATTGTTATCCAAAAAATAGGCATGGATGACATGGCAGACATTTAATACACGTGGCTGACATTTGGCAGAATTCGTGCTCGAATATCGACCAGGAAGATATCTATTGGTTCAACGTTCAATCTCTATATACGACCAGCCTGGTCATATTCACGCTATACACGGAGAAAATCTTATGCAATTATGATCGAATCCGAAATTATCTCCCATGATTTCCTGAGTATCCGATTATTTAGGAAAGAATATCTGTAACAAATTAATGTAAATCTTCCTTGCGCCTATAAATAGATAAAAATAGCTCAAGGAAGGGGGACTTTTTGCTTTCTGATGATCGAAGATTAGGGTTATTCTATTTGATATATTGTCTTGTTCTTCAGAGGTTGGTGAAACTCATTGAACCCCAGTTCTTTGATCACTCCTTTGAATCCTATATCAATAACAATTCAAGTGGACGTAGGTTGTTACCAGATTCTGGGGCCGAACCATTATAAACTCTTGTGTTCTTTATTGTTTTTGTCATCACATTCATTTCGACGTATTCGTCCACATCAAGCATATTTGACTCCATGTCAGTTGGCCAAAATCAGGGTCAACAGATATTATATAGAAATAGTCAGGTCGAGAGAGCGACCTGAGAACTGGAATCAGATATGCAGGATTGATGTACCGAGCTATTCAGATAAAATTTCGAGGGCGAAATTTTTGTAAGGAGGGAATAGTTTTAACGTCCCAAATTTCCTAATAAGACTTAGGGCCTTGATTAGGCGGCCTAGGTGGCAAATTATGATATTATGTGATATTTATGTGTATCATTGTGTGATTATGTGAGTTATGTTATAATATGAATTGATATACATGTTAAAGTGTATTAAATATTCATGTGGACCCATTTCTATTTAAAAGGGTCATTTTTGTAATTTGGCATGTTATGCATATGTTTGGCATATATGTGGTATGTGTGTGGTACTACATTACTATGTGGTTATGTTTGGATTACTCAACACGAGACGATCCTATGGAGCAAGCTAATGGGAAAGTCACAACGAGACCCATACTTGACTCGGCGTGAGTCAAGGGGTATATTGGGTATTTAGTGCATTACCGGGATTGAACGGGTAATGGGAAATTATTTGGTAATTATTTGAGGATATTGAGAGTAATGGGAATTGTGAGACGTTAATTATAATTAACGGGATAAGTGGCAAATGACAAGTTTACCCTTAAGGGGTTGTGAGAGAGGAATTTGGCCCTAGGGGCATTATGGTCATTGTAGTGATAATATAGTGATTGAGTCACTCTTTCCCTTAGTTGTAGGAAACCCAAAACAGAGCATCACCCTCCTCAACTTTCTCTCTCTCATTAGTCTCTCTTTCTCTCTATTCTTGGATGGATTTTTGAGAAAGAACTAAGAGAATTCACGCTTAAAATTGGTGTAATTGAAGTTCTTGAGGCTAGAAGGTTTGAATTCACAACTGAGGTAGGCTTCAAACTCTATTCTCGATTGAGTTCTGTTTTAGTTTCTGCGTTCTTGAGCTTTGAGGCTGAATGTAATGCCCTGGTTAGCCCAGACCTTCACACTGTGTACTTTAAATAGTGCTTAACTTGCTAAACGAGTCATTAAGCCATAATCGTGCATTTGGGTGTTATTAATGAGCCAAGGTGAAATCTTGGTCAAAAGGAATGCATACATTTTACTAAAAACATTAAACTGTACATGGGATCCCATAAAAGTGTTTAAAAAGTAGATTACAGTCCAAATTGGTCATTAAAGTTCAAAAGTTACAATCCGTTGACCTAAGCGGCAAAAGTAGGGCAAAACCCTAGTTCCCCTGAGAAACACCTTGGTCGTGGTAGTTAAGCGGCCGCATATGTACACGTCGCTACCTAAGCTCTCCACACAAGGCTGGGTGAGCTTTTCTTTCCATTTACTTGCACCACATAGCACCCATGAGCCAAGGCTTAGCAAGAAAACTTATTACTGCATGTATACAAGTTTTAATAAAATCGTTCTGGGGCTTGCAACCCTAATCAGATGGTTACTAATAAGTCTTTCTGGGGTCCTGTGCCCTGAATAGATGACTAAGAAGTCTCTCTAGGGACCTGTGCCCTGAAAAGATGACTAATAAGTCTCTCTGGGGACCTACACCCTGAATAGATGACTAATAAGTCTCTCTAGGGTCCTGGGCCCTGAACAGATGACTAATAAGTCTCTTTGGGGTCCTGCGCCCTAAGCCATGTGACGTTCCAGTCACCTGAGCCTTTTAGCCCTGGTTCTGAGTAACTACCCAAGCACTTAAGTTTTCTTCGATAAATAGGCTGGTCAAGCATTTAATGCTTATGTTGATTAGATCTAATTATTTTGGCATGTTCTCCTGACTCATAAGTCAATTCCATACGACCAGCGCTCAGTACTATTTCTGATCATGACTAATAAGTCAGAGCTTCCCGACCAGTACTAAACACCATAAGTCGTTTCTGACTAATAAGTCAGTGCCATTCACAAGTAAGCAATGCTGCCAGGCAATTACAATGCAACCAATGTCAATATATAGAGGACTCAACATGCCTCATCAATAACCATGCATGTCACATACTAGGTGCAGTTTTCTTACCTTAGACTTATGCGGAAAATAGGTTAAGAACCTCCCTTGAGAACGATCTTGTCCTTAGGCCCTTAGCAGTCAACTAATCATAACCAAATATGAAATCCCATCAATAAAATGAGTAATAAAAGATTCTTGGACCAAGTCCTAGCCTTCGAGAAGTCAAATCCTACTAAACCGGGTAGTAGAAATGATCCCGAGGCCTTGGGTTTGAGTTCCCACGATTAAAACACAAATTTGGCCAAAACTGCCCTTAAGTGCTGCGGCCCCACACCCCTGAGCCGCGGCCCGCCTCCAAATAGAGGCTCCAGCCCCATTCTTCCTGCACCTCACGCCGCGGCCCGCCTACTAGGCGTCGCGGCCCTAATGCCCATCAACCTCTCCTCTCTTCTTCGTTAAGATAGGGCCGCGGCGCCTAAGAGCAGGGCCGCGACCAGAACCTGGAACTCAGCCAAAAACATTCGTTTTTTCCCATTTTAAATCACTCCATAACCCTATCAAAACATATCCAAATCCCAAAAACAAAGTTCCCAAACATCACAGTGGCCCAAAACCATCAAAACCCAAGCTTCAAAAAACTCAAAAACTCATCAACACATAGAACCCAATTCAAAACTTAGAAACTCAAAAACTCAAAACTTAAAGCTTGGATTAACTTTGATTGAATCGTTTCTCACTAAATCCTCCATTTAATAAGCTTCTATCTTCCCTAGAATCGCTATAACTCGATCCTTGCTTGAATTCGAGTCCTAAAACTCAAGTTTCCTTCGAAAATGCGACGAATGGTAAAAAGAGATAACGGGAGAGAGAGAAAGTGTTTTGAACGTATTTTCTTTCTGACAAGTTACTTCAAGCTTAAGTAACCTCAAGTGAATGATAATGCTCGGGGTCCCAAAAACGCCCTCGAGGGTAAAATAGTCAAAATTCCCAGAATTTCCTCCTAATCACACTAACTCCCAATATATCATCAAATAATCATTCTCATTACCCAATATCCCGGTAATTGACCCCGTTATGAAAAAACCGCTAACTTTCTTCCTAGGATCATCTTATGCCGAATAGCTCAAACATATCCACATAATAATGTGGTCTCACCCATATATCACATACATGCATATAAATATATAAATATGCCCTCAGCAGTCAAAAATTATGAAAATTCCTTTCTAATAAGAAGTGGGCCCACATGCATGCAATTATCTTTATACAATAATATAGCTCACATAATCATGCATATAATCACATATTAAATCAATTATGGACCTCCTAGCCCCCTAATCCAGGCACTAAGCCACATTAGGGAATTTGGGACATTACAACTATCCCCTCCTTGCAGAAATTTCGTGCTCAAAATTCACCTGAACAGCTCAGGATACTAACTCTGCATATCTAACTCCAGCTCCCAGGTCGCTTCCTCGACCTTGTTGTTCCTCCATATTACCTTAACCAAAGGTATAGTTTTATTCCTCAGGACCTTGTCCTTTCTATCTAATATCTGGACTGGCCGTTCTTCATAGGAGAGATCTGCCTCAAGCTCCAGATCCTCATAACTCAATACATGAGTCACATCTGATACATACCTTCGAAGAGTTGAAATATGAAATACGTTATGCACGGCCGATAATGTCGGTGGTAAGGCCAACCTATAGGCCACCTGACCAATCCTCTTCAGGATCTCAAATGGACCTACAAATCTAGGGTTCAGCTTGCCCTTCTTCCCAAACCTTCTCACCACTTTCCATGGCGAGACTCTAAGGAAGACGTAGTCTCCCACTTGGAACTCCACGTTCCTGCGTTTGGCATCATCATAACTTTTCTATTTTCTTTGAGAAGCAAGCATCCGAGCTCTAATCTTCTAAATGGCCTCATTGGTCCTCTGAACTGCCTCAGGACCCAAGTACCTCCTTTCTCCTGTCTCATCCCAATGAATGGGAGATCTGCATTTCCTACCATACAACATCTCATAAGGAGCCACCCCAATGGTCGACTAATAGTTGTTGTTGTAGGAAAACTCTATCGAAGATAGATACTTACTCCAGGACCCATCAAAGTCTAGCACACATGCACGCAGTGTAGTGTCCAAAATTTGCTAATAAGGCTTAGGGCCTTTATTAGCGTGCCTGGATGGAAATAAGTGATTTATTATCATAATATGAGAATTTGATGAGTATGTGATTAGAAATGCATGCTTAGGTGAATTAATTATGCACGTGGGCCCCATTTGGACCACATTGGCTAAGAATCCTATGCAACCTCCTTGCAATAGATCTCTAGCCCTCAGAACAGATTTCATGGGTATAAAAGGGTCCATGCACAGTGCCAACAAACACGAAAGGATCCTCACCTTCAGGCTCAAAGGTTACCATTTTCCTTCTACAATCTACGTTTGCCCCATACTTCACCAACCAATCCATACCCATAATCATGTCAAAGTCGGTCATAAACAACTCTATCAAATCAACTGATAACTCTCTGCCCTCTACTGTCACTGGTATTGATCTGACCCATCTCCTGGATACTACTAGCTCCCCAGTGGGTAATAAGGTTCTGAACCCTACAACATAATAATCATATGGTCTACACGGTCTATCAATAATTCTACTAGCAACAAAAGAATGTGTAGAACCAGAATCAATCAAAATAGTATAAGGAGTTTCAACACTAAAAAGCTAACCTGTGACTACTGAGGGACAAGTCTCAGCTTCTTCTTGAGTCAATGCGAACACTCGAGCTGGGGCTGAGCTATTTGCCTTTCTTCACTTTTCCTTTCTTGCTTTCGAGCAATCCTTCTTCAAATGTCCCACTACTCCACATAAGAAACAAGCTCTTGCCCGACACTCCCCTATACAACGCCTCTTGCACCTAGGGCACTCAAGAAAATTCCTCCAGGCCTCACTGCCACCCTAGCGACCCATTGAAGTACCACGTAGTCTTCTATCAGGACCTGGAGCTGGGAAGGCATCAGGAGCCTTCCTCTTCTGATCACTGGGGCCTCCGCCCCTACCTGAACCCATAAATGGAGGTCCCACTCTCCTAAAATCTTGTTCTCTGTGCTCTCAGCTGTGAGCGCCTACTCAACCACTTGTGCATAAGTAGTAACTCCAGACATAGTGGTAATACGATCATCACGGGCTATCCTAGGTTGTATCCCCTGGAGAAACTTCTCCCTTCTGGTCCCATCAGTGGGCACCAATTCCATTGCAAACTTTTCCAACCTTTCAAACTTTAAAGCATACTCAATCACTGAGAGACTTCCCTGAAACAGCTTGCTGAACTCTTCAGCTTTTGCACCCCTGATGGCATCGTTATAGTACTTTTCATTGAACATGGTCTGAAACTCTTCCCAACTCAAGGCATTAACATTTCTGGTCTGGGATATCACTTCCCACCAAATTCAAGCATCTTCTTGAAACATATATGTGGCTCAAGCCACTCTTTCATTATCAGACACCCTCATAAAGTCAAGGATGGTGGTAACCATGCTCATCCATTGCTCAGCCTTAGCTGGATTTGCACTACCCTAAAAAACTGGAGGGTGTTGTTTCCTAAACCTTTCATAAAGAGGTTCCCATTTGCTTCCAACCTCTAGTGGCTGCTCACCTGTTGGCATCGCTATAGGTGGTGCCTCTGGCAAGATGTTCCCTGCAAGAACCTGTTGTTGTCTCAGGAGGCGGATTTCTTCTTCCTACCTCATTACTCTGGCTTGTAAATCAACAAGCAGCTGCTGCCAGTTATCAGGTGCTGGCTGAGGGATCTTACTCTGGTCATTTTCCTGACCCTGTCTATCATTCTGGCCCTAATCTTCCTGGCCATCTGAAGATTCTATCTGCCTTGAAAGCATACTTTCAACCTATACCTTGTTGCAATAATCAATATGGCCAGTTAGTTAGTAACAACTAAACCTCTTGCCGCCTCACGATCCAAGATCACGCAGATACTCATCCATGTTCCGCAATCATACTAACAAACATGTTGATTCATGGATCATAACAACTAACATTTAGCATTTAGCAATTAACAATTAACAATGCTAATAAGCTTGTTCTAGCAATATCAGTGCTAATAAGCACTTTCTTGCTCATCTTGCAGCAGTCAAGGGCCATCCGTAATGGTGTATCTTATGCATGCAAGTAAAGCATTTATATTCTATTTAAGTAGTAAACACATAACCACATAAATAGTTACCGAACCATAAGTCGAGCTTGTCTTCAATGGTAAGTGTACATGCCTAGCCAGTCTACAGGAACCCTAAACCTTAGCAAGCTCTGATACCAAGTTGTAACGCCCTGGTTAGCCCAAACCGTCACACTGTGTACTTTAAATAGTGTTTAACTTGCTAAACAAGTCATTAAGCCATAATCGTGCATCTAGGTGTTATTAATGGTCCAGGGTGAAAATCTCGGTCAAAAGGAATGGATACATTTTACTAAAAACATTAAACTATACATGGGATCCCATAAAAGTGTTTACAAAGTTTTTTACAATCCAAAATGGTCATTATAGTTCAAAAGTTACAATCCGCTGACCTAAGCGGCAAAAATAGGGTTAAACCCTAGTTCCCCTGAGAAACACCATGGTCGTGGTGGTCAAGCGGCCGCATATGTACAGGTCGCCACCTAAGCTCTCCACTCAATGTTGGGTGAACTTTTCTTTCCCATTTCCTGCACCACATAGCACCTGTGAGCCAAGGCTCAACGAGAAAACTTATTACTGCATGTATACAAGTAATAATAAATCAGTATGGGGCTTGCAGCCCTAATCAGATGGTGACTAATAAGTCTTTCTGGGGTCCTGCGCCCTAAATAGATATCTAATAAGTCTCTCTGGGGACTTGTGCCCTGAATAGATGACTAATAAGTCTTTCTAGGGACATGCGCCCTAAGCCATGTGACGTTCCAGTAACCTGAGCCTTTTAGCCCTGACTCTGAGTAACTAGCCTTAGACCAGCCAAGCGCTTTAGTTTTCTTCGACCAATAGATCGGTCAAGCATTTAATGCTCATGTTGATAAGATCTAATTATTTTAGCCTGCAGTCAGAATGCTAATTCCACTCTTGACTCATAAGTCAATTCCATATGACCAGCGCTCAGTACTATTGCTGATCATGACTGGTAAGTCAGAGCTTCCTGACAAGTACTAAACACCATTGTCGTTTCTGACTAATAAGTTAGTGCCATTCACGAGTAAGCAATGTTTTCAGGCATTTACAATGCAACCAATGTCCACATATAGAGCACTCAACATGCCTCGTCAATAACCATGCATGTCATATATTGGGTGCAGTTTTCTTACCTCACACTTGTACGTAAAATAGGTTAAGAACGACCCTTGAGAACGATCATGTCCTTAGGCCCTTAGCAGTCACCTAATCATAACCAAATGTGAAATCATATCAATAAAATGAGTAATAAAAGATTCCCAGACCAATTCCTAGCCTTCGGGACGTCGAATCCTACTAAACCGGGTAGTAGAAACGATCTCGGGGCCTTAGATTTGAGTTCCCACGACTAAAACACAACTTTGGCCAAAACTGCCCTTAAGCGTCACAGCCCCACACCCCTAAGCCATGGCCTGCCTCCAAACAGAGGCTCCAGGCCCATTCTATTTACACCTTGCATCGCAGCCTGCCTTCCAGGCTTTGCGGCCCTAACGCCCATCTGCCTCTCCTCTTTTCTTCGTTAAGCTTGGGTCGCGACCCAACCTGGAAATCAGCAAAAAAACCTTAGTTTTTCCCATTTTAAATCACTCCATAACCTCATCCAAACATATACAAATCCCAAAAAAAAATTTCCCAAACATTACATTGGCCAAAAACCATCAAAACCCAAGCTTCAAACAACTCAAAAACTATTCAACACATAGAACCCAATTCAAAACTTAGAAACTTGAAAACTCAAAACTTAAAGCTTGGATTACCACTAATTGAGTCATTTCTCGCTAAATCCTCATGTTAATAAGCGTCTAATTTTTCCTAGAATCGCTATAACTCGATCCTTGCTTGAATCCGAGTCCTAAAACTCAAGTTTCTTTCAAAAATGCGAAAAACGGTAAAAAGAGTTAACGGGAAAGAGTGAGAGAAAGTGTTTTGAAAGTATTTTCTTTCTGACAGGTTACTTCGAGCTTAAGTAACCTCAAGTAAATCCTAATGCTCAGGGTCCCAAATACGACCATAAGGGTAAAATAGTCAAAATTCCCAGAATTTCCTCCTGATCTTACTAACTCCCAATGTATCATCAAATAACCATTCTCATTACCCAATATCCCGGTATTTGACCTCGTTATGACAAAATCGCTAACTTGCTTCCTAGGATCGTCTCATGTCGAATAGCTCAAACATATCCACATAATAATGTGGTCTCACCCATATATCACACACATCCACATGAATATATAAATATGCCCTCAACGGGCCAAAATTATGAAAATGCCCTTCTAATAAGAAGTGGACCCACATGCATGCAATTATCATCATATAATAATATAGCACACATAACCATGCATATAATCACATAATCATATTTTAAATCAATTATGGCCCTCCTGGCCCCCTAATCCAGGCACTAAGCCACATTAGGGAATTTGGGACATTACACTCAAGGTCTTGGATTTGAGTTTTGGTAGAGGTTTTAATTGAAGTTAAGCTTGGGTTTTGAGGGTGTTAATGTTTGGGGGTTCGAATTATGGTTTTCGGTATTGATTGGAATGATTTTGTAAGGTTTTCGCAGAGGAAAAACAGAGATTTCTGGGTTTGCGGGGTCATGTCGCAGGCTTGTTCTTGGGTGTTGCGGCCTGTGTGAACCCAGGGCACTAAGGCGGTACTGATTGAGGGGCATGCCGCAACCCGTGTCCTGAAATTCAAACAGGGGAGTTTCTGTCTTAGGAGCATGTTGCGGCCTTTAAGGGCAAGTCGCAACATGCCTGGGCAGGGTTTTAGTTATGGGAACTTAAACCTAAGGGCTCGGGATCGATCCTACTACCCGGTTTGGTAGGATTCGACGTCCCCGAGGCTAGGACTTGATCTGAAAGTCTTTATTTGCTCATTATTAATGGGATTTTATATTATGGTTATGACTAGGTGATCGCTAGGGGTTCAGAATCAGGATTGTGCTCGAGGCTCATTTATTGGTAACCTGTGCTTGGACCAAAAACAAAAACTACACCCAGTATGTGATGCATGTGGATATGGTATGGCCTGATTGTTGAATATGGAATTGATCAGAGCTTGAGTCTCTGTCAATGTGCATGATCATAATTATGCTGGTGATTATTGATGTAGCATGTTGAGTGCTCTATATTTGGATATCTGTTGCATTGTGAATACTAGAATACACTGTTTATCTGAGCTACGCACTGACTTATTAGTCAGAAACGACAATGGTGTTTAGTGCTAGTCATGAAGCTCTAACTTCTTAGTCATGATCGGCAATAGTATTGAACGTTGGTAGTATGGAATAGACTTATGAGTCAAGAGCGACAATAGCACATTGAACGCTAATCGATATGATTAGATCTAATCAATAAGAGCATTATATGCTCATCCGACCTATTGGTCGAAGAAAACTAAAGCGCTTGGCTAGTCTAAGGCTAGTTACTCAGAGTTAGGGCTAAAAGGCTTAGGTGACTAGAACGTCACATGGCTTAGGGCGTAGGACCCCAGAGTGACTTAATAGTCATCTATTCAGGGCGTAGGATCCCAGATTTACTTAACTGTCATCTACGCAGGGTGCAGGACCCTAGATTGACTTAACAGTCATCTACTCAGGGCACAAGACTCCATAATCATTTATTTGTACTTGCCTACATTCATGAATAGGGTTATTACTGCTAGTCATGCTTATTATTATTTGATGACATGTTATTAACTGCTCATGAGTATGTTTAAGTTTTTTTGTTGAGCCTCAGCTCATGGGTGCTATGTGGTGCAGGTAAAGGTAAAAGAAAGCAAATCAATTCTTGAGTTGGAGAGCTTAGGTGGCGATGTGTACATAAACTACTGCTCAACCACCACACCTGAGGGTTTAAAGAGGAACTAGGGTTAAAACCTATTTTGCCGCTTAGGTCGGCTAGTTGTAAATCTTTTATTATAATTAACCTTTTAAATGCATTTTGGGATCGCAATGTATACAGTAAATGTTTTAGTGAAACGTTTGTATCCTTGAATTAGTTACACAATTATGGCCAAATGACTCGTTTAACGAGTTTAGCACTATTTAAAATACATAGTGTAACGGACCCTGGGTAGTAAAGTGTTACACCATAATTCCACGAGATGTCAAGATCACCTCAGTGTGTGGAGTTAATACATATGCTTAGGTAGTAGAGAAGGCCCTTACTAGAGAGGATGCAGAGGATGAGATTTGGCGCGAGAGCGCTGCTAGGCGAGATTCCAAAAGGAAAGTACCTCAATTTGCGGGATCTGGTAGGGGCGGAGGCCCTAGTGACCAAAGAGGAAGAGCCCAAGCACTTCTACTACTACTGGTCCAGATAAGAGGGTTTGGGGTGCTCATGGTGGTCGCCAGGGAAACAATGAGGTTTGGAGGAGTTATCCTGAGTGTGTCAGGTGCATGAGGTGCCATTTGGGAGAATGCCGAGCGAAGGCATGCTTTTTGTGTGGGGTGGTTTTGCATGTCAAGAAGGATTGCTTGAGATCGAAGAAGGAGGAACCAAAAAAGGCAGACAACTTGACTCCAGCTCAAGTGTTCACCTTGACACAGTGAGAGGCTAAGGCTATTCCCTATGTAGTGACAGGTCAGATTTCTAGTGTTGGTTCTCCTTATATTGTGTTGATTGATTTTGGCGCTACGCATTCATTTGTATCCAGTAAAGTGATTGATAGGTTTTGTAGACCTTGTGATTTTTATGCTGTGGGGTTTGAGATTATGTTGCCTACCGGGGAATTGGTAGTCTCTAGGAGATGGGTTAGGTTATTACCAGTAGAGGTTGATAGTATGGAATTGCCTATAGATCTAATTGAGTTGCCAATGGAAGAATTTGACATGATCTCAGTTATGGATTAGTTTGTTGGAAAAACATTCAGAGCACGCAGTGAAATTGGTGTGATAGGCCCATTGTTTAATGGACAACAATAATAAAAAAAAATTATCACTCATATAAACAGTTTATATGAACACGAAAACAATCCAGAAACAATAACACACAATATTATTAATCATGCAACAAATATATAAATATACAATATATTTATATATATAACATATAAGTTTACAAGAACATGAACTCTTACCTCTTGAAGTCTATCAAGTGTCCTTGAGTCTTTTCATATATTTATCAATCTTCCTATCCAACGCTTTGAGCACTCAAACCACGATCTTTCGGAGTGTTCTCTACACCTCAAGATGTGTGTAGGCACGTAGAGAACATGGGTTTGCAATTTTAAGAATCACAAGTATTTCTCAACACATGAGAACTTGGATTATGGTTTGAAAATGGTTAGAATAAAAAATAAAAAGAAAGAGTTTTGTCTGACCAAAACTCTGAGAACTATTCTGAATTGTGTATTGTGTGTGCCTATTTTCTTCTTCTTCTATATCATATATATAGAGATATTCCTATTACCTTATTATTCCTAATAATAATAGTAATATAATAATAATAATATCATAATGACGATAGGATTTGATTTAGGTAAATATCTAACTTACCAAATTTGTAAAAACTATTTTCAAATTATTAAATAATTAAATAAATAAAATAAAAACAGCGCTGATACAATATCAGTTTAGTCATACACGCATGGCAAAGTCCTTGGACTCTGTCATGCGTGGACTGTAATATCCTTTTTAGGGATATTGTATTTTTCTTTTATTTAATTATTTAATTGAAATCAATCTTCCACAAAATAATATGTTAATCTTTTTAAGGAAAAGATGGCAATCATTTTACAAAATTTAAATTTTGAATTCAAAATTCAAAATTAAAATTGATGATCATCATTATCATCATCTTTTAAAATTAAATAAATCAAAAACTATTTTTGACTTGCAAATTTTATTTTCTCCCATTCAAATAAATAATTAATCTCAAAATTTTATTTATTTATATATATGAATTTCAAAATTTTATATATTTAAATTAATAATTAATTTCAAATTAATTATTCAACCTCCATTATCATATAATTGTATACTTGACCCGAAGAATAAAATTCTTCTCAAATTCCCAAATTACAGTTATACTCTTGTATCAACTCTTACCTTGATATGGTGTTGATTGAGCCACCATGGAGACATATGGACCTATAATATCAAGCTCCAACAAATATTACATTATTAATCAAAGCTCTTGATTAAATAATCATATTTATTAATCTCGTGATTACTCCACTATAAATATGAGATTGAACTCTTCATAATTACAGACATATATTTACTGAGTACTTTATTAAAGAATAAAGTGTCCATTGATATGATCATTACATACAACATCAATCCTCTATTAATGGTTCATAATTAAAAAGGAATAAAATTACCATTTTACCCATTTAGCTATATCTTGTTCCTAGAGTACCATTGACTTTACTAGTGAAGGTTATGTCACAACAAGTTTGCGACGTGAGCGCTCATAACCTATTGTTCTTAGCCTGATCATTCTGACAAACCTTAACGCATGAATCAAAGGATCAGCTGATATATGTAGGAGTTCATAGCAACCTCAGGATTAAGATCATCGTGTATATGATCATCGTTTGATGTGTTTGATTAATACTATGAAACGATGTTTAAACAAGTATCAACAAATCACATCTGGTTCAGTTCTACATACTCTCAGCATGCAAAGTACATCCACTAACGTGTCCTACTACACTAGTAACCCGGATCTAGGTCACATGTTACTATGAACTATTTTAAGTTTATTATCTCAATCTCGATCCTCTCATACCAATATGAGATTAAGACCACGTAGATAAAAATTGGATTTTTTTTTTTATATTTACTTAATATTATCAATATAATATCGGACATAGTCTATATATATATAATAATTCAATTAAATTATTTATTTCATTTAAAATATTTGTCAACTACAATTGCTTTAAGGGAACTATTCCCAACACGGTTGGCTAAGTATGGGGTGACCATAGATTGCAAAAGGAGGAGGGTGACTTTTGAACCTACGTGTAACACCGTACTAATCCAGAACCATTACATTGTGTGTTTAAAATAGTGCTTAACTCGTTAAGCGAGTCATTTTGACTTAAACGTGTAATTAAAGTTAATTAAAGCATTAGGTATTAAAATTTTTGGCCAAAAGAATATTACATTTCATTAAAAAGCTTCAATATGTACATGGGATCCTACAAAAGAGTTTATAAACAAATACAGACATAAACAAGGTAAAAAATGGTCGACCTAAGCGGCAAAATAAATTGAAACCCTAAATTCACAAAAGAAGTATCAACTGTGGCGGTCGAGCAGGTCGCATATGTACATGTCGCCCCCGAAGCTCTCCAACTCATGGTTGATCCAGCTTCTCTTTGCCTTTACTTGCGCCACGTGGCACCCGTGAGCCAAACCCCAACAAGAAAACTTAATTCAATAGAATAGATAATCAACAAGATATATATCATGAATAGCATGCTTAACAATTATAAACAAACTCAAGCAAGCACACAATATATTTGTGAGGCCATAGGCCACACGAGCGCATACCTCACTCCCGAATTGGCCCAGCCATAACAGCCTGCAATCCATATGCCCATGCTGACCAGAGCTTATAACCCAAGCTTTCCAGAAAAATACAAACAGATATGCCTCTCACATACATTCACATGTAACCAGGTATTTAAAGTATGGCTATAACTACGTTCAATAACTGGGGCCAATGCCTTAATCTCAATGTAGGTGCATTTTTCTTACCTTAAGTCTGAGTGATAAAGTAAAGTGTAACGCCCTGGATAACCAAGACCGTTACACTGTGTGTTTGAATAGTGCAAGAATTGCTAGTCAAGTCATTTGACTCAAAATGTGTAACTAATGACGTAAGCAAGTTAGGTCAAAAAGAATTTTGGTTATAAACAACTAAGTTTTACTAAAACACATGTTTGATACATGGGATCCCAAAACAAGGTTTGAATAACGTAAATATAAAATTCTTGTTAACAAATAAACCACCAAGCCACTCTAATGGAAAAATTCACAGTTTAAGTTCCCGTCCCTATACTTTTTCCCCCGACCGTGGTGGCCGAGCAGCTGACTATGTACACCTCGCCCCCAGAGCTCTCCAACTCATGGCCAACTAGCATTACCTGCACCATGTAGCACCCGTGAGCCGAGGCCCAGCAAGAAAACATAACAACATAATATAACAGTTATAGCAGCTAAACAGTTTGTTGAGCATAATCCAAATAATCACAAGGTACTAATCAGTTACCAGCACACCATAAAATACATTCAGGGCAGCACACTGGCCAATAACCAATAATTCAACTCCAGGTACTCATCAAGTCATACACCATAATCAACAATAGAACCTACACAAGCAATAACTAGGGTTAATGCCCGCAGGCCGCACCCTCTGTTTAATTCACTGTCTTTGGCTCGCTTAGGCCAATCTAAGTGACATACCCACTGACTCCAGCCAGCTTAACCGAGCTCATTGATTAATAAGCTGTCCTCGGATACCAGTGTCCGAGCCGCGCCATGTGCGCAAGTGTTGATTTCAGCACCCTTAGGCCGCTTATCACATGTCCCAGTGGCATAATACCACCCCATGACATTTATATAATTATAGGGAACTCTTAGTCCCAACATATTCTCACAGCAATTCATATAGTTAAAGGGAACTCTTAGTTCCAACATATTCGCACAGCAATTCATATAAGTATAGGGAACTCTTAGTCCCAACATACTCTCACAGCAATACAAACAAATATAGGGAACACTTAGTCCCGACCTATCCACCTACATAGGTGCAATTTTCTTACCTTGATTCCAAATGCTTTAATTAGAAAGGACGACCCCCGAGCACGATCCACTTCCCGAGCCCTAGCTTATCACCTAGTCACAATCAATATAATGGATTCCATTAATATTCAAATATAGGTTTTCGTACACAAAACTAGCTTCCGGGAAGTCGAATCCCACCAAGCACGGTGGTGAGATTGATCCCGAGCACCCTAGGCTCGATCCCCGTACTTTAAAACCATGAACGTTCAAGTATGCATCTAAGGGCTGCGGCCCCCAAAGCTTAGTCGCGGCCCTGCCCTTAAAACAGAACCAAGGCCCTCCCTGAAGGAAGACACGCGCCGCAGCCCTTCCCTTGGGCGCCGCGGCGCTCCCCCTTGGCCGAGCCTTCCTGGCTCATCTTCATCCTAGGGCCGCAGCGCTCTAGAACATAGTCGCGGCCCTTCCCTTCGAGCCCAGAATTTCCACCATTTCCAACCTCCAAACCTTACCCAAAATCATCCCAAAGCTCCCTATTTCAATATCAATCATTCCCAACACTTTTAAGACAACTTCAACATCATAATTCAACAGTTTACCCAATCTAAGACTCAATGCAATCCATGTTTCAATCTCTGAAACTCAAGAACATCAAACACCAAAACCAACCATTCAAAACTCAGATTTAAACTTCTAAATCATAAATTAAAGTTTACCTTTTCAGCTGAACCCCTTCTCTAAGCAGAATCCCAGCTAGTTCCCAAGTTCCGAGCTTCAATTCAACCTTAAACACCAAAATTATAATTATCTTATTACCCAGAAAAACTCAGAGCTTCTAACCTCAAAAACATAGTTTGATTCTCACCTTGGCTTTGATTAAATGTTCCTTGGATAATCCTTGAGCAAAGCTTTTAGATCCCCACTGAAACCCTTTGAAATCCTAGCCCAAATCCTCCAAGTTTCCTCTGTTTTCCTTGTGGTTTTTCCTAGTTCCCTTGAGAGAGAAGAGGGAGAGAAAATGAAACTCGGTCTAATCTTCCTTCCTCTAGCTTCTATCTTAGCCAAGTCTATCCTTTATCCCGTTAAGTCAATCCCGAGCCTCGGGGTGCTGGAAACGTCCCCGAGGGCAAAATGGTAAAATTTCCCAACATTCCCACCTAGACTTCCTAACCTCGAATATATCTCCATATATTTATTTTCATAACCCGAAAGTCTAAATAGCTACCCGATACTTATAATACCCCTGACTTATCCAAAGTCAACTATTAAACCCCGTTGTGACTTTCCCGCTACTTGCTCCCTAGGATCGCCTCGTGCAGACAGTTACAAATGTACACACATGTACACGCATGTATATATTTATCTATTTATCCACATAATAATGTGGTCTCAACAATTTATCACACACATTCACATTTATGCCCTAACGGGCCAAAATTACGATTATGCCCTTACCAGCCAGACAGGGCCCACATACTTATCCAATACACGTATTCATGCTTTCTTGCCATTAATTCTCTTAACCTCCAATTATGCCCTCCCAGCACACTAATCAAGGTCCTTAAGCCTTATTAATAATTTTGGGTCGTTACATAAAGTGACCTCGAGCATGATTCTTTCCAATAAGAGCTAAACCAATTAAGAGCATTAAGATCAAGCCCTAGCCATCGGGACCTCAGATTCCACTAAAATGGGTAGTGGAATCGTTCTTGGGCCCTATGATTTGGTTTTCCGAATCCCAAAGCCACATACTTAAAAAAATTCCCATTTATCACTGTGGTGCCTCCTTGTTGCACCGTGGCCCTACAATAGGCTATGAGGCCTCCAAGAATTCCCAAGCACTTTGCGCCACGTCAGCCACCACTAAGGACCGCGATGCCCCACTTGGCAAAGAGCTAACCCATAAAAATTTTCCCATTTTATGCCACGACGCTATGGCGGTCCGAGGGAAACCCAACCTCAAGAACCTTCCAAATGGGTCATGACGCTCGTACAGAGTGCCATAGCACCACCTTGAAAACTTAAAATTTCTGTGATTTTTCGAAATCGCAACCATTCCAAAATCCAACCTAAACCTGAATTCAACCCAATTCTAAGTTTAACCTGACCACAAACCAGCTTTACAACATCATACACCCAAAACACCCTAAAATACAACGATTCACAACTCAACACCCAAAGAAACTTTATATAACAACCCAATATCACTAATAAGGCTTAAGGGCCTTGATTAGCATGCCGGGAGGGCATAATTGGTATATGTGTGTGATTTAAAATATTAAATGAATGATTATGTGAAAAGCATGCTTATATGATTATATGGATATGTGAAATGCATGTTTATGAGTATTAATATGCATGTGGGCCTTGTTTAGCTTATAAGGGCATATTTGTAATTTTGGCCCGTTGAGGGCATAAATGTGATTATTTGTGGTAAATTGTTGAGACCACATTATTATCTGGATATATTTGTAGCATATGGCTCGAGATGATCCTAGTGAGCAGTTTGGAGAAATAGTAACGACAGGGATTTATATCCGGCTTGGGGAAGCCTGGGGGTATTTTTGGGAATTTAGGGAATACATTGGAGATTATTAGATATGGGGTAAATAATTGGTGATTAATTGGATGATGAGATTTAAGGAGTAAATATTAGGAACACTTGAGGAATTAGTGGGAATTGGGAACAAATGACTATCCTAACCCTAGATTGAGTTAAAGGTTAGTGTTATTTAGGAGGGCAAAGAGGTATTTTCCTAAAACTAAGGATATGCTCAGATTTATTAGGACAAAACAGAGAAACATATAGAATGGTCTAAGGAAGAAAAGAAGGGAAAATTCTCTCAGCCCACTTCTCTCACTCTCTCCCACACATATCTCTCTCTCTTGCTTCCATTTTGGACTTGAAGCTAAGGACTCAAGAGAAGCTTAGGTTAAGTTTTGGGGGCATTGATCTTTGAAGAAATTGAAGGAGAGTTAAACTGGGTATTGGAACTAGAAATTCAGAGGAGAAGTAAGCTATATTTGAGGTAAGAGCTCTAGTTTCATCTTTGAATTTTTGCTGGATTTCTGGGTATGATTAGTTGATGAAATTGGTTAAGTTATAAGGTTGAGCTGAGAATTTTGGAGTTTAAGAATAGGTTCAATTCTGAGTTTTTGGGGAAGGAATTATGGCTGGTTTGAGAGTGTAATTGTAGTGTAATTGCTGAGGTTTTTGGTGTTTAAAATAAGTGAATATGGGTCTAATTCGTAACTGAAATTGGTCGTAAGTTAAAAGAGTAAGTGGGGAAATTCTGGGCAATCTTAGGTGTTCTTGGCTGGGAGAAGGAGGAGAAAACCCAGGTTTTCTCTGAGTTCGTAGGGCGCGCCGCAACCCAACCTAGGGGCCCTGCGGTGCGTGCGGCCCTTCTGGCCGAGGTAGCTCTCTGACTTAGGGGCGTGCCGCGACTTGCTTGGCCAAGTCGCGACCCACCTCCCCTTTGGCTTGGGAGGTTTCTCTCTGACTTGGGGCAAGTCAAGACTTGCTGAGCCAAGTTGTGACCCACCTAGGAAGTTTGGTCTTGGAAGTGTTTTAAGAATTGTTAGGGCTCGGGGGTTCGAACCTAGGAGCTCGGAACAATTTCTACTACCCAGTTGAGTAGAAATTGAGGTCTTGGAGGTTAGTTTTGTTCCCTATGTATTTTATTTCTAATTGAAAGTTAATGGATGTCAATGGCCCTTGTGACTAGGTTTATCGCTAAGGCTCAAGGCTAGGGATCGTGCTCGGAACCAGCTCACTTTCTTCGCTCGGAATCAAGGGTAAGAAAACTACACCCGTTTGTGTGGCTATGTTGGGACTAAGGGTTCCCTATATTTGTATACAATGTTGTATGATTGTGTTATGACATGTGAGCATGAAATAAACAACCTAAGAGTGTCAGAATTGATATTTGTGCACAGGACGCGACTCAGCCACCGGTAGCTGAGGTTAACTATATAATCACTGAACTCAGCCTAAGTGAGCTGGAGTTAGTGGGATAAACAGAGGGTGCAACCTAAGGGCGCCGACCCTAGATATTGCATGATATGTTTACTGTTGTTAATCTAATGATCATGGCATGTTGCTTACCTAGATGATAATATATTGATTCGTTGATTGATATCACTGTTTATGTGAATGCTATGGTCTATTGAATATCTGGTTAATGTTTTGTGAGTTATTGAATTATTGTTATTGGTTATGCTTTGTATTATGGTTTTCTTGTTGGGCATTGGCTCACGGGTGCTACGTGTTGCAGGTAAAGGCAAGGGTAAGCTGGACCAACCCTGAATTGGAGATCTCTGGGGGTGGAATGTACATAGTCGGCTGCTCGGTCGCCACGACTGAGGGATGATACAGGAACAGGAGGACGTAAAATGCCTATTTTTCCATTAGAGTGGCTTATGGTTGTACATAACCTTTGAAGTTTTGTAAACTGTTCTTTAGCCCTGATTTTGGGATCCTGTGTATCAAACATTTATTTAAATAAAATTTATCTTTTATGACCAAAATCTTTTAACCCTAGTTCTATTATGGTTTTAGTGTCACATTTTTAACTAAATGACTTGATTAGCATGTCTTGCACCTTTATAAACACACAGTGTAATGGTCTTGGTTATCCAGGGCATTACACTTAACCCCTCAAGAACACCACAAAAAATCTACGACAAAGCTTCTTACCTCTAAATTCCTTGTGAAAATTCGAATACCTTAGCTACTGGTTCTCCAAGCAGTTTGCAATCCCGAACCACAACTTGAATTCCCACTTAGATTATCCAAAAATGGTTGAATATTTGACAAGCCTAAAAAAAACAACCATAGAGAGAAGAGTGGGAGAACATGAATGAGAGGATATTGCTTCATACTTTGGCTAAGTCTTTAGTTATTTCATTGGAAAAATACTATTATACCCCTGCCTTACAACTCCCCCATCAAAGCCCCTCAAGGGAAAAATGGTCATTAGACACCAATTCCCACTAAACCTCAAATTTCACTTAAAATTCCCAATTAAATTAGATAATTCATCTGAATACCAATATTTTCCCTAAATATATCTCATACTCCAATAATTCTCGGTAATTCACCAAATTACAAAAATACCCCTAGGCTCACCCCGAGTCGGGTATTAATCCCCATTGTGACTTTTCCACTTATTGCTCAAAAAGACCGATTTGTGTTGAATATCACAAATATATCCACATAATAATGTGGTAGCAAACATATAACACATGTAATTACAAGTATACCCTCCACAAGTCAAAATTACAAAAATCCCCCTCTTTGACAAAAGTGAGCATTTAAGCACATTTAATACACTTAAACATGCATTATCAGTCATATAATAATAAAACTCATGCAATTCACATAATCACACACACATATATATATTCAATAATATCACATATAATCCCAATTAAGCCCTTCTGGCACACAAAGTCCTTCCATTTCCACTCAGGGATGCCCAAAGGCTGTAATAGCTCTACTGGTCTCTAGTGTTCAGCCTTCACTTACTAACACGTCAGACACTTAGCCACATATTCAATCACATCTTTCTTCATCCTAGGCCACCAATATAAAGATTTCAAATTTTGATATATCTTCGTGGTGCCTGGATGCAACGAATATGATGTAGTATGGATTCATCCATAATCTCCTGTTTGATACCAGCGTCCATCAGAACACAAATTCTATCCTTGTATCTCATCAGACCCATCTCTGAAACAGTATAGTCCATAGTCACTCCAGATAGGACGTCCTCTCTGTGCTTCATCAATTGGGGATCTCTCAACTGACCCTCATTTATTCTCTCTAAAAGAGTAGACTACAAGGTGATATTGGCTAGCTAGACCACCACCAACTTTATTCCCAGTCTAGTCATATCCTTTGCAAGTTCTCTGGATATCTTCTTTGAGCTGAACAACTGTCCTAGACCCTTTTGACTCACAGCATCTGCCACCACATTGACTTTTCCTGGATGATACAAGATTTCACAATCATAATCCTTTACTAACTTCAGCCAATGTCTCTATCTCATATTCAGATCCTTCTTAGTAAAGAAGCACTTCAAACTCTTGTGATCAATATATATCTCACACTTCTCTCCATATAAATAGTATCGTCACAACTTCAGTGCAAATACAACTGCTGCTAACTCCAAATCATGAGTAGGGTATTGCTATTCATATTCTTTCAACTGTCATGATGCATAGGAAATCACCTTCCCAGCCTGCATAAGAACACAGCCAAACCCTTTTTTAGATGCATCGCAGTCGACCACAAACTTCTCTTGATCTGATGGAAGACTCAAAACTGGTGCAGTGATCAATCGTCGCTTATAACGTCGCAAAACTCCTAATAAGATTTAGTACCTTGGTTTGTGTGCTGGGAGGGCATAATTGGAAATTATATGTTTTAAAATTGAATATATGTGTGATTATGTGAACTATATGAGTTATATTATGATATGACTATTTATGCATGTTTATATGTATTAAATGTGCTTAAAGACCCGCTTTTGCTAAAAATGGGCATTTTCGTAATTTTGGCCCATTGAGGGTATAATTGTAATTTTATATTCTATATGTTTGTCACCATATTATTATGTAGATATATTTGTGTCATTCGACACGAGGCAATCCCAAAAGGCCCTTGGGATTAACTTTGAGGATGTAAGGGAGGTGTGGAAAAATGGGTTTTTGATCATTTGATTAGACAAATTGGCTAAGTCCTTCGCAGCCTTCACATTTCACGTAACTCATATCTCTCTCTCTCTCTTTGGGAACTTTCTTGAAGCACATATACCTCAATTTTCCAAGTTTGATTCAAGTGTTGCTGGGGGAGCATTAGGAAGAGGATTCAAGCCAAGGCCCAGCAAGAAATCTTAATTAAACAGAACAGATAATCAACATGATATAGATCATGAATAGCATGCTTAACAGTTATAAACAAACTCAAACAAGCACACAATATATTTGCGAGGCCATAGAGACGCATGAGCACATACAACACTCCTGAATTGGCACAGCCATAACTTCCTGCATTCCACATGCTCATGCCGACCACGGATTATAAGTCGAGCTTTCCAGACGAATACAAATAAATATGCATCTCACGTACAATAAAATATACATCGTTCAATACATTCACATGTAATCAGGTATTCAAAACGTGGTTATAACCACGTTCAATAACTGGGGCCAATGATCTAATCTCAGTGTAGGTGCAATTTTAATATCTTGTATTAGTACGAGAGAATTAAGATCATACATAATGAATAAAATAGTCAGTAACATATAAATAAGGAATCTTTAATGAATAGTTACGATTGGGGTTTACTAAGCATACGGGGGTGTGAGTGATCTAGATTCAGATTACTGATGTGGATAGACATCTTAGTAAAGGATTTGTATATAATAGAGATTACAGGACCGATGAGAACTAATTATCTTTATAAAATTGTCGTTTGACATAAAAATTTAATTCTTATCATAATATATGATCAATTGTAAATCAATCTAAATCATGAGTATTCATGAACTCCTTTTTGTGTTTATTTGATCATTTGATTCACTCGTTAATGTTTCTTAGTATAATGGGCTAATGACTCTTGTTTTGGAGATTCAATATCATGAATGGCTGGGAACATGATTTACGATAATGGAATCCATTCTTTCATAACGGATCAAATATTGGTTCCCTTAAGGGTTAATTCTGGAACTAAATAGTTATTGAGCTCAAATCTATAATATGATTATACTTTAATTATTCGCTAGTGAATTAATGGTACTTAAGGATCAATAGGTAATTAGAATGGTAAAATGGTAATCTTGACCAGCTCTAATTAATGAACCAACAAATGGAGGACAGAACTACATTTATTTATTATATCAATGTACTATAAGAGAAAACTATGTAAATATAATTCTATATATACTTAGAGTGCAGTTCCATATTTATAGTGGAGTAATCATGGAATTAAAAAAATAAGATTATTGGATTAAAGAGTTTGATTAATAATGTGATTTATTAGAGCTTCATATTATAGGTCCATTGTCCTCATATCACCTCTGTCCTATACTGTCAAGGGTAAGGATGTCAAAAGAAAGATTTCTTGAGAGAAGGACTTAATTGCAAATGAATTAATTTTTTAGGGCAAGAAAATAATAATGTGATAATTATGGTCAATTGATTAATTATGGATTAATTAATTATTTAACTATATAGTTTTTATTTTGAAAAATTATAGGTTAAAATAAATATTAATCATGTTTGGATTAATATAAAGAGAGATTAATAACTATCTTGTTTAGAATAAGATATTTATTTATTTAAAATTGATATTTTCAGATAAAGTTAATTTTGAATTAACTAATATTTATTTTGGGATGAATATATTGTCTTAAATATTAATTAAATAAAAAATTAGAAAGATTTGGGATAACCCTAATGGTGTGGTCGACACACTCACTGTACAGTGAGTGTGGCCCCACACACAAGGAATTCCTATCCTTTGGATTTGAATTTTGAATTTCAAATAATTTGTTTATTTAATTATTTTTTTAAATATGATTTAAATTAAACAATTAAATAGGTTATAACTAATCAGTTTGATTTTAATAAAATAAAGATTAATTAAATTAGTTTATTATTTTTATAAACCTAAAAAGAAGCGATACTTTTCAAGAAAAACAAGATTTGGTTTTCAAAGACTGTCATACTCTCTCTCTTTGAAAAGAAAGCGATCATTTTTCAAAACCTAAAAAACTATCCAATACATCTTCTCTCAATCAAACATTTCTAGATCTCATGTGTTGAGTATATCTAGAAAGTCCTAAATTAACCTTTTGAATCCTACCTGCCCACACACGTCCTTGTGTGTTTGAGGATTGGGCTGGAAGATCAAGGTGTGAGATTTCAGAATCTGAATTGGAAGATTGTTGATTTATAAAAAAAGATTCGCGGAAACTTGATAGGCTTCAAGAGGTAATCTCTAATCTATTTGTATGTGATTTAATATATCTATATATGTATGATCATGGCTGGTATTAATAAATTTTTCAAAACCTTAATTTCTCCATTGCATTTCTCTTATTTACACTTTTAATACCAACAATTCTCATGAATAAATAAGGAATTTTCTTGATATTATTATATAATTAATTCAAAAAAGAATTATAACATTAAAATATAAAATAATTGTACATTTATTTAAATCAATCAAATGTATTTATATGCTTTTAGGGCATTAATCCTAAAAATCTCCCACTTTCCCTCAAAGCAAGTGAGACATCTCCCTTAATCCCATGTTGCATATATGACCCATAAACGAAATTGTAGGAAGTGTCTTGGCGAATGGGTCCGCTAGGTTCTGTTCCGACGCTATCGTCATAACAGTCACATCACCTCTGTGCACAATCTCTCTAACCATATGGTATTTTCTTTCTATATGATTTGATATCTTGTGGCTTCTAGGTTTTTTGGAGTTAGCTACTGCTCCATTATTGTTACAGTACAGGATTAGTGGCTTATCCATATCTGGAACTACTACCAAATTAGTGTAGAACTTCCTCAACCAAACTGCCTTCTAAGCTGCTTCACAAGCCACTATATACTCGGCTTCCATGGTTGAATATGCAATATTGGATTATTTAATACTTTTCTAGAATACAGCTCCTCCACCACGAGTGAACACTGACCCAGTCATCGACTTATGACTGTCTTTGTCTGATTGGAAATCAGAATCAGTGTATCATGTAGGGTTTAACTCACCCCTGAATATACAAGCATATAATATCTCGCTCTCCTATGATACTTGATAATGTGATTTACTACAATCTAGTGTTCCAAACTAGGATTTGATTGATAATGACGCAGATTCCCTACTGCATAGCATATGTCGAGCCTAGAACACAACATAGCATACATCAGACTCCCAACTACTGAAGCATAGAGATACTTTCTCATGTCCTCTTCCTCTTGAGGTGTCTTTGGACATTGCTCTTTGGAAAGAATAATTCCATGTGTGGTCGGTAACTTACCTTTCTTGGAATTCACCGTAGAGAACCTTCCCAGCACCTTATCTATATAATTAGCTTGAGAAAGTGCCAAAAGCTTGTTCTTCCTATCCCTCAAGATTTGGATTCCCAGAACATAGCTTGCCTTGCCCAAATCTTTCACTTGGAACTTTTCAGCTAACCACTTCTTTACGTTCAACAGTGTCTCTACATCGTTGCCAATAAGGAGAATCTCATCCATATAAAGAACTAGGAAAACCACCACTTTTCCTTTGATATATTTATATACACATGCTTCGTTAACATTTTTTTCGAAGCCATGTGTTTTAATTGTTTAATCAAAGGTGATATTTGAAGACCTAGATGCTTGCTTTAATCCATAAATGAATTTCAACAACTTACACACCTTTTGATCTTCCTCATTCTTGATGAATCCTTCTGGTTGTACCATATAGATACTTTCATCAAGATAGCCATTAAGGAAGGTTGTCTTGACATCCATATGCCATATCTCATAATCATACGTGGCAACTATGGATAAGAGGATGCGAATGGATTTTAGCATGGCCACAAGAGAAAATGTTTCTTCATAATCAACACCTTCTCTCTAAGTGTAACCTTTGGCTACCAGCCTTGCTTTGAAAGTTTCCACTTTTCCATATACACCACTTTTCTTCTTGTAAATCCATTTGCACCCAATGGGCCTGACATCTTCAGGTGGGTCTACAAGTTCCCAGAAAAAATTGGAATACATAGATTCTATTTCTTGGTTCATGGCTTCTTGCCATTTCTCCTTTTCAGGATCATCCATAGCCTCTTTAAAGGTTAATGGATCGTCCTTGTATGTATCAGAAACAAGGACATGTGCTTTATGTTCGTAGCGAACCGATTGTCTCACAACCCTCCCACTACAATGTTGTACGGGGGTTTCCTTTTCAGGAATAGTGGTTTCCTCAATTTGTCATTTATCATTTGATGATGATGATCAAGGGGATGGAATCTTATCAGCTGTGAGTTCCTTTAAAATTACTTTGCTCCAAGGTTTGTAGTTATTCATATAGTTGTGTTCAAGGAAGGTTGCATTTGTTGAAACAAATACATTTTGGTCCTTGGGACTATAGAAGTAACTGCCTCTTGTTTCTAGAGCATAGCCCATGAAAATGCACACATCAGACCTTGAATCAAGTTTCCCTGATTTAGGACTAAAAACATTAGTAGGACATCCCAAATGCGAAAATGGTGTAAACTAGGTTTGTTTCCATTCCACAATTCCAGTGGTGTTTTGCTTATGGACTTAGATGGGACCACATTAAAATGTAAGTCACCGTTTGAAGTGCATATCCCCAATATGAGAGAGGAAGTGAAGAGTAGCTTAACATAGACCTGACTGTGTCCAACAAGGTCCTGTTTCTTCTTTTTGAAACACCATTTTGTTGTGGCATTCCAGGTGTTGTGGTAATGTCCCAAATTACCTAATAAGGCTTAGGGCCTTGATTAGGGGGTCAGGATGGCAAATTATGAAAATTATGTGTTTATGTCATATATATGTGTATCATTATATGATTATGTGAGTTATATTATAATATGATTTGATATGCATTTTCGTAATTTGGCCTGTTTTGGGTATATTTGGCAAATATGTGATGCATGTGTGAGACCACATTATTATGTGGATATATTTGGGTTACTCGGCACGAGGCGATCCTAGGGAGCAAGTTAGCGGGAAAGTCACAACGGGACCAATACTAAACTCGGGTGAGTCAAGGGGTATTTTGGATATTTAGCATATTACAGGGATATTGGGTAATGGGAATGAATATTCGAGGATACATTCGGAGTTAGTGAGATTAGGAGGGAGTTCTGGGAATTTTGACTATTTTACCCTCAAGGACGTTTTTGGGTACCCCGAGCCTTGGGATTTGCTTAGGGTTACTTAAGCTCTAAGTAACCTGACAGAAATAGAAAACACGTTCAACCCTCACGTTCTCTCTCACGTTCTCTCACTTGACGCTCGTTAGCATTTTTGAAGGAAACTCAAGTTTTATGACTCAGATTCAAGCAAGGTTAGAGTCATAGCGATTCTAGGGAAGATTAAAAGCTTGATAGCTTGAGGATTTAGCTAGAAAAAAACTTAATCAGAGGTAATCTAAGCTTTAAGTTCTGAATTTTTGAGTTTTTAAGCATTGATTGGATTATAATGTTTTGATGAGTTTTTGATTCATTTGTAACTTGTGTTTTGATGGTTTTGTGCTGCTGAGTTGATTGAGAAATTTTTTTTTTTTTTGGGATTTGTCTATGGTTGGTTAGGTTTTCTGAGGGATTTGGCTTGAGAAAAAAATAGAAAAAAAAAATTTCATGTCGAGTTGCGACCCTGTTCTTGGGGTGTCGTGGCTCTCTTGGACACAGGGAGAAGCAGGTACCTTTGGGCCATTTGAGTCGCGACTCATGTGAAGGCGCGGCGCAGTGCGGATGGAAGTAGGGGAGAGCCTTAGGCTCTCTGACTTGGGGCAGGTCGCGGCTCAAATGTTTGAGCTACGACGCTTAAGGGGTTTTTGGACTCTGGGAGGTTTTGAGTGCGAGAACTCAAACCTAAGGGCTCGGGATCGATCCTACTACTCGATTTAGTAGGATTTAACGTCCGAGAGGCTAGGACTCGGTTTGAAAACCTTTATTTACTCATTATTGATGGGATTCTATACTTGGTTATGACTAGGTTATCTTTAGGGGCTTAGAATCAGGATCGTGCTCGAGGGTCGTTCTTATTATACAGTACACTCGAACATGAGGTAAGAAAATTGCACTCAATACATCATGTAGATTGGGCCTTGGCCCAAATGTTGATTAAAGACTTGATTAGGGATTATGCTCCTAAGAATGCACATGATTATGATTATGTCTGTGATTGTTGATTAAGCATGTTGAATGCTCTGTATCTAGATATTTTCTATATGATATATGCTTTTTTGCATTATCTGATTGTAAAGACTTGACTTATAAGTCAAGAACGGCAATAGCGCACTAAGCGCTGGTTGAAAGCATTGACTTATAATTCAAGGGTGGCAACAGCGCGATGTGCGCTGGTCGATATGGTTAGGCCTAATCATGAGCGCATCATACACTTGTCCGACCCAATGGTCGTGGAAAATTAAAGCACCAGATATGCTGGGCTAGCTCCAAGGCTAGTTATACAGAGGATAGGGCGATGGGCCCCGGGGTGACTTATTAGTCCCATATCCTAGGGCTGGGCCCCCAGTATGATTTATTAATCATGTATTTTGGGCAACAAGCCCCAGTATGATTCATTAATCATTTTATTAGGGCAGTTGGCCCCCATATGACTCTCTAGTCATTTATATGAATGGTATGCATGCATGAGTAGGGTTATTACTGCTAGGCATGCTTATTATGATTTGGTAACAAGTTGTTGACTGCTTATGAGCATGTTTAAGTTTTCTTGCTGAGCCTTGGCTCACGAATGCTATGTGGTGCAGGTAATGGGAAAGGGAAGCTGGACCAACCATGAGTTGGAGAACTTTGGTGGCGACATGTACATATGCGGCTGCTCGACCACCACGCCTGGGGTTTCTCAAAGGGACTAGGGATAAACCCTATTTTTCCTGCATAGCTCGGCTAGTTGTAACTTTTGAGTTGTAATTACCCTTTTGGAACTGTAAACAACTTTGTAAATGTTTGTTATGAGAACCCATGTACAACTTAATGTTTTAACGAAATAGCTATTCCTTTTTAACGAAATTTTTAACCCTAAACCGTTAATCACTTTTAGTACACATTTATGGCCAAATGACTCGTTTAGCGAACCTAGCACTATTTAAAATACACAATGTAATGGTCTTGGTTATGCAGAACGTTACAACTTAGTATCAAAGCGTGCCAAGGTTAAGGGTTCCTGAAGACAGGCTGAGAATGTACACTCGCCACTAAAGACAAGCTCAACTCAGGGTTTGGTAACTATTTATGTGGTTATGTGTTTAACTGCTTAACTAGGATATAAATTCCTTATCTTCTTGCCTTATTATGTAGCATGAGATATTCTGATAGGGCCTGGCCCTTGACTGTTGCATGAATGATAAGGACGTGCTTATTAACATTGACATTGCTTGTGAGTGCAGAGGAAACGCTTACTAGCGTTGTTATATGGACATGTAGGTTAGAACATGCTCATTAGCACTATCATAGATACATGTATGCTAGCATGTTGAATTATATGTCGGCGATATTGTTCGTCTCCATGGGGCTCCAAAGTCTATTGTATCAAATCGGGACCCCACCTTTACTTCCAAGTATTGTTGAGGTTTACAAAAGGCTATGGGTAGACAACTGATGTCTAGTACATCTTTTCATCCTCGGACGGATGGGAAGTCTGGGAGGATGATCCAGATATTAAAAGATGTGCTACGAGCTTATGTACTAGATTTCAGGGGATCCTAGAGATGGTATATCCCCTTGATTGAGTTTTCCTACAATAACAACTACCAGTCGACTATCAGAGTGGCTCCGTGTGAGATGTTGTATGGTAGGAAGTGTAGATCACCCATCCATTAGGATGAAATGGGTGAGAGAAAGTATCTTGGTCTTGAGGCAGTTCAGAGGACCAGTGAAGCTATAGAGAAAATTAAAGCTCAGATGCTCGCATCACAGAGTAGACATAAAAGTTATTCAGATCTGAGGCTCATGAACGTAGAGTTCCAAGTGGGAGACTATGTCTTTATTAGAGTCTCACAACTTAGGGGATTCAAAAGGTTTGGAAAAAAAAAAAAAAAGTTGAGCCCTAGGTTTGTTGGACCTTTTGAGATCCTAGAAAGGATTGGGTAGGTATCTTATAAACTGGCTATGCCTCCAGCTCTATCAGGAGTTCATAACATGTTCCATGTATCGATATTTCAAAGGTATGTGTTAGATACTATGCACGTGCTAAGCTATGGGAATATGGAATTAGACCAAGATTTGTCCTATGAGGAGAGGCCAGTACAAATTCTAGATAGAAAGGATAAAGTTCTAAGGATTAGGACTATTGCCTTAGTAAAGGTGTTATGGATCAACAACAAAGTAAAGGACGTGACTTGGGAGCTAGAATCAGATATGAGGTATCCCAAGTTGTTCAATTAAATTTCAAGGACGAAATTTCTATTAGGAAGGGATAGTTGTAACGTCCCAAAACTTCTAATGAGGTTTAGTACCATGGTTAGTGCGTCGGGAGGGCATAATTGGAATCAATTGTGGATTATATGAATTGAATTGAATATATTGGTAATTATGTGAATTATGTGAGTTATATTATGATATGTCTGCTTAAGCATGTTTACGTGTATTAAATGTGTTTAAAGGTCCGCTTTTGTTGAAAATTGGCATTTTCGTAATTTTGACTCGTTGAGGGTATAACTATAATTTTATATGGCATTGTATTGAGACCACATAATAATGTGTATATATAGATGATATTCGACATGAGTCGATCCTTTTGAGCAAGTTAGCAGAAAAGTCACAATGGGGATTTATACCCAGCTTGGGTGAGCAAAGGGATATTTTTGTAATTTTGGGTATTTTGGGAATTAATGAAATAAATTGTTGAAATATTGGTGTTTGAGTGATTTATGGATTAATTAAGATTTTTATGTGTAATTAGAGTTTTAAGTGAAATGACAAAATTGCCCTTTGAGGTTGGCCAAGAGGTTAAGTAAAGGCAAGGACATATTGGTCATTTGACCAAGAGATTAGAGTAAACCAAATGCTAAAGACTCTTGTACGTTCTAAGTATTTCTACTCTTTCTCCTTGGGAAAGCCTTATTGAACACAAGGGGGCACACTAAGGTTTTAGCTTGAACTAAGCTTTGGAGTTTGAAGGTTTTGAGGATTTGAGCATCAAGAGGAGGGATAGCAGCCAACCTACCTTAATCCCTAGGAAGTTTCAAATTTAAAAGGTATGAACTCTTCTCCTTCTATCCTTTATTGGCTCTTTCATTGTTCTTGAGGAATTTTGAAGTTTTGAGTTGAACCTTCATAATTTATGGTTCTAATTGATTTTTGTGGGCATATGGGGTTTAGATATGTGTTAAGTAATGTAGTGTACCACTTTTTTATTTTATTTTATTAATTTGTGTGCTTTATTTTTTAATTTATAATTGTTAAGTGTTAATTGTATTTGAAACTTTTTGGTAGAAAATGTGTGATTTTATTTGTTAATTGATTTATTTATTTAGTTGTTTTATTTTGTGAGTTCTTGAGTTTTGGTTGTGCACCAAGGTGCTTGGTCAATAGAAATGCACTTTAGCACTTGTGTGTGTGCATTTGCATGATTGCCTGGTGAGCATGCAATAGTTTTGCCATGCATTATTTTAGATTGTTATTTTATTTATTAATTAGTTTTTATTTAATTAAGAAAGGGAAATAATAGGAGAAATAAAGAGGGAAGACTCTAGAAGGCTTGTGTTCACACAAGTGAGAAATGAGAAACAAATGGTAAGAAGAGAGTTGCCACTTTTTGAGTTCCCGTAATCCTGGACCCAGCCTCATTAAAATAGTCATAACTTGAGCTACAGATTTTTTATTTAGACAAAATTAGTACTGTTAGAAAGCTAATTAAAGTTTCTACAACTTTTGTGAAATATCATTTTCCCTAAAACGCAATAAATAAGGGTCCAAATCGAGTCCCAAGTGGCAGGACCCTAGAACTATGAAAATTAGACATTTCCTTATTAGTGTGGTGTGCCAAGGAAGGAAAGAGATAAATTAGTGTTCTGTCAATTTTCAAAGGGGTTTGATTGGCTTAGTACAATTATTATTTGATTTATTGGAAATAAAGGATTAATGAAAATTTTGGTTGCCTTTTTTTATTTTTGAAAACTAGTACACTAGTATAAATACAAATCTTAGAACCCTAGAGAGCATTTTGCTCTCTCTTTTTTTTCTATACCACAGTCGCCCACTTAGAGAGAGGAGAGGGAGAGAAAACGTGAAAGAGAAGGAGAAGAAGAAGAGTGGGGATTCGAAAATTCCTATAGGTATGGTTCCTTGTGTTGTTTAGATCATTGGTTTGATTTTTTCTAGTCTAAGGTTCTTTCCCCTCAATCCTTCGAATTTTTCTTCTCTTTTTTTTATTTGGGTTTCGAAAACCCTAAGTTTGTTCAAGAGGGTGACCATTGTTTTGGTTATTTAATTTCTAGCAAGGGAGGTATTGGAATCTCTATCC
Organism: Humulus lupulus; assembly: GCF_963169125.1. Classification (NCBI taxonomy): domain Eukaryota; kingdom Viridiplantae; phylum Streptophyta; class Magnoliopsida; order Rosales; family Cannabaceae; genus Humulus; species Humulus lupulus. The sequence goes on from NC_084793.1 coordinate 131,195,760, forward strand.
CTTGTCCTTGATCTATTGTTGTTTTGAGGTTTTGATCATTTTTTGTGGTTTTGTGACATTGTTTTTTGATTTATTTGTTAGGATTGTTTATCGTTATGAAGAGAGTTCTTAAGCATTCTTTTGATGTTGGCATTATTTTTTATTTTCTCTAGAAACATGTTTGAGTGAATTTTATGTGGGGTTGAAGAAAAAGAAAATGGAATATTGATAAAGGTGGTTTCGGGCAAGGCATATGTAGAATCTAGAAGTATTTTATTTTTATTTTATGACTATGTTGAAAGCATGTGTTAAGAATCTGGTATGTATTTTGAAAAGAAAAAAAAAACCATATTCATGGTTGGAATGAATGGTTAGATTCTATAGAAAGATGATAAGTATTGATAGTATGTTTTGTTATTGGTGTTGTAACGTCCTAATTTCTCTAATAAGGCTTAGTGTCTTGATTAGGGGGCCAGGAGGGCAATAATTGAATTATTATGTGAGTTATATTATAGTATGATTATGTTTGCATGTTTGGGTGTGTTAAGCATGCATGTGAGCCCGTTTCTTAAAAGAATGGCATGTTCATAATTTTGATCAGTTGAGGGTATACATGTAAATATATGTGATTTGTAATTGTTACCACATTATTATGTGGGCATATTTGAGTTACCCGGCACGAGGTGATCCTAGTGAGCAAGTTAGTGGAAAAGTCACTACGAGGTAAAATACCTGACTCGGAGTGAGCTTGGGGGTATTTTGGTAATTTGGTCAGTTACCGGGATTTATTGAGTAATGGGAATTAACTTGGAGAACATTTGGTTTGATGGATTTATTTGGGAATATGTGGGGTAATTTGAGATTAACATAAATCATTCCAAAAGACTAATTTTCCCTTTGAAGTAACCTTTAAGGCGAATTGGGGCAAGGGGCAATGTGGGCAGTGACCTTTGGGAAAGGGTCGTACACGTTTTTTCCCCTATCTCATTCTCACTTGTTTGCCACTTTGGAAGAACACTCAAGGGGAATCAAAATCTAGGCCAATGTTTAAATTCTTGCAGAGGGTGAAGGGGAATTGAAGTTTTATGGGGGATTAGGAGTTGTTGAGGGTCTCAAAGCAGCTTGAAAATTTGGAATTTCAGTAAGTGGTCCCTCTAATCTTAAGCCATTGAGTTCTTTGAATGTTCTTGAGTTTAAAGTTTTGATTTTGGGTTTTATGTTGTATGATGTGTTTTGTGGGGGGATGAGTGTTGGGTTCGGTTTATATGAGTTGTGTGGGGTGTTTTTGTGGTTGAAAGCCTACTGGAAACACCTGTTTTGGTCAAAATCAGAGGGCAATTTTTGGATTTCTAGCGACCTAGCGCGACCGCTCTAGTGTCACAGAAAAGGTGGAATTGAAATTGGGATTGGGTCTCGAATTGATGGGTACGACCGAGCCAGGGGTTGGTACAACCGCACCAATGCCTTTGGAAAGCCCAATTTTTTTGTGGGCGTGACTGCGCCAAGGGCAAGCGCAACCGTGCCAGGTTCCCTGAAAAGCTATTTTGTTGAAGGCCCGAGGGGCACAGGAATCTGGTTTGGGAGCCCTAATTGGGGGCTCGGGGGACATTTTTAGCATCCCGTTGATTGGGAACAATGGTTCCGAGAGTTAGAGTCCATATTGGAACTCGGGATCTCAGGTTGATTCCTAATGAACGTATACTTGTGTTGTGACTAGGGTATCGCTAGGGCTCATGATGGGATCGTGCACGAGGGTCTTTGTTAATTAACTCGTGCTTGGACCAGAGGTAAGAAAATTGCACCCAATGTGTGAGATACATGATTAGGTCTTGGCCTGGTTGTTAAATGTAAATATGATTAGGGCTCGGGCCCCTGTTAATGAGCATGATTATAATTATGCCTGTTAATATCTGATTAAGCATACTGGAATGCACTGCATTTGTTTATATGATGAACATACTATATGTATGATTATTCCTGATTGGAAGCTTGGCTTATAAGCCGTGGTCGGCACTATGCTTGCAGAACGTAGGTTGCTATGGTTAGGCCACCTTGGGAGTGCATTATGCACTTGTCTAGCTCAAATGCCAATTGAATAAATAGAAGTGTGATACGTACTTGTGTGACTCTGTGGTCGCATACTTGTATAGTATGCCTGCTTGGTTATAGTTATTATTGCTAAGCATGTTGTTTATATTCTATTGACTATCTGAATCTGTTTAATTAAGTTTTCTTGCTGAGCCTAGGCTCACGGGTGCTATGTGGTGCAGGTAAGGGTAAGGAGAAGCTTGGCCAACCATGAGTGGGAGAGGATTAGGGGAAATGTGTACATATGTTGTCTGCTCGATTTCCATGGCCGAGATTTCACTGAGGAACTAGGGTTGGACCCTGTTTTGCCACTTAGGTCGGCTTATTTTGTAATCCTTTCAGTTGTAAAGAACTTATAATGTAACGCCTTGGATAGCCAGGACCGCTACACTGTGTACTTATAAAGGTGCAAGAGTTGCTAATCAAGTCATTAATTTAAAAACGTGTCACTAAACATGTATGAACTAGGGTTAAAAAGGTTTTGGTCTCAAAAGTTTCATTTTATATAATTAAGCAGTTATATACACGGGATCCCAAAAGAAACTGAGTTTAAAAGTTGAATTACAGACTTCCAAAAATAATACAAACAACTTTTAGCCATACTAAGGCAAAATGAACAATCTCTGGGTCTCACGTCCCTGCCTAAACCTCAACCATGGCGACTGAGCAACTGGCCATGTACATTCCGCTCGTAGAGCTCTCCTAATCAAGGCTGGTCAAGTTTGCCATTGCCTTTACCTGCACCACGTAGCACCCGTGAGCCAAGGCCCAGCAAGAAAACATGTGCAACATAAACAGTAATAACAGACAGTAAATTCACCAAGCATGAACTCTCATCAAATAATCCACATTAGTCAACCAGTATATATTCAGGACCAAGGATGCAATCAATCACTTATAACATTCATAACACATAATAATCAGGGCCGACAACTTAGGCCGCACCCTCTTTTTATCCCACTGACTCCAGCCAGCTTAAACCGAGCTCAGTGTATATTAAGCTGTCCTCGGCTACCAGTGGCCAAGCCGCGCCCTGTGCACTAGTGTAACCCTTGGCACCCTTAGGCCATTGGTTCACTAATTAGCTTGCATGGCATAATACCATCTTTTCAAGCACACACAATAGGGAACCCTTAGTCCCATCACATATATTCAACCAGGTGCAGTTTTCTTACCTTTAATCTTTGCGGTTACTGATTACGAGCAATGCTTCTCAAGCACGATCCATTCCCGAGCCTAAGCTTTTATCACCCAGTCACAACCAAGGTATAGGGTTCCATTAATATTCAAATAAGGGTTTTCAGATACAAAACTAACTTTCGGGAATCCGAATTCCACCAAGCACGGTGGTGAAATCGATCCCAAGCATTCTAGACCACATTCCCATGCCTAAGTCCCCAAATGTTCAAGTGTGCACCCAAGGGCTGCGGCCCTGCCCTCAAAATACAACCAAGGGCATGCCTGAAAGAAGACACGCGCCACGGCCCTTGCTTTGGGCGATGCGGTGTACACCCTTGGCCGAGCCCTCCTGACTCATCTTCATCCTAGGGTCGCAGCGCTCTAGAATAGAGTCGCGGCCCTTCCCTTCATGCCCAGAAAACCCACCATTACCAACATCTAAACCTCATCCAAATCCATCCCAAAGCTCCCCAATTCAAAACCCTTTAATCACAACACTTTTATCATGATTCTAACAACACATCCTAACAAAAATACAGCCCAAAAACCCACTAGAATCCCATTTCCAATTCCTGAAACTCAAGCACTGTAAACACTCAAACCAACCATTCAAACTCAAATTGAAACCTCTATATCACGAATTGAGACTTACCTCTTCTTCTGAACCACTTCCCCAAGCCAAATCCAAGCTAATTCCCAAGCTTTCCTCCTTAATTCTGCCCTTAAACATCAAAACCACAATTACCTCAATACCCAGCCAAAACCCAGAATTTCTAACCACAAAAAAGGAAATTCAATGCTTACCTTATTCCTGATTAAGTTCTTTATTGATTCTTGAGCTAAGCCTCTAAATCACTCCTGAATTCCTCTGAGTTCCCAGCTGAATTCCCCTAAGATTTCAGTGTTTTCTTCCTTGTGTTTTCCTTGAGAGAAAATAGAGAGGAAAGGCTGAATAAAGAGTCGGTCTAATTCTGTCTATTGTTTTCTATTTCTTTAGTCTAACCTTATCCCATTAAGTCAATCCCAAGGCTCGGGGTGCCAGAAACGTCCCCGAGGGCAAAACGGTAAAATTCCCCAATATTCCCACCTAGACTTCCTAACCTCAAATATATCTCCATATATTTATTTTCATAACTCGACAGTCTAAATAACTACCCGATACCTAAAATACCCTTGACTTATCCAAAGTCAACTGTTAAGCCCCGTTGTGACTTTTCCTCGTTATCTAGCCCTAGGATCGCCTCGAGTCGTGCTCTGCAGACCTACCCACATAATAATGTGGTTCTCACAATGCCATATATATATCACATTAATACAAATATAGTCATACAAGCATTCTAATCATACAATTATGCATTTAAATCAATAAAATCATTCAAATCACATTTAACTCAATAATGCCCTCCCGGCACACTAATCAAGGCCCTTAAGCCTCATTAGCGAATTTGGGGTCGTTACATATAAACTCCTATTTTGGGATCCCATGTAAAGACTAAAACCTTTTAATGAATATGTTTATTTTTTTTACCATTTTTTTTAAAACCTAAGATATTAGTTGCTTAATTACATGTTTTAGTCCAAATGACTCGTTTAGCGAATCCAGCACTATTTTAAGAGATCAGATGGTTGAGACAACAGGTTCTGTCAGAGAACACTTCTTCCTTTGTTATGCTTGGAATGGCACCGGTTTTGGCTCAGCCTAGAATTGAGAACAGGTGGGAATTTCTATATGAGAGATTTCATAAACATTATCCTCTAGTTTTTGAGGGAGGCCTAGATCCATTCAGAGCTGAACAATGGATAGGCAGGATCCTCTCTATTCTCGACTTTATGGGGATGGTAGACAACGATAAAGTGATATGTGCTACATAAGTGTTACAGGAGGATGCCCGGACTTGGTGGGAAGTGGTATCCTAGAAACAAAATACAGCTACGATGAGCTGGGAAGAATTCAGGTAGTTGTTTAATGAGAGGTACTATAGTAATGTAGTTAGGACTGCGAAGATGAATGAATTTATGAATCTGGTTCAGGGGAATATGACAGTGATAGAGTATGTTAATAAATTTGATGAGTTGGCCAAATTTTCCTTTGATATGGTGCCACGGACTTGGCTCGGAAGGAGCGACTTATTCGAGGATTGAATTTTGGGATAGCTCAGAGCGTTAGGGCCGCCCCAATACATGAGATCTCTACCTATCTTCAAGTGGTAGGGAAGGCCCTTGTTGTTGAGGGCAAAGGAAACGAGGTATGGAGGGAGAGCATCGGAGGGCACGGAGCTCAAACGGTGATACCTTCACTTATTGGGTCCAATAGGGGCGGAGGCCAGAGTGACCAGAAAAGAAAGGTTAAAGACATATTCGGTATCCCTGGACTAGGAAAGGGGTTCTGAGACACTCAGATAGGCCATCAAGGCGAGGGCGAGGATTGGAAAATCTACTCAGAATGCGCTCGGTGCAGGAGGAGGCATCTGGGAGAATACCGAGTGAGGGCATGTTTCTTATGTGGGATGGCTGGACACCTCAAGAGGAATTTCCCAAAGCTGGGGAAGAAAAAACCAAAGAGGGCGGACAACTTGACTTCAGCTTGAGTGTTCACTCTGACGCAATCAGAGGCTGAGGTTAGTCCCTCAGTAGTGACAGGTCAACTTTCTAATTCTGATTCTTGTATTATGCTGATTGGTTCTGGTGCCATGTACTTATTGGGAAAACTTAAACAGGATCTGGTTTATTTTCATGTAGATCTTAAAATAAACAAATTAATATAAAATAACCTATAACATATTTCTAAAATTGAATTCAACCAGAAATAATGATAAGAACACTTACATTATACACAGCGGAATAAATGAGTCATTCCTTCAGTTTCTCTAACCCTTGTATCCTTTATGTTGCAGAGTATTACCGGGAAACTAAACCGTTCTTCAATTTTCTTCACAGCCTTCCAAAGTATCCTTAGAATCACCTAGACTAGGGTTGGCGATTCTCAACACATGAGATAGATACAAAGAGAATAAGAGAAAAGAATAATGAGGCTTAGAAAAGGACTTATCTTTGTAGAGAGAATCTAAAACCTACTAGATCTTTTGATCTTCTCAGAAACTTGTGTCTGTCATCTCTCACTTAGCACTCCTTTTATAGACTCAATTAGGCAATTTAATTTAATTAAAAAAATAATAAAATAATAGATAATATCAGTCCTAGGTCGAAATTATCATGGGTCATAGGCTCGTGAGATTTTCCTTTTAATTATAAGTCCATTGGACTTAAAATCAAGGTCTGTTGATCGCGAATATTTATATACGCAAGTGCACGCAATCGATTCAAGTAATATATGATAAGTAGAGTATCATTCCAATGAAGATTGTTTTCAAATTACCAACAATTGTTTTTTTACTTTCTATTTGGCAACTAAAATTTTGATTTTTGAATTTAATTTTAAATTGAAAATCACTTTGATCAAAAACAACTAATTAAAAGATTTTAAATCACTATTAAAACGACCTAGGGTGTTAATTTCATCAACTTTTCATTCTATTAATTTTTATTAATCAATTATAGATTTCTTTCTTCATATTCTAATATTAGGTTAACCTAAATCAATTCCAATTCTTTTTCAAGATATAAGATTTCAACTTATATGCAAGTTTTCTACATCTCTGTGATAAACTTAAACATATAGAAGGCATTAAGCGTGGAAACCTAATTACTACATAAGTCATACAGGTACTTTCGTCCAATATGCAACATGTGTCTATATAATGATAGCATGTTCAATTCTCATCTTTTGAATTTTGAATCAAAATCATAAAATCAAGCCAATATTGATAAAGTATTTACTAGCATTAAACGCACATTATATAGATTAAAATAGAGAAGAAAAATCAAAAGAATATCATAATTAAATTAGATAGAAATCCAAGTGACTACATTAAATCCTAGATAAAAATTGTTTAGTTCATATCAGACATGACTAAATCAACAAAATAATAATTCAAAAACATAAGATTCATAAACTTAAAGAAGAAAGAAAAATACAAAACTACAGAATAACTAGCCTAAGAATCACAATTAGTCTTTAAAAACATAATTAAAAACTGACATAATGACTTAATTAAACCCTAAATACAAATTTATCGTAATAAAATAACAAAGGCTATGTTTTTTTCTATGCGGGTCGCGACTTGGCCTTCTCTAGGTCGCGGCCCGTGTCTGTTTTTAAGCTTTTTCCTTCCATGATCAATCTTCAGGCGCCGCAACTAAAACATCATCAAGTCGTAGCCCGTGTCCATTTTTTCTCTTAGCTGAGCCTCTGTTTTCCTCTTGAGTCGCGACTTGTAAGCCCAAGTCACGACATTAATTCCATCCAGCAGCTATGCGTCTTTGACTTCTTCTTGAGTCACAACTTATAAGCCCAAGTCGCGACCCTAACTCAATTTTTTCTCATATTAGGTCTTTCAACTCATCTCTTCATCAAAACCCGTCTTGTAATCATCCTTAGCATCATTTTGAGTCCAACAACAACCAAGAGCCTCGTTTTTCCACCATTTTATCTTCTTTTTACATTATTCTCGTGATCCATCGCACCATCCTACAACAAAGATAAACAAAAGCGTAATCTTGCACAAAACACACATAAAGACTCAAGATTACCACAAAAACACATTCTAAAATTATGTTAAAATGAAGTTATTAAACTCCCCCAAACTTACTCTTTGTCCGCCCTCAAACAAAGGACTCAAACAAACCTAGACTTGAACAACATGAATTATACCAACAACAATAATTATGCCTCAAAATCATGAATGTTAATCATATAATTCTCATAAAACTACTCAACAGTTTATTTAATCTATAATTTTGATCAAAACACTCCATCAACACACCTTAGTCTGCTAAAATTTTGGATTATCAACTCGTGATCATTAAATAAACATATTTGAAATCAAGTATGCTCACCAACTTTCTTTTCAATTGATCCATTCAAACCAAGTAATTCCATAAGCTCACTTACTTGCAATTCTCCACTAATATAAATCATTATATGCATAAGAATCCATAGGACTTTTATAGGCTTATAACGATGGCTTAGGAAAAGGTAGTTAACAAAGTAATTTTTAAGCTCGCTTTACTATAAGCACATGACCAAAACTCACCAACTTTACTTCCATAATAATACTATCCCATAATCCCCTTTCTTGTTTTTTCTTTCTTTAGAGAGAGATATATATATATTTCTTTTTTTTTCAATAATAACTACACTCCCCCATTCTTGATTTATATATTTATATTGGGAGTGTATTGAAATTTTTTTTTTCAATATATATACTCTCTCAAAAAAAAATTCACTTTTCACTTTCTAAACCCAATCAAATCACAATTAAATCCCATTACACATCAATCCCCATAATTTTTTCTCAATCATATGCTCATAGTATATCAGGGACGGATATATAACCAAGTTTAAAGTATTAGGCTTAAATGATGGTTTAGAACAAAAAGATACAAGATTAGGCTCAAAAAGGGTAAACAAAGGATTAAGTAACTTAAGGTTGGCAAGAAAAGCTCAAACGATCCAAATAATAGCCTAAATCATATTATTAAGCATACATGATATATTATTTCGCCTCAAATAACAAGTAATTAAAAACTGACATAATGACTTAATTAAACCCTAAATACGAATTTATAGTAAAAAAATAACAAAGGCTGTGTTTTTTTCTATGCGGGCCGCGACTTGGCCTTATCTGAGTCGCGACCCGTGTCTGTCTTTTAGCCTTATCCTTCCGTGATCAATCTTCAGGCGCCGTGACTTAAACATCATCAAGTCGCGGCTCGTGTCCATTTTCCCCTTAGCTGAGCCTATGTTTTCCTCTTGAGTCATGACTTGTAAGCCCAAGTCGCGACACTAATTCCATCCAGTAGCTATGCGTCTCTGACCTCGCCTTGAGTCACAACTTATAAGCCCAAGTCACGACCTTAACTCAATTTTTTCTCAGATTAGGTCTTTCAACTCATCTCTTCATCAAAACCCGTCTTTTAATCATCCTTAGCATCATTTTTGAGTCCAACAACCACCAAGAGCCTCGTTTTTCCATCATTTTCACTTATTTTTACATTATTCTCAAGATTCATCGCACCATCCTACAACAAAGACAAACAAAAGCGTAATCTTGCACAAAACACACATAAAGACTCAAGATTACCACAAAAACACATTCTAAAATGACGTTAAAATGAAGTTATCGCTTGTATTATTTTCTATTGATGTAATGTTTATCATATTAATTGTTTATAATTTGAAGCTTGATTTAAACTTATTTATTAATTTAGATACCAATTTATCTTAATTAATAAATATGCCATAATTTCTTTAAATTACATAACTCTGTGAAACTATCCAAATTTGACCTGGTCAACTTTGATAATTCTAATTGATAATTAAATCAATTAATTGAGACTATCTACATGATTTTGATCCAAGGTACAGTGGGGACCATGGGCCTGTGAAATCAAGCTTCAATAAGTTATCATAAATTTAACAAATAAATTTACTAACTTATTAATTCCTCGTAACTCCACTATAGACTCAGAATTGCACTCTTGAATTCATAGAACGCTCTATAACAAAAATAGATACGTTATTAATTATCTATTGTTACAACCATAATTGTCACTCAATCCTCTATAGACAGTCTACAATGAGATGGGACTAAAATACTGTTTTACCCCTCATTGTATTTTATCCTTAAAACACTTAGTTCCTTGTAAATTATATTTCAGTAAACTAATATTAATTACTGAAATGAGATCTCTATCATTTAGCACCTTGAACAAAACTAAAACGAAACCATCGTTTCACTTCTTCATCAGAAGCTATAGATGTTCATATCTATGATTAACACTCCCACTCAATTATACTACCGAGTTCCCAAGATGTAAGTATGGGCTAGTCCGTAGGGTAAGCTGGTAACGAACAAGTCAAAGAACTCAAATAATACAATCAGTTAGAATACTAACCACTCAGAATTGAGATTGAATTAACCTATGATCAACTATATGATATGACTAGAATAAATAATAACGGTATGTTTACTTATCCTATCTACTCTCAATATCGGTCCAGTCCGATGTAACAAATACATCCAATCTTATCTACTTTGCTAATGTTCTAGAAAGAACATAACACTGCGATGTGTAAGTAGATCATATCGCAAATTGGCAAGTCAATGTAAATCTTGTGCACTGACTAATCCAGAGGACTAACTTATTTTGAACACATAATATTTATATTCCACTGTCATTACGTCACTATAAATACGATTAGCTATAAGCTCAGGATTTAATAGAAGTTTATATTAAACAAATAATAATGAAAATAAAACATGTGAGCAAAGTGATTGACCAAGTCAAAAAATAATTTCTATTCTTTTATTGATAATAAATGAGATTGCAAAGAAATCAGGTTTTAATTAGGGCATAAAACCCTAACAAGTACATGCCCTAAAACATTAGCATACAACATGCATTCCAAAAACGTTAACATTCAAGCAAACATGTTTATCCTCCTTACCTTAGTGTGAGAGAGAGATGGAGAATCCTTGAGGGAATTGTCTCACTTAATGGTCAAGACCTATCATAAAAATAATAATAATAATAACTATTATTATTATTATAGCCTTAATAAAATATCACCATAAAAACAATAACCTTTGATAACTTATTACCATAAACATATAGGCATTAAACGTATTCCAAAAATATAATATATTTCCCATAATTGTGCCACACGCCCTGGGCCATGCACTCCTATAGACTCCAAAACTATTTTTCTTAAAAAAATAAATCCCAGTCAAGATCACATGCTTATAAAGAAAGAATTCACACAAAAATAAAATAAAAATATAAGGTACCTCCTTAGCACTGTGGTGGTTGAACCCCCTCTTATGCCCTTCATCCTTTGAAGCCTTTAAACCCTAGCCATCACATTTATGCACCATAGACCATTATAAACTTATGACCTCTAAACTTTAATGAAGAGAACTATGAACCCGAGAGAATATAATTACCTCTAAGATCTTAATCTTAGCCTCTTTCCTCTTCCCAAGCTCACATCTCTATGGCCTTCCTCCCCCACTCTCAAAATTTCGAAACCCTTGCCTTGCTCTTGCCCTTCACGCCACTTCCTTCAATTGGTGTGAAGGAAATGAGAGCAAAGGCTCTCTATTTATAGGCTCCAAAAGCCATCACCACCAAGTTACCATTTAATGCTAATTGATCTTCTATTCCTTTTATACACTAATTAGTATCATTCCATTTATATTGCCAAATAAATTAGCAAGATGTCAACCATAAATACCTCAAATAATCAAGTCTTGATTGGCACTAAATCTCTTGATTCCTTCTCAAGATTTTCCAAAATTCCAAAAATAATCCAATGATCTCTTGTCACAAAATCAATTAAGCTTATCCTTTCCTTAAATTTCGAAATCCACTACCAGGCTTACCCGAATTCTCCCCATTTATCTACTCATACAATCAAGACAATAAAATCATTGACCTATCAAGAGAATAACTAGAATAATTAGGAAATCAGATTTCCTTCTCTCTCTCTCTCTCTCTCTCTCTCTCTCTCTCTCTCTCTCTCTCTCTCTCTCTCTCTCTCTCTCTCTCTCTCTCTCTCTCTCTCTCTCTCTCTCTCTCTCTCTCTCTCCCTCCCTCCTTGGTTCTCCACACTTAATAAGGAAATTGTGCTCTTTTCGTAACACTAGGGTCCTGTAACTTGAGACTCGATTTTGACCCTTGTTCGTTACGTTTTAGGGAAAGAACTATTTCACAAAAGTTGTAGATAATTTAATTGGTGTTCTAACGGTACCAGTTTTGTCTAAATCAAATATCTATAGCTCTAGTTATGACTGTTTCACTAAGGATAGGTCTAGGGTTGGCAACAAAATCTCTTATAGATGATACACCTTAAATTTCGAAATTCATAGGGAAAATCCCTATATATGTGTACATTCATCATCTAGTCATCTCTTATTTCCAAATCACCTTATCTTCTAAATAAGATATAACTTTGATTCATTTCTTCTTATTTCTTAATATCATTTCCCTACATATAAAATGTGTCTTAAATACTCTCTCTTCCTTCTCTCTTACACGCCCAAGGCTCCATGCACAGACACACATGTGCACACATTAACATATAATTAAATCAAGACATAAATAAGTAAATAAAATAAAGGAAAATAAATAGCTACACAAATAAATAATAAAAGAATAACTATTATAGTAGATAAGGTTACAACTAATTAAACAAGTAAACAAGACGATAATAAAATAAAATAATTAAATTAAAAATAAGTAACTAAAATAATAATTAATAAATTAAAATAAACCATAAATAAAATGTGTGTCCATATATTACAATTTTGGAGCTGATTTTTGTATAAAATTAGTTGGGATTTCTGTTTGGTAGGTTTTGGATTTGAGAAAACGCAGAGGAGAAACTCAGAAATTTTAGGTTCGCGTTGTCGCGCCCCTGAGCCAGAGGTGGGCGCCCCTGTGCAAAGCAGGGGAACATTTTGGGCGTCTCTGTGTTTATGGGCACCCATGTGCTAGGGGGTGGCGCCACTACACCATTACCATTTCAAGATAGTGTGTTTTTTTAGGTTTCGGGAAAAGCATGGGGGCTCGGGGGACGGTTCCATCACTCGAATTGGTGAAATTGGAAGTACCGAGAGCAAGGGAATAGTCTTGGAGTCTGTGTACGGGATTAGTTCTTAATGAGGGTACTGTTTATGTTGTGACTAGGTTTACCGCAAGGCTAAAAAAATGGGATCGTGCTCGGGGTCGTATCAGTACTTGCACAGGACCCAAGGTAAGAAAATTGGCACTTGCACTAGGAATAGGGTTTGGCTTTGGTTGTAGAATATGGTTATAACCATGTTTTGAATATTTGTTCGAATGTAAATGTCTCTTGACTGCATCTATTTGTGAGGTATACGTGGATCATATTTGTAACGCCCTAGATAGCCAAGATTGTTACACCGTGTGTTTTAAACAGTGCTAGGCTCGCTAATCGAGTCATTTGGCCATAAACGTGCAACTAAACATGATTGATGACTTAGGGTTAAAAAATTTGGTCTAAGGAATAGTCATTTCATTCAAATGTTAAGTGCGTACTTAGGATCCCAAAATAAACATTTACAAGTCGTTTACAATTCAAAAAAGAGTAATTACAACTCCAAAATTACAGACAGTCGACCAGGCAGCGATCTTTCCGGTTAAGCTTTGTACATCTTTTTGTGACCTCGGTGAAGGCATTTCTAATAGTGACCTGATATTTTCTGGATTTTCCTTGATCCCCCTCGCATTGACTATGAAGCTTAAGAACTTCCCCGACGACACCCCAAAGATACATTTATGGGGATTCAACTTCATGTTGTATTTTCTCAGCACGTGAAAACATTCTTCTAGATCAGATACATGGTTATTGGCAGTCCTTCACTTAACAAGCGTATCATTGACATATCCCTCCATGTTTCTCTCGATGTGGTTAATGAACATCTTGTTGACCAGCCATTGGTAAGTTGCACCAGCATTCTTCAGCCTGAATGGAATAGCTTTGTAACAAAACACATTATGCTTGGTCATGAAGCTAGTGTGCTCTTGGTCAATAGGGTTCATCACGATCTGGTTATATCTAGAATATGCATCCATGAAGGACATGAGCTCGTGGCCAGCCGTTGCGCCTACTAGTTGATCAATCCTAGGCAGTGGGAAACAATCCTTAGGACATGCTTTATTGAGATCAGAGAAATCGATGCAGGTTCTCCACTTTCCATTAGGCTTTGAGACCAAAACGGGGTTGGCTATCTAGGTCGAATATTTTTCCTCCCTGATGGACCTGCATTTTAATAATCGAGCTGCCTCTTCCTCCAGAGCTTATCCTCACTCTTTTCTCAGCAGTCTACATTTCTGTGCCTTTGCAGCTACGTTTTTGTCCAAATTTAACGTGTGCATCATCACGCTCGGACTGATCCCTACCTTGTCCTCATGCAACCAGGCAAAGACATCAAGATTTCTTCTCAAAAACTCAACCAATTCCTTCTTTCTTTCAGATCCAAGGTTTTTCCCAACCCTTATCGCTTTTGAGGGTACTTCTAGGTCAATGATGATTTCCTCTAGCTCCTCTAAATCCTGGAGCTCAGATCTCTCTTCACCTAATCTCAGATCAATTTCTTCAGGTTGGGCGACCTCATTTTTTACTTCATGAGGTTCTTCCACCTCTTCAGCAACTACCATTGCCCAAGGTTCCTCATTCTCTTCGGTTATTACCATGGCCTACTGCCCGGGTTATGATTTTCCCCTTATGGCAATGTTATAGCATTCCATGGTAGCAAGTTGATCTCCCCTCACTGTGCATATCCCCGAGGATGAGGTAAATTTCATGGCAAGATGGTGAACCAAAGTTATAGCTTCAAAAGCTATCAACGCAGATCTTCCCAAAATTTCATTGTTGGTGACTGGACAATGAATTACTATGAACTCAAGCATCTTGGCGACAGCTCGTGTATCCTCGCCCAATGTAACTACGAGCTCGATTGTTCCTATGGTTGCCGTCCCCTCTCCTGAAAATCCATAGAGGGTCATTGAGGTCGCTTTAAGATTGGCTACAGATAGCCCCATATTTTCAAGGGTGGACCTGAATAACACGTTTATGTTGCTCCCATTGTCATTATGAAGGAATTAGGCGTGGCTAGTGTCATCTTCTGTAAAAATTATTGGTTGTTTCTCCAACCGTTGTTTCTTTGATACAAATTCGGCGCCATTGTGCGTCTTCAGCTCTTGGATATACCTTTTCTAGGCTCTAGTGCTCGTTCCTGCAAAATGGGGCCCTCAAGAGATAGTGGTTGTGACAGTTAGAATTTCGTGATCCGTAAGGGGAGAGACCGGGTAAAGTTGTGCAATCCCACACCGCCTGGGGAAGGTCAAGTGTGATGATTCTAAGACTGTATAGGTATGGGACTACACAGTTGAAGAGGGCTTAAATGGATTGATGGGTACTACCTATATCAACAAGATGCATCTTCTTTTCAATAGCCCATCACTTGAGAACTCCAAAGTTAAGCGTTCTTGACCTGGAGTAATCTCAAGATGGGTGACCTCCTGGGAAGTTTTCCCAGGAAGCGTGCGAGTGAGGACAAAGCATGCTGGAAAGACTTGTATTGGTTTGTAGGGCCAGTCGTCATTCCAGGAAGCAGCCATAGTGACGTGGGGCGTTACAGTGGTTGTTTCCCTTTTTTCAACAGGAGGAGGGATAACTTGATTCCCTGGAGCTGGTTGAGGGTTGGCCTGGCTTGCCTTAGCTGGTTGTGAGTTTTGGCGCACCGGTTGACTAGGAGCTACCATATTTCGATCGTATTGTGCTAACGGTCCAGCCCGGATAAGAGTCTCGATCTCATCTTTCAGTTGACGACAATCATCAGTGTTGTGACCAATGTCATTATGATATCAACATAATTTAGCTGGATCATTCTTCGCCCTTTGATGCTTCATGGGCTCGGGCTTTTTCCATGGACAGCGAGTAGAGTTAGTTGAATAAATACGTTCTCACGTATCCGTTAAATCTGTATAGGCGGTGTAGATGGAGGTATAGTTATCCCCGTGCTTATTTTTCTTGGAGTCGTTCTGGTCGCCATCACCATTCCCTTTCCGTTTATTACCCCCTGACTAGTTATTATTGGTAGCGGGCTGAGCCACAGTTGCAGCATCTGTTACCACTCCAGCGAGCTAAACGGGGGCTAGCTAGTTCCTGCGACAGCAGACTTTGCCTCTTCTAAATTTATCTATTCTTGAGCTCGAGCCAAAAAACTCATCCACACTCTTTACCCTTTTTATTTGGAGTTCTATCCACAAATTTCCTCCTATGGTAATTCCTATTCTCATAGCCATGAGCTTAGAGCTATCATCAGCGTCTCTAAGTCGAGTTGCTGCATTTTTGAATTGGTTGAGATATGCCTTCAGGGATTCACCGAGCTACTGCTTGATGTTAACCAATGAATCGATCTCTACTCTGGTCTCTTTTACAGCCCAAAACTGTCTCTTGAACGCGGAAGACAGTTTTTTCCAGAAGGTGATTGAACGCTTTTTATATTTATTGAACCACTGTTTGGTTTGTTCAATCAACGTTGCAAGGAACAGGATACACCTTAGGTATAAATTTACATTGTGGGCCATCATCAGCATGTTGAAGGTCCATAGGTGATTTGACAGATCAGTGGCTCTATCATATGTGGGTATGGTCAGCGTCTTGAAGCCAGCATGATACGGAGCTGCCACAATATGGGTAGCGAAAGGCTTGAGTGCCTCATCAGAATCACAATACACAATGCATTTTCCAGACAGTAATCTTTTCATCTATTCCTCCATTAAGGTCACCAACTCGAGGGTTGGATCCTTGGTTTCTAGGTTATTTAGGAACTGATTATCAGCTCCCATCCTGTTATACGCGTTAGATGGGTTATTATCCCTCCAAGCTTGAGCTCGGTTAGGTGGAACATTCCCATTGTCACATACAATAGATGAATCTCCTCTGGCCTGAGTGCAACTCAAATCATTGTGGCAGGCTGGGTGTCCTCTTTGTGAGTTTAGATGATCACACAAGTCAGAATGTGGATCGGAGCGAAGGCTTTGTGCTAGCTCTCTGTCCAGTAGCTTCCATTCATGAATCTTACAGCACATGGCTGGGATTGAGGACTTGGATTATTACTGTGAGACCGTGGGATATAAACATCTTCTAAGGGGGGAGGATTTCTCCTGCTATTCTCTCGGGCTGAAGCATTCCCCTGTGGGTGAGGTGGTGTTGGATGTCGAATTGGCGATGGAGGATTCCTTAACGGTGAAGCTATCCTTATTCCATCGGGTCGCACTAGATTAGCTCGTCCTCTATCTACTCCAATTTCTCGGGTTGGAGGCACTGTAGATTCGTTTCTCCGTGCCGGAGCTGCTGGCCGAGGCACTGATGCATTTGATGGGATGTCTCTTCTCCTTGAGTCATCTTCAGCTCACCTTGTCTGGCCAGGCTTATTCATGGGAGTGTGAGTTGAAATATTATTCATGCCAGGGTTGGCAGGCTAAGCATTTTGCAGAGTCCGTTTAGAAGGTATGAAACTCGAGGTCGCAGTTCAGATGGAACAGCTAACATTAGGTCAATGAATCCTGTGGGTATTAGCAAGTTGAGTATTTCGCGAAGTCTGTTCAGAAGGTACAGAACTCGGAGTTGTAGTTCTGACAGAGCGACTAATATTGGGTCGATTATTCCTATGGGATATGTGTGACCCACTTTCCCTCCTTCCCGACATTATCATCGGCTGCAGGTGGGGGTAATCAAGCCAAAATCTCTGCAATCTGCTTGTTAGCCTGGGCAAGATGGTTCCTTAACTGGGCGTTTTCCATCTCGATGGCTGTCAGATACCCAGGATGAGGATTTGGTGGACATGAGGCTGAGCTCCCAGCATCATCTTGGTCCACATGTTGTTTTCCAGGACGGCGTTGTGCGGATGTGCCTTCTCTAGTGGGGATGGCTGCATGGTGAGCCTCCTGAGCATCAGGTTGCTCTGTCTCGTTGTCGCGCATAGATCACGTGACCACCATAGTGTTTGTTGGGTGAAACTTGCGTGGGGAATTAAGCCTAAAAGCACCAATATGTTGATGCGATTTTTCGGCAACGGGAGATTTAGAAATCTGACAATAGAGATATTAGGCTTTTTGTAAACTGAATGTATAAAAAGTAGCAACAAACAAGAATGCAAAATGCTCACACAATTTTACGTGGTTCAGTGGTTAAAATCCACCTAGTCCACTAGTTACTCTTATTGATTTGTTTAGACTCTAGAAGAAATTGTTTTTGACAATTTCAGCGGAGATTTTGATAATAGAAAGTCTATCGCTTTAACTATCCATTCCCCATGTATTTATAGGAGATTCTCATGGACAGTTTTGGGTAACTATACATTAATATGATAATTGACCAATTTGAGTAACTTCCCATTTACATAAATATATGATAGCCTATTAAATTTATATATGTTATATCGGATAATAAATGCATAATAAAATATGGGCATTTATCAGGCGTATAAAGAATTTTGAGTCTTTTGGGATCCTTCTGTGCGTCATGACCAGGCTTCCGCGAGTTGAACCCTTCCTTTGAGCTGGATGTCATAGGACTAATATGAACTGGCACAGGTCATGTTCAGAGTTTCACAGAGGCGATTTGGGCGACGCACATCTCGAACTAAGTTGTTGGCGCAAGAAGTGATTTGGAGACTATCTGGTTGTCGTAAGCTGTCAAGTTTGACTCAAGCTGCTCACTTCAAAGTCAGCATCTCGCTTTCTTCATACGATTGTTTGCTAGCTTTACCCTGTGTTGAGTAATTCAGCTCGTATTTTTGGGGTACAACATGAAGCATCTTGGAAGTCCTAGGATTGGGTTCATCTTTGAATTTTTCTTTCTTCTTCTTTCTTTATGCATTTTTCATTTAATACAGTGGTTGGTCTTATTACTATGTTGAACTAAACATATTTTCTAGGCTTTTGATGTAGTCACTTTGAATATCTATTATTATATATGACGACTTTATAATTTCTTCTTCATCTCTATATTAAACTCTTTGATTTATGTTCAATGCTTGTGAATGATTGTCTTTTGCATGATTTATGTTTATAACTCAATATCTGAGAAGTGAGAGTTATATATGCTAAAATTAAAGAATCATAAATACATATTGGGTGAGAATACTTGTATGATTTGTGTAGCCTTTGAGTTTTCGTCCTTAATGTCTTTTACATGTTTGAATGATCACAGAGATGTACAAAATTTACATGTCAATTAAGTTCTTATATCTTGATAAAGAATAGGAATCGTTTTAGTAAACTCGCTATCATTATAGGAAGAAGAGCCGTGAAATTGGAATAGTAATTATAAAGTGGATTAGTTGATGAAATCAAACACCCTAGGACTTTAATCTATTTAATTTCATCTTTCTTTACTTTCTTGCAATTATTTTGTTGTGTTTATTTATTTTTCTTTAGTTTCAAAATCTTGATAATAGATTTCCAAATAGAATTAAATTGAGAAAGTTAGTAATAAATAAATCAATCATCGTGGGAATGGTCTTTATTTTCATTATTATTACTTATTATGATTACGTATACTTGCATATTGAAATTCTACAATAAGTTAGTTACAATTATTTATAGTTACTTCCTCTCAATTCAATTGGGTTCTATTTCCTATGGTATGGATTTTATAATTTGGTTATTTGATAGTAATAATCACTTACTTATGTTTGGTGTTTGATGAGGATAATACTATATTGTATATTGCTTTACTTTGCAATTAGATTTGGTCGACTCGGAACGACTATTTTTACTTACGTAAACTGGATTTTCCTAAGACCATTATCACTATAGTTAATAGGGTAAATACTTATTTAGTACCTGTATTTTATTGAAATACACATTTGATACCCTATGTTTATAATAATGATAATTTGGTATCCTTTATTTGCAATTCGTACCAATTTAGTACCCTCCACGGGAGTTTGGCCAGCCTAAATTTCAAATATAATCATATTATCCTTTCTTTTAATGATTTATTTGATCTTTTTTTGTTTTTGTATTTAAAAATATTTTTCGAATTAATAAAACAAAAACCAAAAAATATTTTATAAATTAATCCATTAAGATGTAATTAAATATAAATTTTTAAATAAAAAATAATTAAATTAATTTTAAAATAAAATATTGAATAAAACTATTTTAATTAATTAAATAAACATAAATATTTTTAATTCCAATATAATTTTTTTTATAAAACTAAAACCAATATTTTAAAATTAATTAAAGTAAACTATAAACCTAATAAAGTTTTAATTAAACTATTTTATTTGAATTTAGTTTAAATTTTGGCTTTTAAGTTTAGGGTGTTGGTTTTAATTATTAGGTTTTAGTTTACGGGTTAGATTTAATTTTTATTTTTAATTGATTAATTTATAAAAACATTTTTTTATTAATTCATAACTTTTTTTAAATTATTTTAAAATAATAAAGACAAAAGAAAATCAAATAAATCCTTAATTAGAGGAGCAATATGGTCATATTTGAAATTTGGGTTGACCAAATTTTCACAAATGATACTAAATTGGTATGAATTAATTACAAATAAAGAGTACCGAATAATCATTATTATAAACTAGGGTATCAAGCATGTATTTCAATAATACACAAAGTATCATATTAGTATTTACCCTAATTAATAACAAATTCTTTGAGTTTGTTCGAAGGAAGAATGAGGTTCAATCTGTCATCAACTCTCCAATAGCTCTTTTCGAGCGATGGAGTAATCGAGACCAGGCCAAATTTGTGATTTTGTTGATGCTCCTCGTAAAGATGTCGAGGGTGGGATTGAGTCAGTTGCAACTACTCCCCTTAAAGCTCAGTCGCCTTTTGAAGCTGAACTTTTGGCTTTACCCTTTGCCTTGATTCTTGTTAGTCAATTTAACTGGCAGGATGGGGTGTTCTTGTTTGTTCTACTTTCCACAGCTTTACAGAATGGGAGATGCCCTCATTCTATTAGATGTTTTTAATTCTATTAGACTGACTTACAGAGCTTTACTGGAATAATTTAGATGTTTTTAATTCTATTAGACTGCCTTTTGTTGATTTGAATTTCCTTGTTTTTTGAGTTAGTAGAACCAAGGTTTTTGTTTTTGGCTTATTGAACTTTTGGGAGTAGATCATCAGCTTATTTGACTTTGTTTAGTTTTATAAAGTTTGTTTTCTGATAAAAAAAAAAGATATGAATTTTTTTTAATGAAAAAATAAAGATAAATAAGTAATTTTTGATACAAATGTATATTGTAAAATTTCCCTCCAATCTGGGGAGAGAGATATTGGTGAGACCCATTGTTTTATTTTTATTTTCTATCTATTTTTCTCTTCTATCCACTTTTCTTTCCAATCAAAGACAATTTTTTCTTCTTCCCTCCACTTTTCTCTCCAAATTTTCATTCCTCCCACTTTTCTCTTCCACCAAACATAGGGGGGTTAGGAGAAAAGACTTTGTCTCTAATTTTGGGTTTCCACAATCAAGGGTTGGGAGTACCAAAATCTTCAAAGATTAGATTGGTCTGATGAAAGAAATGTAGACAAAAACATTAGAGACAGCATTAATGAAACATGTATACAAAGCATCATCACTATAGTGTGAGAAGGATATATCATAAACATTAGCCCCATTTGAGCAAAAACTGACTACAACTTTACACTGGGAAACATCAAAATAGCTTTCATGGCCTTTACGAAATCAAACAAAGGACCAAACCTGCAGTTCCAGAGGATTGGTCAAAGCCGTCTCTTAGAATTTGTATGAAGTTGACGGCTCATTGTCTGTGCCAAAGTGGGTTTCAATAGAATTCGCCGCTGGGCATCCCAGACCTCAGGAAATGAATCGACAGGTTTAGGTACGCACCCGTGTTTCAATCCAAACACCTAGCACATATCACAGTTGCCTAAAATGATAGAAAAACAAGCACTTCTTTGAGCTCATTGTTACTATATCTTTTCATTGTGCCTTCACAAAGGTCCTGCTGGACACACCATGCAACAATTTGACAAATCCAAGGAAGCTTAGCTTCCCATCTGTGTGCCTTATCCAGTCATGAAGTACCACATGAAGAGGGATTGAAGGACCAAGACCAAGTTCCTAAACAACAATTTCAAAAAAAAAATACAAAATGTCAGTTTAAACTGCCACAAATAGAACAAAGATCTAAAATATTATATTCTCAGAGTAACAAGTAAAAAAGCAAATAAAATCTTTTAATAAATTGAGTGATAGAAAAACTCATGCTAATTTTTTCACAGGTGATGTCTACTTAATTCTAGTTGCTAACTGATTCTATTAGCAGTAATGATCCATAAGATGGTAGTCCGAGAGTCAATTAATGCTCACGAGTGTCAATAAATTTCAAAATCATTTAGTAACAAAATGATCAATTGACTAGAAACTGTAACACTATATCAAGATATCGACTTACAGAAGCAAGCTCTTCAATGACTATAGCCCTGTTACCATCCTTCTCAAAAAGTTCGTATGCACATCGAGCATGTTGTTCCCAACGGTCAAGTGCTTCCAGCTGATGGACACTTAATGCAGCTGCACAAAACTCTTCAAAATCCATTCTTCTGTATTGAAGTGCACTCAACTGTCATGGGACAATCAAACAGTACGAACAGAAGTAATGAGTGGATAATCATACAAGGGCATGAACATCAAAAGAATTAAAGAAAAGAAATTTGGCAGAGGAAATTACCGAAGCAATAAGATCAGGGATGCGGGATTCCTTCATTGCATCAGTTGCATTTTTCATCAGGGCCTGTTCCAGGAGAAAAATGAGAAAGACAACCAAAAACAGAAAGTTACTTTCAAGATCCAAGATCAAACTGTCCAATATGAGTGAGAGAGAGAGAGAGAAGCAAACCATCCTAATGTTGTCTAAGGATATGGTGCCATTTTTGTTTGGCTCCAAGAGGGAGAACTGCTCCTTTAGATAAAAGAGTTCATCCACAGTAAGTGTCCTGGACAAGGCCTGTGAGAATTGTCGACATAATAAATATAAATTAAAACATATGAGAATATACTTTAGAATCTTATATACAAAACATGTTTTCATGGATTAAGGGCATTAAGTAGAACCTAATTCTAATATAAGCCTAGCAATATTAAGCATGTATGACCATCTTAAAACCTAAGAGACTGTAAAGAATGTTCAAAAACATCAGAAAGGGAGAGCTATGTGTTTTAGGGATTAGGTGTCACATCTCATAAGAAAGTCTAAAAAAATTGAGTGATGAAAAAGTACTCGACAGATTTAAGACTATTTCCAAGTGTTTGATTAGAGTGAAATCAAATATTTTTAATAGCAGAAATATGGACTGCATTAATCAAGAAAACAAACAGAAGCCGTACATAACTATTTTTCAAGAAATACATTCCTCAATAGAAAAAACAATGTGGATTGACATACGTCCATTTTTTTTTCTTGAAAAGAACAAAAATAAATACTTGCTTTGATATGTTTAAAAAAAGGAGCACCTTTAAAGCAGCCTTTCGCAAAGATGAAGACCGCATATAAGTTTTCATAAGTTTGAAAATTAGAATATCAAGCGGCACGTTCACATCATTGTAGTTCCTGATCCAAGGATGACCTGTTAATAAAAGATCATGACCAGTAAGACATCAATATGGCAAACTATTCAATTTTTAGTAAATTTTGAGAAACTCACTGAGAGCCTGAGCAGCTGTCATTCTTTTCCGTGGATCCTTATTCAATAGGCGCTTAACAAAGTCCCTTGCTTCTATGGTTAAAGAAGGCCAAGGTTGTTCATCAAAACTTGGATCAGCTTTCAAAACTGCTCGAAAAATACCAGATTCGGTCCGGGCCCAAAAAGGGCGACTACCACATAACAGAATATATGCTATCACACCCACACTCCACACATCAGCCTCTGTACTATAAGCTCTATGTAAAACTTCAGGGGCCACATAGTATGCACTTCCAACAATATCATTTAGCTTTTCATCTGTCAACAATTACAAATGTCACAAGTTGATCCAAAGCTTCAAAGACTAAGAGATGACAATTGGTTGAAAACAAACCTGGTTTCACAAAATCTGATAAACCAAAGTCGATGGCTTTCAACTCAGAATTTTCATCCTTAGAAGTATACAGAAAGTTCTGATGCATAGAAAAACCAACTTTAGTGTAGTACATTAAAATTACAAAGCATATTATGAGGTATCTGATACACCACAGGAACACATAAAGCAGTAAACAAGACAATGGGAAATATGAGAGTGATTTTATTGAAATAGGAACACAAACTAACGCACCCAGGAAGTTTTAGAGACCCGGTTTCTCTCCTAGAGCTAGAGCTAGAGCTCGGTACGATAAGACTAGGCAACCCTAACTCATACACTCCCCTAATCTATTCTCATAAACTTTCCAAATAATTCTGACTCTAGGACATACTAGGATGATCAACATAATTCTATGATAATTAAACCTCCCAGAACATCCTATTGCCCCAATTTTCCACCAATTACGGTTTCCAACGTCCAGCATAGGCATATTGGAGGTCTCAGTATCACTTCAACTAGGTTAACATTTTGTCAAACACAAGTTAAAGAACCAGCTGATCTTACTATATGATTTTATAATGGAAAAGAAACTCCCATTTCACCAAGACCTTATGCCAACTATTATCTCAGAATACGGATGACTATGAATATTTTCCCTAATCACAATGTCACATGAGATACATTCCAGCTAATTTTCTTACCATAATAGAACCAACTAGAAAATCCATCATAGAAATTGACTAGAAACTATAGTTCTTGGATATGACGTTGACCCTTTTTCTTTGACAAACCCACGTTTCTTTAGAATATGATCAAACCCTTTGCAATTTGAATTTTATTATAAAAATCCTTTCAAATTGACTAGTTTTGAGACATGACCTTATTCAAGTTACTGTAAGAAAAAATATGAAAAAAGACAAAACTTACCCTTTGACCTTTGTGGAGAATGAATTTAGTGTTTCATGAATGAATTGTTGTTTGAAATCTATTATATTACTTATTAGGTCATCTGCAAAACTCAAAATAATTTTTAAAATTAGTCTAGTATGCCCCCCTAACGTAGCTATTTTGTCATTCTTATAAGTTCTCCTAATTTAGCTTACATGAGTGGATCAATAACTCAATATTAAAACATATGCATATTACAAGGCCTTGAAAGATCAAAATGTAAATCCAAAGGGAGTTCTCTCATGTTATCCAAAATAAAGGGTAGGTTTTGTAAATATATATATATATATAATTTGGTGAGTAAATATACATTCGTCGGTAGGAAGAAAAATAACAATGATTTAAGGCTATTGTGCTGATGTGTATTTTAGGATATCGGCAGTTGTATAATTTGGGGTACCGGTAGTTTTACCTTGGACACATTCTGGTTTCCTTTGATCAATAAAAGTTCAGACTCTACTATACAACATCATCTAAACTCTATTTGTATTAGAGTGTATTGTTCTTGGACATAACAGACACTTAGAGAGTATTGTTCTTGGACATAACAGGCACTAGGGCCCTTCACTCAAATAATACTTGTCAAGGATCTTTCAAATGGGCTAGCACATCCATAGCTTGGTTCACCATGCAGGCAAAAATTAGGCTAAGTACAAAACAGAATTATAAAGATATTTCACCTCTGGTTTAAGATCACGATGCACCACACCCTGAAGGTGGCAAAATGCAACAACATTTAGTATCTGTACCATGACAGCCTTGGCATCGTCTTCTGTGTATTTCCCACCCCTACAATTTAAATGAATATTTTAGCTGAATAATTAGCTAGGCCACAGTAATGCACTTATATTAGAGCTAATAGGCCTTTAAAGGAAAATCTTACAGCCCATATATTACGAATTACCTTGAAAGTATTCTGTCCAGAAGTTCCCCTCCTTCACACAACCTGAAATGTCCATAACACTTTGTCAGACATGCAGTAAACAAGCAGAAAATATTACAATAAGGCAACTGCCATTTCATAGAGCTCACATGCCTTTACATAAATCACAAATATTAGAAAAACTTCAGTATAATATTCGTATACCGTAACTTCTACCTCCACTATTTGTGGACAACACTTAAATGATTCGTATATTATCAAAATATAAATTCATTTTCAAGCTTACTCCATTACTACGTAGACATTATCGCTGTCTTCAAATGCTTCGTAGAATTGCACTAGATTACTATGTCCTGTCAAAGCTTGCAGTATCTTAACCTCCCTTCTCACATCCTCAATTGCTATGGCAGTGGTCATCTGATAACAAAGAATACATCATTAAGCTAAAGTAATTTATTAAGTCGACGAAGTGAAAGAGAAAACATGCTTTCCTTTTTCTTTCTCTACCTCGTTTCATATATTACACTCAAACTTAACAGCTAAAAGATGCAAATTATTAGAGTAAAAGAAAAATTACAGGAGAAAATGACGGGCTTAGAAGCAAAACGATGCATATAAAAAAAACAACACTAAAATTTCTCCACTCAAACAGCAGAGCTTTCAGTCAATCTGAATTAGGGAGATGATTAAAAATGTTAGATTATTCATTTAGAGGGCTGCAGACTTCATGTCTAATACTGTGAATGCATATGCATGTGCAAATAGAGAAGTGAGGTTTGTTCAACAAAGCCCACAAAACACATTTGCACACATTAAATAAACATTTCCTACAATCAAAGTCCAATTTTATATAAATAAATCAAGACAATTTAGGCATATGCTTCCTTTAAAAAAATAGTGCACGGATCATTTTATCTTGTTTGTCTAGTCCAGTTGACTCGTTGGGGAAAAACAATATTTCAGAAATTCTACTTCTGGTATTACAAACTAATATCTTTTGAAACTGGGCTCTTCATCTATTCCTACAATATTTGAGGAACAAAAGTCTATAACAATTGCTATGTAAATACCTAAGAGAGACTCGAGCCTCAAATATATCCATGTATTCCAACCTAATATTAGTTGCTTTCTGTTATTAATTTTGGAGCTCAACTTCTTTGCTCTCTTTTTTATCTTACTGATTTTAGAAGTGGTGATACCTCTGCCCTCCAGTATGAAAAGGAAACCACTCTGTAAAGTGGGGCATATCCGGTTATAGGGATTTGAAGTAGAAAATCGTTTTGTAGAGGGGGCATAGGGGAAAGCCAAGCAAGTCTAGGAAAAGCATTCCTTATCTTCTTCTTCCTGTTATGAATCTTGATCTGAACATGAGATAAGGTCCCAATCCTCTCACACGACTGTGTAGTCTTGGCACGTTCTACATCATACATTCTTCAATTATTTAGCGATCTCTTGTGTTTGGGGTCAATCATACCATATAAGCTCAAGGGTTGTACAATGTCTTGTCCTTTAAAAGAAGGTTTACCTATTACGGGACCTGGTTGTCAACCACGCATCTGGTCCAGTTATGAAATGCAACTGGCCTGATACCTTTGACCTATTTGCCATGGCAGCAACTGAAGGCTGGTGCTGAGCATTAGAAGAATGGCCTTATGTATGACACAGTACAATCATAGGACCCCATCAAGACCAAGACCCCTATTTGGACCATCCTTCTATGATTCTTTTCAATGATTAGGTCCACTCAAACCTGTGGGCTATTGGATTTCTTGATCCTTTAGTTGGAACAATCACATCTTATACAGTTATACATCGTAACATTGTTTTATAAAAGTCACTTAAAAAAATTGATAATAACTTTATTCTCATTCACATATTATGTTTTTCAATTATAAACCACATGAATTGATTTTTGCCAATTGTGCTTGGTTAAGCGTAAACTAAGTATTAAATATCATAAATAGTTGTTCTGTGATAACTTGATAGCACTAAATTATTCAGATGGGGCTAGAAGAGAAAAGATCAGCTGTTCTAATCGTTGACCCAAAAAGCAATAAACAAACAATTATGTCACATTATACACCTTACATTCAAAAGTTGCAACAAGTAGCAATGTCTGAAACTATCCCTAGTATTCTTTTCTCATTTTTTTTTATTCCCCAAAGGAACTCTGCCCTAATATCCTACATCTAGAAGGACACCAAAACCATCATTAATACTAAAAAAAACTTACCAAGAAATATGTAAAGGATCCCATCGTGCTACACTCAACTTACTATTTAACCCACTTAATTGAATTTACATGAACCCACAGTGCCAAGAAAAATTAATAGTAGTAATAATGACTAACAAATAATAGACCAGAGAGTAGAGACCTCCATGTCCATCTCCCTGGTCCCTACACAAAATAAGTCATAATAACAACAACAACAAGATAGTAACAAAACAACGGCCATTATCAGGAAAAGAAACAGTAACAGTAACAGCAAATGGGGTCTGAATTCATCAGTTTCAAATGCAAAAACACGCAAGTCCTAACAGCAACTATATAAAATATATGTAAAGTAAAATTAAAAGTTGAAACATTTATCCGTCTAGATTAAACAAAGATACTCAGACCGAGACAAACCCAGATACCAGATTATACTTTTTTATTTTCAAATTATACTTGATCATTTCCACCGAGAAAGAAAGAAAAAGGGAAAGAAAAAAAAAGGTAAAGAAAAAGGGACAGTTAAACTTCCATAGTTGAAGAGCACCAAACCTTGGACTTTGGGATGACTTTGACAGCAACGTTCTGGCCCTTGCGCTCACCTTTCTTGAACCTAGCAGAACAAGTGTACCCAAAATGCCCCCGACCCACTTCGTCTCCCACCTCCAACCTGTTCGTGAACTCCTTCGAGAACCCAAACCTCTTATCCAGCTCAACCCCATTCTCATCCTCGTCCCCTTCCTCCTCAGGAATCGCCGTCGCCGATGCCTTCTTCCCGTGCCTCCGAGCCAGCACCGCCCGTATGTGCTTGGCCGGCGACGGCGGAGGAAACGGCCGCCGGAAAAACCTCCTGGGGGTAGAACTAGCACTTTTGCTGCCGGCAGGCGCCGGGGAAGATTTCTTCAGGTAGTGGGCGGGACTGGGGCTGTAGAATGGGAAGAAAGGAGACATTTTTCCGGCGCCGGAGACGTCGTCGTTGTCATCCCTCCGGTTGTGGTGTGGGGTTGTGGCCGGGAGGGATTTAGGGGTCTGGGAGGCGTCGTTTGGGTCTCGGACCGAATATGGGTTGGCTTTAGGTGGCTTGGAGGTGCAGGTTCCCATGGCATGTGGTATTGTGATTTTTGGGTGCAATGTGAATACAGTCCAAGTCTTCTTTCTGGGGTTTTCTGAGATAAGAGAGAGCTATTAAGGATTGGGTTTTGGTTTTGCTGTGTACTGGTTCTTCTTCTTCTTCTTCTTCTTCTTCTTCTTTCACTGTACAGAGAGAGAAAGAACACAAGAAGAAGAAGAAGAAGAAGCTGGTGTTAATAATAATAAAGGGTGGGAAAAGATGTTAAATGCAAAATAAGAGAGAGGAAAGGACCTGAGCTGTAGGAACTATGAACTCACTGGACACGTGCCATGCACGTGATCCTTA
The DNA here is from genome assembly GCF_963169125.1 of Humulus lupulus. Lineage (NCBI taxonomy): Eukaryota > Viridiplantae > Streptophyta > Magnoliopsida > Rosales > Cannabaceae > Humulus > Humulus lupulus. Next base: position 131,225,173 of record NC_084793.1, read on the forward strand.
GAGTTACCATACCTATTGTAAATTTTAGAGATTGAATTTTGTTTTAGGTAAAAAAGAGAAAAGGAAACCAAAGAGAATGGCTTGGCCTGAGTTTGGAATTGAGATGAGTGGGGTGGTTGGAAGATTATTGAATTATAGTAAGAAAGATATGACAATATGTTATCATATTCTTAAATGCTATTGGGACCGTTCTTATGGCTCTAATTAGACTACTACTAACTTACGCTATTGGGACAGAATGACTTAATTTTAAAATTGGAATTTGATTCATTTATATAAACATTTCATTTTACTTTCCATTTGACCATACTTTTCCCTTTTAAGTTTTCACTTTATCATTTATTAATTTTAATAGTTTTTTTTCTTTCTTTCAATAGTTTTTTAGATTATAACATATTTTACATTACAATATCTAAAGATTAATAAAATAAGGAACTTCAAGTTATTCATTTATATATCATTACTCTAAAAAAAAAAGGATAACTTCAACTTTTTATTTGTGGCACTTAAATTATGGAGAATAAATTATGAGTTGTATTAATTTATTTATTCTCGTTGTCGTTTATATTCAAGGATAATAACTGGACAAAGTGGTCCTCATATGTATTTTTGTAGGTGTATTCTTCAGAATTTTATTTATTTCTTTTTGACAACGAGGAGGACTATAATATATGTAAAGTTTGTTCATATTAATATTTTTATATATATAATTTCTCTTTTTCTTTTCCCTTGACTTTCTCTCAGCTACCTATACACCGGTAAGTTAATTTATTTGACAAATAGAGGATAATGTAGGTAATAAAAATTCGTAATAAATTATAAACATATAAATTAAACAATTCAATGTAAAGCAATAATATTTTAATATTAACAATAAACAAAACTTATAATATTATCAGAAATTAAAGAAACTTTAAGGCCCATATAACTGCAATGTAAGGAACTAATATTTTTGCAATTATTTACAATGACATCAATTTTTATTTATCATGCTTACCATTTTTTAAATTCTTCAAAATATTATAAAATTTAGTTATAAAATTATTTATGTCAAAATATTAATACATATTACAAGTTATACTTTTTATAATTAATGTTAAAAAATATCAACTTCTTACATCCTATTATTCATTAACCATATTTTATATTACTTATGATTTTTAAAATCTTTAAAATATTAAGAATTTTTTTTTTAAAATTGTCCAACTATTAATGTCTTATGATTAAGTTTTCATGAATTGTATTAAATTTTTTCTAAACAATTCATAATATATTTTCTTATTACTTTCTCTTCGAATAATTATTGACTAATATTATATTTGTTTCCATGAGAAACCTATACGCATTTCCTTTGTTATTTTCTCTTTATATATAATTTATTATTACATCTTTACTAATAAATTTTACTATTTTTTTTCTTTTTTGAAAAAACTTTTACTATTTATTGTACAGGCGATCAGTATCTCAAAAAAAAACACACGAGAGAAGCAGAAAAAATATATATATATTTAATATTGCTATTTTTTTATTATTGTTATTACTTTCTTATTTTATTTTTTATTTTTAGGAAAACTATAATGTAATGTAGGTGTGGATTATTTTTATTTTAAGAATGAAAATGGTTATTAAGGAAAGAGATATAGACATGGTCGATAGTTGAATTAAGATTTGTTGAAATATTAATAGGTGATTTGCTTCCTAATTAAATTAGTCTACTTCCTCATTTTTAGCCATACATATTATCCCCCCCATATTATTAGGAAAAGGATTGCTTTGACTCTATACAGCTACACAGCTAATTAATACCCACAATTAGTATGGATCTACTTATCTAAAACAAACATATAATAATAATAATAACAATAATAATAATTGTCAAAGTGCATAATCAAATATGTGTACGTCATCTATGTTTTGTAGACATTTTTTTCTTCCCTATTATTAGAATCAGTTTACCGAGTTCAGTTCATTATTATACTATGGTAGGTTATTTGTGATCTAACTTTTGTATTAGATCGATTACTTACCATAGTAGATTAATTTTTATTAATTAATGGAATTTTTTTTCAATAAGAAAAAAAATAAGTACGGACAGAACATAAATTAATAAGAAAAATGGAAAACCAACTCATCAATTTGGTGGTGTAGTCTTATGTGCTCTACCTAGAACTTTGTTACTCGTTATATGTGTGTGTCTACATAAAAACAGCACGCCCAAGTTTATTATATGTTATAAATGATGGTTAAATATTATATATAGTGTGAAATTTAAATGGCAATTAAGACCATATCGAATTTTTAATTTAGATATGAGATTAGTAATAGTATATATCTGAGTTGTTTTATTGATTTCGATTAACAACTAAGATTTTGTTAGTGTTTCAATAGAAAAATCAGGCACAATTATTAAGAATCAATTCGCAGGAAACAGGGTAAGATGGAATCCAATCCAATTTTATTTATTACGAGATACGTATCACTTTTTGTTTTATTTAGCCAATGAGCTCGTCCATCTATGCCATCTAAAACCAATTACTAAAAATAAATGTTGTTATAAATAAATAACATTAACTATTAAAAAAAAGTGATGATTATTTTTTAAAAACCCTATTATGAATGACAGTATAAAATATGGGTTGCATGGTCAACTTAATCTATATTTTTAAGTATTCGATCCTGACACTAACGACTAATCATGCTAGCTACCTAGCTACACCGACTCAATGCACGTGCAAAATATTTCAGTCCCTTTTTATTATTTGTAAGGTGAGTTACATTATATATATATATATATATATATATCAAATTACATGACTACTATCATAGCCAAGTGGTTCACATACTTTATGAAGAATAATAAAAGTTCGTTGCTTAAAATTTATCAAGAATAAACTTCTTTTTATATACTTTTTCAAAGTGGAATTCAGAATAATTAGAAAACTCCTTACATTTTAAAAGAAGTTGCAATAAAAAAAATTCAAATTTTAAATGGGGTGCCAACGTTTTTTTTTTTTTTTTTGGGTACTATACTCACATCTAAAAAAAATAGCCCAAGTCTTTTTATTTTAAATATTTTCTTAACAACACCTTTCCAAATTGATCATTAATAAATATCAAATGCAATTATTTTTATATTGATTAATTTTGAACTTATTTACTTCTTCTTCAACCTTTGATTCACATCAATTATCTTTTAAATTTCTTGGAATAATTCATAAAGCTTAAATTAAATTTTAGAATAAATAACATTTTGTCCCTGAATTATGACCACTGTATGATCGTACCCCTCGAATGATTTGCAGTATTAAAATTTCTCCCCGAATTATACACGTTACTGAAATATGAGAAATCTGTTAGATTTCGTCTTAGGTGGCTAACGGATTGATGATGTAGCGTTTTGTCTCTTGATGTGGCAGTGTCATGTGTAGAATAATTAGAAATTTTGCCCCCCGAACTTTGACCACTACCAAATTGTGTCCTTTTTTTAAAACTAATTTAATATTTTTTTTTAAAATGATAATCTAATCCTTAAAAATTTTAAAAAAATCATTTTAAAAGATTAAGAAAATGATCAATACAAAAAATTTCAAATTAATTAAATAAAATTCAAACACTCAAAAAATAAAAATCTAATTAATAGAAAATAGTTTTTTTTTTACTTTTTCTTTTCTTTTACAATATATATGTTAATATCAAAATTAAAAAAATAAATCCTAAAACAAAATTTTCCCCCTTTGTCCTCTTAAATTAAATTTTTTATTTATTTAACTATTTTGTCCACCTTTTTACTTAAAAGTTTTTTCTTTGTTTTAGTATTTATTTAAAATGTTCATTCTAAAATAGTTTTAATTAATATTGTAAAAGAAAAAGTAAAAAGGAGTTATTTGTTGATAATTAAAAAAATTTATTTATTAAGGATTTAATTATTATTTTTAAGAAAAAACATATATATTTTTTATAAAATTGGTATAATTTGGTAGTGGTCAAAGTTCGGGGGGCAAAATTGATAATTATTCTACACATGGCACTGCCACATCAACAGACAATATGTTAGTCACATAGGACGAAATCTAACAGAAGTCTCATATTTTAGTAACGTGCATAGTTCGGGGGGAATTTTTAACATCGCAAATCATTCAGGGGACACGATCATACAATAGTCATAGTTCGGGAGGCAAAAATGATATTTATTCTAAATTTTATACAGGAAAAAAAAACAGTAACTTAGAGTATCTTAAGTAGGTATGGGAAATGTCTGACAAAAAAAATGTTGTTATATTTTAAAAATAATGTTGATTAATTAAATAAGTGTTACAATAGGGAATTATTTAATCTAGTGGGAGAATATTATATTATTTATATAATATGATGTTTAAATTAAATAATGTGACAATGTGGGTCACAAGAGTTAGATTTTTAGATAATGTGAATATTCAAATATGTAACATATTTGGACTTACAAATTCAGTTACAAATTTGTAACCCCCAAATATTACCCAATAATGAGTAGATTTGATGTTACACATTTTGATATGAATTTATCAAAGTCATAAGTGATATGATTGTTGTAGGCATGATTTTAACACTCATAATGTGTTTGGAGGTTACAAAATCATGTTGGAAGAGGATAGACCCATTTGGAAATGGCAAAATTGAGTTTTGCTGAAATTGGACATGTGGGCGCGGCCACGAGTGTTCCAAGCCGCGGCCTGGAGAACCGAGACTCACGGGCGCGGCCATGGACGTTGGCAGCCATTTCCAATTTCTTTTTTCCATCTTGAATGGTTCTAACAACTCATGTACTCCCAAAACTTCTTTTTATTTCCATAAACATCCAATTAAGCATTGGTAATAGCCATGAGGATTGTCGAAATTTGAAATTCAAATGGTGTCTCAAAACTTTATAAATAGGTGTTAGGATTAATTCCCTAAAAACATGTAAAGACATTTTATTGATTTAAATATAAGTACAATTTTATTATATTTGAATGTTATAATTGTTGTTTGAATTAATTATATAATAATGTCAAGAAAATTCATTAATCATTCATGAGAATATGATCTTGTATTAGTACAAGAGAATTAAAATCATATATAATGAATAAAATAGAATAGTCAGTAACATATTAAAGTGAGGAATCTTTAATGAATGGTAACTAGTGCGGTTTACTAAGCATACGGGATGCAAGTGATCTAGATTCGGATTACTAATGTGGATAGACATCTTAGTAAAGATGTTGTATATAATACAGATTATATATGATAGGATCGATGATAATTAATTATCTTTATAAACTTGTCGTTTGACATAAAGATTTAATTCTTATCATAATAGAATATCATTTATAGATCAGTCTAAATCCTGAGTATTCATGAACTCCTATTTGTGTTTAATGGATATTTTAATTCACTTGTTAATGTTTCTTAATATAATGAGGCTAATGACTTTTATTTTGGAGATTCAATATCATGAATGACTAGGAATATGATTTACAATAATGGAATTCATATTTTCCTAACGGATCAAATATTGGTTCCCTTAAGGGTTAATTCTGTAACTAAATAGTTATTGAGCTCAAATCTATAATTTGATTATAGATTAATTATCCACTAGTGAATTAATGGTACTTAAGGATTAAGTGGTAATTAGAAGGGTAAAACGGTAATCTTGACTAGCTCTAATTAACGAACCAATAAATGGAGGACAAAAGTACATTTATTGATTATATCAATGGATTACTAGAGAAAACTTTGTAAATATAATTCTATAAATACTTAGAGTGCAACTCCATATTTATAGTGGAGTAATAATAGAATTAATAAATAAGGTTATTGGATTAAAGAGTTTAATTAATAATCTGGTTTATTGGAGCTTCGTATTATAGGTTCTGTTTACCCAAAAATGGTTCCTGATGACGTGGCAAGAATTTCTTACAAGTGGTTGGGACGTGGCAGTTCTGAAGTCAAGGGACACTGTTCACCTATCGACCAGATGATTATTGCCACATCAGATCCCGCGTTTAGATGCGACTAGGCTGGTCGCATGCTTCTATTTACTTCCTTTAAGATGCACAATCTTGTAATAACTACATTGAATATATTTTCTTTTTATTGCCTTGATACGTTGATATTAAGGGTAATTAAGGCCCATCGACCCATGTAACCTCCTTCAACCTATAAATAAGAATGAGAAGGCTCAAGGAAGAGACTTTTGGACTCTTAGAATTTTAATCTTTGTATTCAAAGAGAAAAGTATAGTGTAATTATCCACGGAAGGTTGTATTATTCCTAAGGCTTGTGAAACTCAAGAACCCTAGTTCTTTGATCACAATATTAGGATCCAATATCAATAAGAACACTAAGTGGATGTAGACTATTACCACGCAGTTGGGGCCGAACCACTATAAATCACTTGTGTCACTTTCTTCCCATTTGATTCTCTTCTTGATTTTTTTTTTCTTTGTCATTATTTTGACTCCGTGTCGTTAGCCAAATTAAGGGTCAACATTTTGGTGCTTTCATTGAGAGATTAATCAAAAAGCTTTAGGAAGATCAAATGACGAAGACATCCAAGAGAGCTGGACAGGTTGTTGGCGCTGCGTCGTCTCAACCTCCTCCTCCAAATGTGGTTGAAAATGAACCACACTTGGATTTTGAAGAGGAGGAAATGGATTCCAAGATGCTGAGGGCAACATTGGGGGTATTGCAGGATGAGTTGGCCAATCTGAGGGTCAATCAGGAGAATGCAGTAGAGACCTTGGCGCTGTAGCAGATGGAGATTGAGCGTCAGCGTCAGGAGCTGAATGAGCGGCAGGCAGAAATGGACTGTCGGCAGAGAGATGCCACGACCGCTCTTGAAGCAGCCATTAGTTGGCCAGTGGACATGCTACGCCGGCCTCTCAACCGAATCAGCCACCAAATGCACCACCGCAGCGGGCCCCTAATCTGAGTCCTCCGCTCCAGCCAGCAAGCCCTTAAAGGGCGGAGCAGCCACATGGTGCTCAGGATGATGTCCCAATTAGGGATCCTGAGCAACAACCACCCTCTCAAGCTGGTCGCGGCAATCCCCAGCGCTAGAGGCAGAATAGGGCTGGGCAGCCTCCCCGTAGCCCTAGATGCCCAGGGGACGATGAGCCAACTCCACCGAGCAGGGGGCAGCATCCTTCTGCCAACAGAAGGCATAACGAGTCAGGCTCTGCGGTCAGGGGCCCCCCATGGCATAATAATGCATGGGGACCCACCGACTAGCGCATGCCTCCCTTTGATGCTCGGGAGATACCAACCAAAGGAGGAAACAGCGTGACCAGCCGGTCGCGCCATAGTCGGCCGCAGTTTAGAGATGGACATGATAACAATGAAGTCAATTATGTTGGGGTTTTATGCCTTAATTAAAACCCAAATTCTTTGTAATCTCATTTTATTATCAATAAAAAGAATAGAAATCATTTTTGACTTGGTCAATCACTTTGCTCACATGTTTTATTTTCATGATTATTTGTTTAATATAAACTTCTATTAAATCCCGAGCATATAGCTAATCTTATTTATAGTGACGTAATCACAGTGGAATATAAATATGATTATATGTTCAAAATAAGTTAGTCCTAAGATTAGTCAGTGCACCGGATTTACACTGACTTGCCAATCTACGATATGATCTACTTACACATTACAGTGTTATGTTCTTTCCAGAACATTAGCAAAGTAGATAAGATCGGATGTATTTGTTACATCGGACAGGACTGATATTGACAGTTGATAAGATAAGTAAACATACCGTTATTATCTATTCTAGTCGTATCATATAGTTGACCATATGTCAATTCAATCTCAATTCTGAGTGGTTAGTATTATAACTTATTATATTATTTGAGTTATTTGACTTGTTCGTTACCATACTTACATCTTGGGAACTTGGTAGTATAATTGAGTGGGAGTGTTAATCATAGATATGAACATCTATAGCTTCTGATGAAGAAGTGAAATGATGGTTTCCTTTTAGTTTGGTTCAAGGTGTTAAATGATAGAGATCTCATTTCAGTAATTAAATTAGTTTACTGAAATATCATTTACAAGGAACTAAGTGTTTTAAGGATAAAATACAATGAGGGGTAAAACAGTATTTTAGTCCTATCTCATTGTAGACTGTCTATAGAGGATTGAGTGACAATTATGGTTGTAACAATGGATAATTAATAGCGTATCTATATTTGTTATAGAGCGTTCTATGAATTCAAGAGTGCAATTCCGAGTCTATAGTGGAGTCACGAGGAATTAATAAGTTAGTAAATTTATTTGTTAGATTTATGATAACTTATTGGAGCTTGATTTCATAGGCCCATGGTCCCCATTGTACCTTGGATAAAATCATCTAGATAGTCTCAATTAATTGATTTAATCATCAATTAGAATTATCAAAGTTGACCAGGTCAATTTTGGATAGTTTCACAGAGTTGTGTAATTTTAAGAAGAATAGAGAAATTATGACAGGTTTATTAATTAAGATAAATTGGTATCTAAATTAATAAATAAATTTAAATCAAGGTTCAAATTATAAATAATTAATTTTATACAGGATTTAAATAATTATTTAATTAATTAAATCAATAGAAAATAATACAGGCCTTGATTTTAAGTCCAATGGGTTTATAATCAAATGAGAAATTTCACGGGCCTATAGCCCATGATAATTTCGACCTAGGGCTTCAAAATGGCTGTTATTTTATTGATTTTTTAATTAAATTAAATGGCCTAATTGAGTCTATGAAATGAGTGCTTAGAGAGAAGTCAAAACATAAATTTGACAAGTCTCAAGTCAGATTTTCTGATAGTTTTAGATTATCTCTAAACACAAGTCATTTTCTAAGCCTCTTTGTTATTTTCTCTTCTTCTCTCTATATCCATCTCATGTGTTGAGAATTGCCCGCACTAGTCTAGGTGGTTCTAAGGATACATTGGAAGATTGTGAAGAAAATAGAAGATAGGTTCAGTTTCTTGATAATACTCTGCGACAGAGAGGATATAAGAGTTAGAGAAACTGAAGGAAGGACTATTTAATTCTGCTGCGTATACTGTAAGTATTCTATTCTTTGTTTCTCTTGAATTCAATTTTAGAAACATGTTTTAGGCTATCTCGTATTAATTTGTTTAATATTAGATATACATGAAAATAAATAAAGATCCTGTATAAGCTAATCCAACAACTGGCCTCAGAGCCTTTGGTAATCTTTATTTTCATGCATGAACATGTTTAAAATTGGATTATTTGATATGTTTGAATAATTGGATGGTTTTCATGTTTTTATGAAGCATATTGATTTTATGTGAATTTTAGCAATTTTTAGGTTATTTTGTTGTGTTTTATAATCTATTAATTTTTATATATGCTTTATTTTGTGTAAAACATGTAAAAAATTAATTAGAAAATGGTTTTGTTTTGAAAAATTGCTCTAAATTTTTTTTTGGAAAAATTTGCATTGGCTGCCATGTGCGCGCGCACACCGTGCGCACCAGCGCACGCACACGCACGCACAACACGCCTCCGCGCGCGTCCCTCGGCAGCCTCCTGTGCTGCGCGCGCACACCACTGCAGCCCAGCCAATGAACAGTACCCGATACGGGTACTGTTCATCCTATTTTTTTTATTTTTTTTTCAAAATTAAAGAAAATTAAAATTGTTGAAATTTATTATTTATAATCAAAACCAAAAATATCTTTTTTATTTTATCATTTAATTTTTTTTTAAATAAGATATTTTTGTTAGTTGAGATTTAAATAATTAGATATTTTCTACAAAAAATTCAAATTCAAATTTAAAAATAGACTAACAACTTAATTTTAAATCTTTTAATATATTAAAATATTAGAATTATGATATCAGATATTTAAGATATTTTCATTTAAATTCTTGATATTTTTATTAAATCTTTATTTGAAAATATAAATATCTTTTTATTCTATAGTTTTTAATATTTAAATTATTTGAAATTTGAATATTGTTAGTTAGATATTTTTATGGATATTTGAATTTGTTTAACTATTTTGAGATATTTTAGGATTGTTATAACTATTTATATTTTATTTTATTTTTTAATTGTTAAAATATTACCCAATAGTTATAACAACACAATATATTTTGGAAAATAGTTAAGATATTGATTTTAAAATTTAAAATTGGTTAAATTTTGAAAAATATCAATTTTTTTTTCAGCCAATTAATAATTTTTTTTTAATGGGATTTAAATTAACTTTGGTTAATTGTTGATAAATCCTATTTAAATTAAATTAAATTTTTTTTTTCAAATTAACCTAAAACCAAGTTGATTGTTGATAAATGAAATTTAAATTAACTATTGTTAATTTTTGATAAATTTAATTTAAATTGACTTATTTTTTGTAAACATTTAATTAATTTGAATTTTTTGATAAATTCTATATAATTAATTGTGGTATTTTTGCAAATGAAATAAATTGTGGTATTTTTGCATAAATTCATAGAATTGCTCATATAGTAACATGATTAGGCCCATCCAATTATAACATGTTTGTTTGCACTATATGTGGTATTTTTGCAATTGGGCTTAGATGCATATAGTGGCCCATATGTTTGTTGGATATATGGTATTTTGCAAAATAAAATATTCATAAAATGATAGGTTTTATTTGGGCCCATTAGAAAATGTAAAGTTTAAATTCCTCTCTTGTGGGTGATTCCACTTGTGAATGCCCATTTGTTTTGCATGACTATAGTGGGCCTAATCAATTAATAACAATTAATAAAACGAAGGTTTAAATTCCTATCTTTTGGAACTTGTATGGAAGATAAGGGGCCTTTGTAGTGGGAACGACATACTGGACCTAGCCCTCCTCCATACAAGCCCAATTGTTAAGGCTCATTTACCTGAGTTGGACTTAATTGTATAGGTTCATTATATTAGTTAAACCTAAATATTGATTAGCAACAAATTAATTCTAAATTAATTGAATTTGTTTCAATGTGACACTTTAGAATTAATAAGAAATCATAGGACTTTGGTTTTAAAAAAATTTAATCTGTTTAATTTTTTTGGGAAAACCATAGTCATTAATTTTCTAAAAATAAATAATAAAAATACTATTTTAATTTTATAATGAGCTCATTTTAAAAAATTTATTCGATCTCCACCGTTGGTTTAACATAGTCAATAGCTTAATGGGGCCTCGAGGCGCTTTGATTCGTCCCCCTACGGAAGGTGTTCATTAGTTATTTTGACAAGGTTAGATTTCGAAAGATAGATAATTATAGATCAAATTCTACTAGACTCTCCCCTACGGTGACAACTAGGACTAAATCTATGATTATTGAAACCGTGGGTCTAGCTCATAAAATAAGAGATTTTGTTTTCTTATTTTGATCGAATAGTAGGTTGTTAATAGTGGTGTCCATTATTAAATGAGTTTACAACTCTATTTAACTAGTGGTATTTTTGACTCTCGCCAACCGGGACAAGGATATCATAGATTAGTTAAAAACCTAAAGAAATAGAGATATGATTGTTTTTGGTATTTTTTTTCTCATATCTTACATATTTTTGGTATATGTTGTGCTATTTCTTGAAATTTGTGTGAATAGAAGTTTTATTGAGCAAATGTGATTGATTTCTATTTTATTGGTACTTTGTAGTTTTAAGCTAAGTAGTGTTTGTGTCTACTCCCATCCCTTCTCAACTTTCGATGGAGAAACTCACTAGCAAAAACTTCCTTAATTGGAAGCAGAATATCAACATAGAGATGATTAGTGACAACTCTGAATTCGTCATGATTGAGGAATCCCCAGAACGAGCATCGTGTCCGCATGTTAGTGATGGCACCATCAATGCTCGTGATGGTACCGTAAATGCTTGGATAGCACCATCTCTGCACGTTCGTGATGGCACCGTGTCTGCACGTTCGTGCTCAACTCAACTATGGTCTGACACAGCTCATGAATGAGCTTCAGATTATTGAACCTGTCATGGGTGGACCTAGTAAAGGAGGTGAAAATAAGACTACTGATGTTGCTGCTGATCTAGCTAAGGTTGAAGCTCATCCAGCTGTGTCTTCGAAAGCTAGAAACAAGAGGAAAGGTGGACAAAACAACAGCCCCAAGCCTACAAAGGCTGCAAAGACGAGTGCACAACCACGTGCACAGACGCCTAAGGGGAAGAACATGAAAAACAAGAAAGGTAAAGATAAATGTTTTCACTGCAAAGAGAAGGGGCATTGGAAACGAGATTGCTCCAAGTTTCTAGTAGCGAAAAATAAAGGTAATGATTATAGTTCATTTATCTTAGAAACATGTGTTTTAGAGAATGATAAATCCGTTTGGATTATTGATTCTGGATCTACCAACCATGTTTGTAACTCTTTACAACTTCTTGAATCATGGGAGGAAGTGAACGAAGGTGGCTTAAAGCTTAGAGTTGGGAACAGAGCGTTCGTTGTGGTCCAAGCTAGAGGAAGAGCTCGTTTGAAGTTCGAAAATAAATTTTTAATTTTATAAGATGTATTTTTTATTCTGGATTTTAGTAGAAATTTAATTTCAGTTTCCATGTTGCAATTAAAACAATTTGTTATGACTTTCACAAGTTTTAATATATCAATTTCTTTCAATTGATCACAATTGTGTATTGCATGTTTGGAAAACGGGCTTTATATTCTGCGACCTAACGAACCCCTCGCTCTTAATAATGATTTATTCAAAGTAGCTAAACCTAGGACCAATAAATGTCAAAAGACCGATAACAATAATATGACGTATTTATGGCACTTAAGACTAGGTCACATTGGCTATGATAGGATTCAAAGACTTACAAAGGACGGACCTTTGAGGGAACTCACCTTAGGTGAATTACCTGTCTGTGAATCTTGTCTAGAGGGCAAACTGACCAAGCGTCCATTCTTTGCAAAGGGTGATAGGGCCAAGAACCACTTGGTCTTGTGCATTCAGATGTTTGTGGACCTTTGAATGTACAAGCCAGGGGTGGTTTTGAGTATTTTGTCACTTTCATTGACGATTACTCTAGATACTCATGTCTTTACCTAATGCATAGGAAATTAGAAACATTTTCAAAGTTTCAAGAATTCCTAGCAATGGCTCACAACCAATTAGGTAAAACGTTAAAGATCTTGCGATCTGATAGGGGTGGAGAATATTTGGATATGCAGTTCCAAGATCATTTAACTGAACTTGGGATTTTATCACAACTTACTGCCCCAGGTACTCTGTAACAAAATGGTGTAGCGGAACGCCGAAACAGAACTTTATTGGAAATGGTTAGATGCATGCTTAGTTACTCAACTCTACCAACTTCGTTCTGGGGACATGCAATTGAAACCGCAAATGACATTCTCAATGTCGTGCTGTCAAAATCAATCCCCAAAACACCTTTAGAATGCTGGAATGGTCATGAACCTAGTTTACGCCATTATAGAATCTGGGGGTGTCCCGCTCACGTCCTGAGGAAAAATGAGGGAAAGCTAGAACCGCGAACTGAAGTTTGCATGTTTGTTGGCTATCCTAAAGGTACTCGGGGTGGACTTTTCTATAGTCATTCAGAAAAGAAAGTGTTTACTTCTACAAATGCTACTTTTCTGGAAAATGACTATGTCCAAAACTTTAAACCTCGCAGCAAAGTAGTTTTAGAGGAGATGGTTAAAGAATTGACTCTAACCAATGTTCCATCGTCATCAACGCGAGTTGATGATGAAATTCCCACGCGAGTTGTTATTTGTGTTGCATATTATGTTTTCTTGCTGGGCCTTGGCTCAAGGGCAAACTTGACCAGCCTTGACTTGGAGAGCTCTATGAGCTAAATGTACATGACCAGCTGCTCAGCCGCCACGGTTGGGGGAAAGGCAGGAACATGAGAACCAGAAATGTCTGTTTTGCCTTAGAATGGCTGATGATTGTCTGTATTTTGGAGATTCTATAAACCAACTTTTAAATACTGTTTCTTTTTGGGATCCCATGTGTAAAACTGTTTAACGATATAGAGTGTAACTTTTGAGACCAAAACCTTTTTAACCCTAGGACATTCTTGATTAGTGACACGTTTTTAATTAAACGACTTGATTAGCAAGTCTTGCACCTTTATAAGTACACAGTGTAGCGATCTTGGCTATCCAGGGCGTTACAACTTGGTATCAGAGCGTCCTAGGTTTAAGGGTTCCTGAAGACCGGCTGGACATGTACATTCGCTGCTAGAGACAAGCTCGATTTAGGGTTTGGTAGTGTATATAGGTGCTTATATGCTTGAAATGAGTTATGAATGTTGCTGTTTATTGGATTAATAGGAAGCATGAGATACTGATAAGGCCCGGCCCTTGACTGCTGTATGAAAATATTAAGGCATGCTTATTAGCATCGTAGTGCATGTAAATGAATATTTGAATGATTAACTGTATATTGTGTATTGGTGAATGCTTTTATCTTAGTTGAAGTGAGGTAATGTTGGGGCATGCTTATCAGCAGTCGGTGCATGTGGATGAATGCCTATATTTTGAATGTTTGTGATTGGTTATGTTCCTTTGATGGGTTTTGGAGAAGATTTTACCCTGTCATCATGGTCTGACTGCCGAGTCGTTGATTGCAGATTGACTTGGATAGCTATGCGTCTAAGAAAATCTACGTAACTAGTCGGCACTAGGTTTGGGACCGGGGGTGATGACCAGGGCTAGATTCCTCCGCCAGTCCCTGAGAACTGGAAATAACTCATGGCAGATATGCAGGCTTGATTACAGAGCCAGGATGAATAGATTCGTCTACTGCGACAGCAGGCTCCATCAGGGAGCGTTGCCCCTATTGTACCACCTGCAGTGGTACCAGCTGTACAGTCTGGGAAGGTTGGGAACAGGTGGGAGCCGTTATATGAGCGGTTCAGGAAGCAGCAACCTCCAATCTTTGAAGGGGGACCTGATCCACTGAAGGCCGAGCAATGGCTGACAATGATTACTACTATCCTAGATTTTATGAGGATAGAGGGACATGACAGAGTGGCCTGTGCCACGTATATGTTGAGAGAGGATGCCCACATCTGGTGGGAAGTAGCTTCAAAGACCAGGGATGTCAGTACTCTGAGTTGGGAAGGCTTCAGAGACTTGTTTAGTCAGAAATACTACAATGTTGCTGTTAGGGCAGCAAAAGTTAATGAGTTTATGGGTTTGGTGCAGGGCAATATGACTGTTATAGAGTATGCCCTAAAATTTGACAGGCTTGTGAAGTTTTCACCAGATCTTGTGCCTACTGATGCTACTAGGCAAGATAGATTTATCAGGGGGCTTAATGCTATGATAGCCCGGGATGTCAGGATTACAATGGTACCTGGAGGAACAACTTATGCCCAGGCCGTTGAAAAGGCTCTTACCGCTGAGGAAGCGGAGAACAAGATTTGGAGAGAAAGTGCGGTGAGGCGTGAAGGCCTCAGAGTGGTGCCTCCTTATTCAGGGACAGGTAAGGGCGGACGCCCCAGTGACTTCAAGAGAAAGACTCCTGTCACTTCGACCGCTATTGGTCCTGATAAGAGGGGTCGGGGTGGTCAGGGTGGCTGTCAGGGTGGTGGTGAGGCATGGCGGACCTATCCAAAGTGCCCAAGGTGTAGAAGGCGTCACTTGGGCGAATGTTGGGCCAAAGCTTGTTTTGTGTGCGGAACAGTGGGGCATCTCAGGAAGGACTGCCCAACAGTGAAGAAAGGTGAAGCAGGAAAGGTGGATAGCTTGACTCCAGCTCGAGTATTCACTTTGACGCAGGCAGAGGCCGAGGCTAGTCCCTCAGTAGTGACAGGTCAACTTTCTAGTGCTGGCTCTCCTTTTACTGTATTGATTGATTCTGGTGCTACACATTCCTTTGTTTCTAGTAAAGTGATTGATAGATTGTGTAGACCTAGCGAATATCAGATTGTGGGGTTTGGGACTTTGTTGCCTATAGGGGAACTGGTAATTTCTAGGAGATGGATTAGGGCACTCCCAGTGATGGTTGATGGTAGGGAACTTTCGGTGGATTTGATTGAGTTAGACATGGAGGATTTTGATATGATTCTGGGGATGGACTGGTTGGTTAGATATGGGGCTACTATTGACTGCAGGAAGAAGATGGTGACTTTTGAGCCTGAGGGCGAGGATCCTTTTGTCTTTGTGGGTGCGGTATGTGGACCCCGCGTACCCATGATTTCAGCGTTGAGAGCCAAAGACTTGTTGCAGGGGGGATGCATAAGTTTTCTGGCCAGTGTAGTGGACACCACTAAGGTTATGTCGGCAGGGCCGGGAGAGACCAGATTGGTGTGTGAGTTTTTGGACATATTTCCTGAGGATCTACCAGGGTTGTCACCGCGCAAGGAGATTCAGTTTGAGATTGAGTTAGCACCGGGGATAGAACCAGTATCAAGGACACCATACAGAATGGCACCATCTGAGTTGAAGGAACTAAAGATACAGTTACAGAAGCTTCTGGATCTGGGATTCATCAGACCTAGTTATTCACCATGGGGCGCTCCAGTGTTATTTGTTAAGAAGAAGGACGGGACATTGAGGATGTGTATAGACTATCGAGAATTGAACAAGTTGACTATAAAGAATAAGTACCCTCTACCAAGGATTGATGACTTGTTCGATTAGCTGCAGGGAAAGACGGCGTTCTCAAAGATTGATCTACGATCTGGTTATCACCAGCTGAGGATCAAAGATGAGGATATATCGAAGACGGCCTTCCAGACGCGATATGGGTACTATGAGTTCTTGGTCATGTCTTTCGTTTTGACCAATGCCCTGGCAACTTTTATGGATTTGATGAATAGGGTGTTCAAGGACTTCTTAGATCAGTTTGTCATTGTCTTCATCGATGACATTCTAGTATACTCCAGTTCAGAGGCAGAGCATGAGCAACATCTTTGATAGTTTTTACAGAGGTTAAGGGAGCATCAATTGTACGCCAAGTTTAAGAAGTGTGAGTTTTGGTTGCCAGAGGTGACTTTCCTTGGGCATATAGTTGGTGCAGAAGGGGTTAAGGTGGATCCGTCCAAGGTGGAAGCAGTGAGAGATTGGATGAGGCCAAGGAACACCTCGGAGGTGCGGATTTTCCTTGGGTTGGCAGGTTATTATAGGCGGTTTGTGGAGGGATTCTCAAAGATCGCTTCACCAATGACAGAGTTGACAAAAAAGAGTCAGAGGTTTGCTTGGTCAGAGAGGTGTGAGAACAGTTTCCAAGAGTTGAAGCGACGGCTTATCTCCACACTTGTGTTGAGTCTTCCTTCGGAGGAAGGAAAGTTTGTGGTTTACTGTGATGCATCGAGGATGGGTTTAGGCTACGTGCTGATGCAGAATGAGAAAGTTATAGCCTATGCATCGCGGCAGCTGAAGGAGTATGAGCAACGGTATCCCACTCATGATTTGGAGCTGGCGGCCGCGGTATTCGCACTGAATGTTTGGCGGCATTACTTGTATGGGGAGAAGTGCGAGATATACACCGACCATAAGAGTTTGAAATATTTCTTCACTCATAAGGATCTAAACATGAGACAGAGGCGTTGGTTAGAGCTGGTTAAGGATTATGACTGTGGTATCCTTTACCACCCGGGGAAAGCCAACGTGGTGGCAGATGCATTGAGCCGGAGGGGCCTAGGACAGTTGTATAGTTCCACCCAGATCTCAAGGGAGTTAGCAGATGCGATGATCAGGGAAAAGATAGAATTGGTGGTGGGCCAGTTAGCTAATATTACCTTGCAGTCGACCCTGCTAGAGAGGATTAAGGAGGGACAATTGGTGGATGCGCAGTTGCAGGAAGTTAGGCAGCATGTTTTAGCGGGGAAAGCTAAGGATTATTCCGTCTTTGAGACTGGTATGCTTCGATATCATGGGCGAATTTGTGTTCTAGCAGATGAGGGGATCAGACGAGAGATACTGGATGAGTCTCACACTACGCCATACTCGCTTCATCCGGGTACCACGAAGATGTATCAGGATCTATGGACATTATACTGGTGGCCCGGGATGAAGAATGATGTGGTAGAGTATGTGTCTAGATGTTTGACATGTCAGTAGGTGAAGGCTGAACATCAGCGACCAGTGGGATTGCTTCAGCCTTTGGGAATTCCTGAATGGAAGTGAGAAGATATCACAATGGACTTTGTGGGAGGTTTACCCAGGACAGTGGGACTTTGTGATTCAGTGTGGGTAATAGTAGACAGATACACCAAGTCAGATCATTTTCTACCAGTGAAGTCGACCTATACAGTGGAGCAGTATGCAGAGTTGTATGTGAGAGAGATAGTTCGTCTCCATGGGGTTCCAAAGTCTATTGTGTCTGATCGAGATCCTATCTTTACCTCTAAGTTTTGGGGAGCTCTGGAGAGAGCTATAGGGACCCAGCTGAAGTTTAGCACAACTTTTCATCCTCAGACTGATGGACAGACTGAGAGGACGATTCAGGTGCTAGAGGACATGCTTAGGGCGTGTGTGATTGATTTCGAGGGGTCTTGGAGTAAGTATCTACCATTGATTGAGTTCTCGTATAACAACAGTTATCAATCCATGATTGGAGTGGCTCCTTATGAAATGCTATATGGGAGAAAGTGTAGATCACCCATTCATTGGGATGAGATGGGTGAGAGGAGGTACTTAGGGCCAGATATGGTTCAGAAGGCTAATGAAGCTTGTTGACGCGGTTTTTCGCCAACAGGTAATTAAGAAAAGAAGAGAAAGGGATCAGTGCTAATGTTGAATCGAAACAGATATATGATCTTAGAAATGAAAAGGTGACTAAAGATACGTTTTTTAAGTGGTTCAAAGGTTAAAATCATTCTACTCCACTAGTCAGTATTATTGCTATATACTGGATATTTGATTACAGGGTATTTCTTACAAGAGATAATCCAACCCTTATCAACTCCCAGGGTCTCCATATTTATAGGAGAAGGCACCTGGGAGTTGGTAAGAAGGTCATCCCGTGACCTTCTTACCTATCGTATCAACTCTGTGACATTCATGATTAATTCCAAAACCTGACACATAAGTGTGGTCAAATCAATAGGTAAGGAGATAATGGGCCGCACGGCCTAACCCAGTCGTGGGTGTCTGAATACGCACGTTCCTGGTGCGTGTCTGAGAAGTCAGGGGCATATCAGACACGTGATGTTTGATATATGCACGTTTACCTTGCATGTGTTGACTTTACAAAGAGTCATAGCCTCCAAATCCAGCTCGGTCCACGAGCTGGATACCTGACTCGACCTTCGGCCTTCAGAGTCCGGGCTCAAGTCTTAGGCAATCTTGGCAAACCCTTGGGTTACCTCGAGCTAAGGAGGTATGATCTTATGACGGAAGCTCCGGTTTTGGGGATATCCACGAGGTAATCATGATTAGGCCGCATCTCAGCTCGCTAATCAACCCGTATGAAAATCAGGGCGTACATCTGCCCCCCCAAGCACTTGCTTGTGGTAAACGACGTCGCATAAGGCCATAGTAGGGGCTTTTAAGCTTCCCCATGAACCCTGCGCATTCCACACTTGACGCAGTCGCCTAATACATGGAACATCGTGGTTGGTGATGGTACATCTTCCGAGAACCGCATTTAATGGCCTAGCCCATGCCCTGCCGTCGTTTCGTATTTCGAGTGGAGGGCCTTGGATCCCACATCAGGGCCATCCAACGGCCCTCTATACGTGATCCTTCACGTATATAAAAGGGGTGGCCACCCTACGCATGGGCCACCCTTTCATTTGAAATTTCTCAGAACTTCTTTCCTTCTTCTCTCTTCATCTCAGAAGAAAAAGAAACCCTCTTCTCTGCGACCGCCATTCTTAGTGTTCAAGAAGCTCAGGCGTGAGGATTCCTTCGAATCTTTGGAGACAGCAACTCCTACGAAGCTCCAACCTAGGCGACACCTTCATTCACCTCCCAACCAAACACTCTGTAAGTCTCCTGACCATGCGTGTTTTGAAAATATTTTTCACTGTAGCTTAGGTAAATATTTACTGTAGCCACATGCAAGGGTTTATTGGTTTTTGTGGGTATGAAGGGTGAAAGCCTTTTAGGCTAGGGTATTTTTTGCTGTAGGAAATCGTTTAGGAGTATGGTTTATAGGATGCATTTTCTGGGTAGGAGTTTTGGAATTCCGGGTGCAAAACCGGGTAGCTTAGGGGACACGCTTCACAGGCGATTTTACCCTCTTTGCCTACTGAAACTTTCCCCCCAAGGAAAATTCTATCCTGACCCTCCTGACACACGAATTCTGAGTAATCAGGGATCTGTTGGGAGCACAAGCGCGTGTTCATTGAACCGCGTGGTCCCACTCTCCACGGGCTGGGCTTACCTCAGCTCGTGCAAATAACATTTGATTTTTCCTCATGTTTGGGTCGCCTTTTCTGAAATATTTTCTTTTGTTCGCTAGGCGACCAGATGGCACCAAAGAGGAACGCTCCCAAGCAGACCGTCGGCAGCTCGTCCTCCCAGCAAGACAAAGGAAAGGCGGTGATGCCAGACTCCTCGATCCCCACCTTTGGGCTGGCAGTGGAGCAGGAGCTCGAGGTGGCTCCTGATGCGTTCTTCGAGGCGGAGAAGATCGTCTCAAAGATTACCGACCAGACGAAGATCAATAAGATATTCCTCTCCCACAACATCGGGCTGGGGAGAGCGTTAGTGATTGCCCGACCTCCCGCGGAAGGCGAGCGGAGCTGCGCACCGCTTGACGAGGCATTCGCGGCCTGGAGCGGCGAGCATTTCAAGGCGGGGGCATTCCTCCTGCTGGACCAGTATTTTGCTGACTTCCTAAATTATGTGAAGTTCCAAGCTCGCCTTGATAAAGAGGCGCCCTCCAAGACCGGGGAAGGCTCTGGCGCAGCTGAGCAAGGCGAGACGGCGACCTCCAAGGGGCCACCTGGCGGAGCTTAGGGCGTTTATTCTCTTGTGCCCTTTACTATTTTTTAATATTTTTTGTGTAACCTTTGCATGGGGTGCTTCCACCTCGAGACAATTTGATTCAACGCTTTTAATTGATCCTCTTTCTTGCCCTTATGCATTTTGGTTACAGTTTTTTGAAAAACTTAGTTTGCGTTAATCTTTTATCCATATCTCGAGCTCTTTAGGAAGAACAACGATCAATAGATTTAAATCAACTTCTAAGTTTTATGACCCGGTTATGATCAGGAACTTAATTTGAAAACTTAGTTTGCGTTAACTTTTATCCATATCTCGAGCTCTTTAGGAAGAACAACGATCAATATATTTAAATCAACTTCTAAGTTTTATGACCTGGTTATGACCAGGAACTTAATTTGAAAACTTAGTCCGCGTTAACTTTTATCCATACCTCGAGCTCTTTAGAAAGAACAACGATCAATAGATTTAAATCAACTTCTAAGTTTTATGACCCAGTTATGACCAGGAACTTAATTTGAAAACTTAGTTCGCGTTAACTTTTATTCATATCTCGAGCTCTTTAGGAAGAAAAACGATCAATAAATTTAAATCAACTTCTAAGTTTTATCACCCGGTTATGACCAGGAACTTAATTTGAAAACTTAGTTCGCGTTAACTTTTATCCATATCTCGAGCTCTTTAGGAAGAACAACGATCAATAGATTTAAATCAACTTCTAAGTTTTATGACCCGGTTATGACCAGGAACTTAATTTGAAAACTTAGTTCGCGTTAAATTTTATCCATATCTCGAGCTCTTTAGGAAGAACAACGATCAATAGATTTAAATCAACTTCTAAGTTTTATGACTCGGTTATATCCAGGATATGACTTAGTTAGTGTTAATCCTTATCCATATCTCGTGTTTTTTAAGAAAAACAACGGTCAATCGATATGAATAAACTTCTAAGTCATTAAGGAGACCTGGTTATATCCAGGTACCATATGCCCCCCAAGTAACTGGGAAAGGGTCTTTCGTGGTTACTTTAGATTACACTTGCAAACATGTACAAAAAGCTGATTCTCATTAATATATAAAAAATGGCCCTCCAGGCCTTACAAGTGAATCATTGATAATATTTCTTTAAATGGATGGCGTTCCAAGTCCGCGGGACTGCCCCTCCATCAAGCCGAGCTAACTTATAAGTTCCCTCCTTAATGATTTTGATGACCTGGTACGGTCCTTCCCAGTTTGGTCCCAAGACTCCATCTTTGGGATATTTCCCGGGCAGGAAAACTCTCCTTAGGACCAAGTCGCCAACGCTAAAGGCGCGCTTTTTGACTTTGGAGTTGAAATAGCGAGTGATTTTCTGCTGATAATGGGCGAGCTGGAGTTGCGAATCTTCTCGCCTTTCATCAACTAGGTCAAGGGAATTGCATAGTAGCTCGTGGTTGCGGTCCTGGTCGTAAGATTGGACCCTATGCGAAAGCACCTTAACCTCCATGGGGAGGACTGCCTCACTCCCAAAGGTTAGGGAAAAAGGAGTATGACCCGTAGGAGTCCGATGTGAGGTCCGATATGCCCATAGGACCTGGGGGAGCTGTTCTGGCCAGAGCCCCTTCGCTTCATCTAATCTCTTCTTGAGGCTCGCCTTTAGAGTCTTGTTGACAGCTTCGACCTGGCCATTCGCCTGAGGATAGGCCACGGAGGAGAAACTTTTCACAATTCTGTACCTTTCACAAAACTCGGTGAACAGGTTGCTGTCGAACTGAGTACCATTATCGGAGACGATCTTCTTGGGCAGGCCGAATCGACAGATAATGCTTTTAACCACGAAGTCAAGCACTTTTTTGGACGTTATCGTTGCCAAAGGTTCTGCCTCAGCCCACTTCGTAAAGTAGTCGATGGCTACCACGGCGTAACGGACCCCGCCCTTTCCAGTGGGGAGGGCGCCAACCAAGTCTATCCCCTAAACGACAAACGGCCATGGGGACGAGATCATCTTTAGCTCAGCTGGAGGAGCTTGGGAAACTGCGGCGAATCGCTGGCACTTGTCACACCTCTTCACGTATGAAATTGAGTCTTTGGACAGAGTTGGCCAGTAATACCCTTGCCTCAGGACCTTTAAGGCCAAGCTCTGCCCACCAGCGTGGTCTCCGCAAAAACCCTCATGCACCTCCTGCAGGATGGCCTTTGCTTCACCTGGAAGAACACATCGTAGGAGAGGCAGGGAGTGCCCACGCCGGTATAACACCCCATCTACTATCGTATACATGGGAACTTGATAGAGTACTCGCCGTGCATCATTACGCCCTTCAGGCAGCTTTCCCTCGACGAGATACTCAAGGATGGGGGTCATCCAGGTCGGCCTGGCATCGATCATCTCGACCTCCGTCCTGACATCTACTATGCTTGGTTTCTCCAAGAACTCTATTGGTACTAACCCCAAGGTCTCTGTTTCCCCAGAGGTGGCGAGCTTGGCAAGAGCGTCTGCGTTAGCGTTCTGCTCCCGAGGTATTTGTTCGATTGAGCCTCGCTCAAACACGGACAGCTCAGCTTTTACCTTTGCCAGATAGGCGGCCATCTTGGGTCCCCGTGCTTGATATTCACCCAAAACCTAGTTTACCACGAGTTGGGAGTCACTGAAGCATTGGACGGAGCCCGCCCTCAACTCCTGGGCTATCCTTAGCCCGGCCAGCAAAGCTTCGTATTCGGCCTCGTTGTTGGAGGCCATGAATCCGAACCTCAGTGCCGAGTGGAATCTATGTCCCTCGGGGGATATCAAAATAATCCCAGCTCCGGAGCCGTTCTCGTTAGATGAACCATCCACAAAGATCCTCCACGACGCCCGGGGCGAGTTGATTTGGGGCAAGTCTTCTGCGGGATCCTCCTGGAATCCCGTGCACTCTGCCATAAAATCGGCCAGGGCCTGACTTTTTATAGCAGTTCGCGGAGTGTACAAAATCTCGAGGTGGCGAATGGAAGTGACGGCCTCAAACGCCATGAGCGTAGGTCGTCCTAAGATCACGTTGTATGCAGCGGAGTAGTCGATGACCACGAACTCGAGGAGCTAGGAGACTATCCGAGATCCTTCTCCTAGGGTGATCACCAGCTCGATCGTCCCTATTGCTGCTGATCCCTCTCCCGAAAAACCATACAACATCATGGAGGTCGCCTTCAGCTCGGCGACGGTCAAACCCATCTTCTCTAACGTGGATCGGAATAGGAGGTTCACCGAGCTCCCGTTATCCATCAGCACCCTCCTCACTCTTCGATTGGCGAGCTGAACTGCCACGACCAAAGGGTCATTTTGAGGGAATTGGACATGGCCCGCATCTTCCTCTGTCAAAATGATCGGTTGCCTCTCCAATCGCTGCTGCTTTGACTGACGCTGCTCCAGGATGAACTCTACTTCGTTATGAGCCTTTAGTTCGTTCATGTATCTCTTCTGGGCACTCCTGCTCGTGCCGACCATATGCGGACCTCCAGAGATGGTGGATATCTCTCCTCCAACCACGGGAGGAGGGACGTCCTGATCTATCCGAGGCCCGGGCTGACTGGCCGGGACTTCTGGAGTAGGTCGACTTGCTGGAACCCTGTTCCATGCGTACTGAGCCAAGGGGTCGGCTCGAATGAGAGTCTCGATCTCGTCTTTTAAATGCCTACAATCGTCGGTATTGTGGCCAACATCGTTATGAAAACGACAAAACTTGGAGGTGTCTCTCTTCCCCTTGTGGTGCTTTAATGGCTTCAGCCTCTTCCTGGGGACTCGAGTAGAGTTAGCTAGGAAGATATTCTCCCTAGACTGGGTGAGCTCTGTATAAGTCGCGAAGACGGGCTTGACTTTGTCTACGGACTTATTCTTCTTTTGGCTGTGCTGACTGTTTTTGCCATTTCCCTTTCTTTTGCCTCCACCGGGCTGGTTGTTCTGTGTGATGTTTTGGGTCGCTGCCACAACCTCCGTCCCCACTCCAGCGGGCTGTTCGGGGACCTGGCTGGTTCCCGCAGCTGACTTCGGCTTCCTCCAAGTTAATCCATTCTTGGGCCCTGTTAAGGAATTCGTTAACCGAGCTGACTCCCTTCCTTTGTATATCCTTCCAGAGATCTCCTCCGACGAGGATTCCAGTTCTCATGGCCATGAGCTTGGAGCTATCATCCACGTCTCTGGCTCGAGCAGTGACGTTCGCAAATCTGCTCAGGTAGGCCTTCAGAGTCTCATCGGGCTGCTGCCTCACGTTAGCCAGGGAGTCGGCCTGAACACGGGCAACCTGGGAGGCTCGGAATGCCCTTTTGAAGTCTACCGAGAAAGTCTTCCAGGAGCTGATTGACTGTCTTTTACTTTGCTTGAACCACTGCCTGGCAGGTCCAGTCAGTGTGGAAGGGAAGATTAAACATCTCAGCTCGAGGCCAATATTGTGGGCCATCATTAGGGTGTTGAACATCCCTAGATGGTCCGATGGGTCTCCGTCCCCACTGAACTTTGACAGATGCGACATATGGAAATCAGATGGGTACGCCGTTGCTGCTATGCTGGACCTAAAGCTCCTCAATCACTTGGGGGGCATATAAGGTATCTAGTGAGCAAAGCATATCAAAAGGTATGTAAACACACGAGAAAAATAAGTGAAAGCATGTTGGGGTACTTAGAGTATTTTTCAAAATTTTGTTATTTTGTTAAATCAAACTAAAGTACTATGCTAAGTTCGGTCATGCGAACAAGTGTTATAATAAAATGCAAGTATTATAATATCAAAAAGGAATCCCTTTACACCGCGAGCAGTTACTGCTCGGATGTAATTGTTTGTTAAAAGGAAAAAAGGCTGCCCATGCAGCAATAAAAATAGAAATTGTCTTTACATCACGACCCGTAGGTCGTGTATCTAAAAGATAAAGAAAGAAAAATAAAAACACTACGAGGTAGGAGGGTCTTGGGGAGTGTCCTGGTCGACAGTAGTTCCAGCTTCATTTTCCGCGCCATCAATCCCCGTTGCTAAGGAGATTTCTGGGGAGGCATGAATGTTGGCTCTTTCTTCTTCCTCTAGGCGAATAGTGCACCGGGCTATTTGAGTTTGCCTCAGGTGCTCGAAAAGATAATTGAAGTTGGCCCCACGATTATGCTTCCAAAACTCATAGAAGCAAAGGTGGGTGGCTTCCCTATACTTCTCCAAGTTGCTGGCATTAGTCTCCTCAAGCTCCTTGAAGCGCCCCTCTAGCTCCTCAGTCTCCTTTCTACTTGCAATCAGATCAACCTCAAGTTGTTTGGCCTCTTGGCAGTTAAGTCTAGCACACTCCCTAAACTTCTCTTTGTCTTCATTGGCTTTGGCCAGGGCAGTCTGAAACTGATGATGCTCTTTGGCCAGCTTAGAGTTTTGCTCGAGCAGTTCAGTGTTCTTTCTGAGCAGTTCTGTGTTTCTCTCGAGCAATTCAACATTTTTCCCCTTGAGCGCCTTCATATCCTCAGTGTGCTTGGAATTAGAGTCTTTGGTCTAGGTGACCAAAGCCCCTATGCGGTGCCAACCAGCAGTTATAGTCAGCAATCCCTGCAATCAGATAAAGATGTAAGATGACGACAGAAAATGACGATAAAATAAGTCAGTGATAGGAAGCAGCTTACACTGGTTATCTCGTTCAACCCTCGGTTTATTATCTGATCGGCCTCCATGGAGTTGGTGTCGACAATGGCATCTCGGCTGCATTTGTGTTTTGAGAGTTTGCATATTCTCTCTCTGGCCGAGCCAACTACGGTGTTGGTCAGGGCGTCTTTAGGTTGATCGCAAGGTATCTGGTCAGTTGGCGCTGGAGGGATAGAATTCTGGTCGGCTGGTGTAGGTGGAGAATGTTGGTCGAGTGGTGCCGGAGGGGGCGTTGTTTCTTTTGAGGGAGTAGCAGCTGGAAGGTCATCAGTCCGGGCCTTCTTGGTTGAAGGGGCCTTGCTGCTTTCTCCGCGGCGTCGCTTGCTCTCTTTCTTCCTACTCAAGGGAGCAGCAAGTGCGGTGTAGTGATCAAACATATCTCCAGACGACATATCTGCAAGTAAGGAAGCATTGCGAGCAGTTAGACAATATGTA
Organism: Humulus lupulus; assembly: GCF_963169125.1. NCBI lineage: Eukaryota > Viridiplantae > Streptophyta > Magnoliopsida > Rosales > Cannabaceae > Humulus > Humulus lupulus. The sequence goes on from NC_084793.1 coordinate 131,252,106, forward strand.
TAGATGGAGTTAAAAATGAAAGCAAGGAAATTATAAGTAAAGTACCTGTGCTATAAATATTGGTCGCTACATTACTTACTGAACTATTGCTACACTCACTCACTGATTGGAATAAATATGAATTTAAATTTGGAGTGTACTTAAAGTTGTCGTCCCCGTAAAATAAATGACAGGGAATGGGCAAACTATCTAAAAGTGAGAAAACAATACCGTTCTCGTCTGAAAACTCTCTGACGGGTGCAGGCGGTTCGAATACTTTTTTTTTACTTTCCCATAGGGGCCGGGGGAGCATCTGCTCGCAGGGTGCTGGAGGGTTCCTTGATTGTCACTCCAGTTGTCCTCTCCTTAGGGGCTGCGACACGTCTGGGTGCTGCTCAGGAATTCCTTCACCAGTGGCACTTCCACCGTTGACTCCCTCATGTCCTGGTGAGGTGCCAGAAGCCTAAATAGGCTTAAGTTGGCTTCAGTGACCAGCTGTTTGATGCTTTTTTCTACGTCAATCATGCTAGCCAATGACGCTGCTCGAATCTCCATTTCTGGAGTAGGAGATGGTTGCAGCCATGGACCTAAAGAGTGCTAATTTTCTAAGGAAGATGTAGATAAAATAAAAGGAAATAAACAACCAGAGAATAAAGAAGTTACCTCCTTGGGTGAAGGCTAGGTTGTTGGCGACCAGGTCAGTAGTTAAAAAGTACTCTTGGTAGTACTTTCCTACATTGGACTTGTAGGTAGTCTCACTCAGGAAGGTGCGGGTCGATTCCTGGTGGCAGAAATGAAAAACCCCGTGTTGTCCTGGTTGGGGTTAGATTTAAGATCAAACAAGTAGTTGACCTCATGCGGTGTGGGGACATGCCACTTTTTATGGCTATAAAGGATATAGAGTGCGAAAAGCATTCTATACCCGTTTGGGGTTATTTGGAAAGGAGCGACCCCGAAGTAATTGGCCACTCCCTTGAAGAAAGGATGGAGAGGCAGGATTGCTCCTGCCTCAATGTGATATCTCGACCTGGCGCTGAAGGCGCCGCCGGGCAGGTTTGCCCACTGATTGGTGGAAGGTAAGAATAAAGTTACCCCAGAAAGTCCATATTCCTGAGGAAATTGTTTAGCATCCTAGGAGCAAGGTACCATTCGATGTCTGGTCGAGTTACATCGTGGGGGCGGGCCTGTCTTTGGATTTCAGGATCAGTATTTTCAGCTCGACCGCTGGTCGAAGGAATTTAAGCCCGAGAAGCAGGCTGATTTACAGAGGGTTTGGTTGGTTTCTTTTTCCAGGCGATGGATTTTACTCTACCCATATTTGATGGATTGGATGGAGGTCTGTTGGTTGGAATATGAGAAAAAGGGATCTTCGGTATAAGTAAAGACGGTTGTTCTTCGTCCACGAGCAGTTGGGCGAGCAGGTCGTCGTCAATTGGCCTCTCACCTCCCCACGGATCTTGCATGAAAATCTGCGAATAGAGAGGGGAGATGAGAATCTACAGCCTAAAAGACCAAGAAGTGTTAAGAGTTGGAATAACGCTGCTCGTGTATAAAAGTTAAGCTTTTATACGACCAGCAGCATTCTGACAAAAACAATAAATTCTATATGAACAGTTTGGAAAACGGATCAAAAAGCAGAAATAAAAAGTTTTTTTAGGAGAAACTTTTTCGACTCTGAATGGGCGGGAAAAACCCAGTTTTTCTACAGGCATAAAAATCAAAATTTTACTTCGATTTTATGCCCTAAATTGATTATCCTGACTACCAAACTGATTCCTAACCCCAGCAAGATGTTATTTTCCTACCGTATTTAGCGCAGATCAACATACCCATTTACCCCGAAACAATTTTGCAAGAACAAACAAAAATGTTCAAGAACTCAAAACCTAAAACAAAGGAAAAATAGGCACAATACAACATATCAGAAAGGAATTGATCAGAAAACTTACTTCGATGAAAGATTGGAGTGAAGATTTCAAATGATTGGACGGGCGTACCTTGGTTCAGCGAATTTTTCTGGGTCTGTGTTGCTTTGTTCTTCAGAGTTCTTGAGGACAAGAGGATAAGTAAAAAGTGAAAAGTGAAAAGAATGAGTTATTTATATTGATCGCGGTGTTGTAAAAGAGGTAATGATGGGATTAAATTTTCAAGGCATGGGGAAGCACGATAGCCGTCAGACAACTTTTGGGAAACTGAAAAGACATGATTAGTTGCTTTTTTCGAGAAGGCATGGACGGCTCTGACAGATTTGGTGGGGTACGCGAAGGGTCAGTCTCCTAAGTTTACTTTATGTTGGTCGCAGTAAAATAAACCTGGGGGGCAAATGTTTAACCAAAAATGGCTCCTGATGACGTGGCAAGAATTTCTTACACGTGGTTGGCACGTGGCAGTTCTGAAGTGAAGGGACACTATTCGCGCTATCGAGCAGATGATTATTGCTTCATCAGATCCTGCGTTTAGATGCGACCAGGCTGGTCACATGCTTCTATTTACTTCCTTTAAGATGCACAATCTTTTAATAACTACATTGAATATATTTTCTTTTTATTGCCTTGATACGCTGATATTAAGGGTAATTAAGGCCCATCGGCCCATGGAACCTCCTTGAGCCTATAAATAAGAATGGGAAGGCTCGAGGAAGGGACTTTTGGACTCTTAGACTTTTAATCTTTGTATTCAAAGAGAAAAGTATAGTGCAATTATCCACGAAAGGTTGTATTATTCCTAAGGCTTGTGAAACTCAAGAACCCTAGTTCTTTGATCACAGTATTAGGATCCAATATCAATAAGAACACTAAGTGGACGTAGGTTATTACCACATAGTTAGGGCCGAACCACTATAAATCACTTGTGTCACTTTCTTCCCATTTGATTCTCTTCTTGGTTTTTTTTTTTGTTCTTTGTTGTTATTTTGACTCCGTGTCGTTGGCCAAATTAAGGGTCAACAGGTTCATGGTCCACATATCACATCTGTCCTACACTATCAAGGGCAAGGATTGTTGGATATACTTATACATGATCTTATTTATTTTCATGTAAATATATATTAAACAAATTAATATAAGAAAACATAGAAAATGTTTCTATAATTTAATTAAATAGAGATAATGATAAGGACACTTACATTATATGCAGCGGAATAAATAAGTTATTCCTTCAGTTTCTCTAACCCTTGTGTCCTTTCTGTCGCAGGGTATCACCAAGAAACTGAATCGATCTTCAAATTTCTTCACAGTCCTCCAGAGTATCCTTAGAATCACCTAGACTAGGGTGGGCAATTCTCGATACATGAGATAGATACATAGAGAAGAAGAGAAGAGAACATATAGGCTTAGAAATGAATTTTGTTGTAAAGAGAGTCTAAAACCCTAAAGTATCAAAACTAGATGTTCTGTTCACTTGTTTTCAATAAGGGTGAACATTTGACCCGCAAAACCCGCCCAACCCGAACCCCGAGAACCCAAATTTTTGGAAAACTTGTTCATTTCGGGCTTAATCCAATCCGAACCCGATATATGTCAGGTCGGGTTCGGGTTTAAAATTCAACCCGAACCCGACCAAAATTAAAAAAAAAAAAACTTGAAAAATAAGATTACAACCCTAAATCTGAAAAATATTTATTTATCTTCTCTTTCACTCTCACTCACGCACGACCCCTTTTCTTCTCAGCTGAGCTGCCTTCACCACCACCAGATCAACTCTTCTTCTCGCCTCGCCTCCCTCATTCACACCACCAGCCCCCCTTCTCTCTCACGCACGATCAAGAGAAGAAAGACCCACCCACCCACCCACCACATCCTCAGCATGCGAGTCGGACAGGGAGCACGCCAGCCACCACCAGCCAGCCTTGTCTCCTCCCTTCGCCGCCACAGCACCACCACAGGCCAGCTTCATCTCCTCTCTCTCTCTCACTATATATATATATTTTTCTCTCTCTCTCTCTCTCTCTATTACATAAGCTGTTGTCAAAGCTCTTAAGGCTTATAATGAAAATTCTCATGTTATATTGTTAATGACCAGATTAGCTATGAGATCTGTTTTAGACTGTGCATTATTTTCTTGAGGTGCTAATACAATTTCTACTATTGGGTTGATGAAGGACAAAAAATTTCTCTTACAAGTCATAAGTGTTTCAAAATTGTTCAATTAATGAATAAAACAAAGAGAAAGGAATCTCCTTCCTTGGGTCTATTAATTGATATATTTTTTTTAGCACTTTACTGCTTTGAACTTTATATTTTTTTTTGGGTGATTCTTCCAAACATCACCCAAAAAAACAAAGTACCCCACCATTATAAGCAAAACGCACCAACCAATTGGTTTCTTGGTTCTTTGGTTCTCAATAATAATAGTATTTTGATGCATATCAATGTGGGGTAGCTAGGTCATAAAAGTGTAAAAACAAACTATAAAAATTAAAAAAGTGTAAAAAAAAATTGGATTTTTGCAAAATTGGGCTTTTCAGCCCAAAACACAGCAAGCCCAGCTCAACCCGAACGAAACCCGAAACCCAAACCGAAAAACCCGAAACCCGAAAATTTTGGATCGGTTTCGGTACTATTTTTCTTCACCTGAAACCCGCAAAACCCGAACCTGAAACCCGAAAATCCGACCCGTGTGCACCCCTAGTTTTCAACTCTCACTTAGTATTCTTTTTATGGGCTCAATTAAGTCACTTATTTAATTAAAAAAATCAATAAAATAATAGGTAAATACAACCCTTAGGTCAAAATTCTCATGGGCTATAGGCCCGTGAAATTTCTCATTTAATTATAAGCTCGTTGGACATAAATTAAAGGCCCGTATTTTTTTTTCTATTGATTAATTAATTAAATAATTATTTAAATCCTTTATCAAATTAATTATTTATAATTTAAACATTGATTTAAACTTATTTATTAATTTAGACACCAATTTATCTTAATTAAAAATTCTGTCCTAAAATCTTTTTTCTTCTCTAAATTTCATAACTCTGTGAAATTATAAAAAATTGATCTGGTTAACTTTGATAATTCTAATTGATAATTAAATCAATTAATTGAGACTATCTAGATGATTTTATCTAAGGTATTGTGGGGACCATGGGCCTATGAAATCAAACTCCAATAAGTCATTATAAATTTAACAAATAAATTTATAAACTTTTTAAATCCTCGTGACTCCACTAAAGACTTGGAATTGCACTCTTGATTCATGGAACACTCTACGTTATTAGTTATCCATTATTACAACCATAATTACTACTTGATCATCTATAAATGATCTACAATGAGATGAGACTAAAATATTGTTTTCCCCCTCATTGTATTTTATCCTTAAAACACCTAGTTCCTTGTAAATGATATTTTAGTAAACTAATATTAATTACTGAAATGAGATCTCTATCATTTAACACCTCGAACCAAACTAAAAGGAAACCATAGTTTTACTTCTTCATCAGAAGCTATAGATGTTCATGTCTATGATTAACACTCCCACTCAATTATATTATTGAGTTCCCAAGATGTGAGTATGGGCTAGTCCGTAGGGTAAGCTGGTAACGAACAAGTCAAAGAACTCAAATAATATAATCAGTTAGAATATTAACCACTCAGAATTAACATTGAATTGACATATGGTCAACTATATAATATGAATAGAATAGATAATAACGGTATGTTTACTTATCTATCTAAAGTCAATATCTGTACAGCTTGATGTAACAAATACATCTGATCTTATCTACTTTGCTAATGTTCTGGAAAGAACATAACACTATAATCTGTTAGTAGATCATATTGTAGATTAGCAGGCCAGTGTAAATCCTGTGCACTGACTAATCTTTGGACTAACTTATTTTTGATCATATAATCATATTTATATTCCATTGTGATTACGTCACTATAAATATGATTAGCTATATGATCAGAATTTAATAGAAGTTTATTTTAAATAAATAATCATGAAAATAAAACATGTGAGCAAAGTGATTGACTAAGTCAAAAATGATTTCTATTCTTTTATTGACAATAAAATGAGATTACAAAGAATTTGAGTTTTAATTAGGGTATAAAACCCCAACAAGGATGTCAAAAGAAAGATTTGTAGAGAGAATGACTTAATGACAAAGAATTAATTTTCCAAGGCAAGGAAATAATTATGTGATAATTATGGGCAATTGATTAATTATGAAATAATTAATTATTTAACTATATAGTTTTTATTTTGAAAAATTATAGGTAAAAATAAATATTAATCATGTTTAGATTAATATAAAGATAGATTATAATTATCTTATTTATAATTAGATATTTATTTATTTAAAACTGATATTTTAAGATAAAGTTAATTTTGAATTAACTCATATTTATTTTGGGATAAATATATTGTCTTAAATATTAATTAAATAAACAAATGAGAAAATTAGGGGAAACCCTAATGTGGCTCACGTTACTCACTGTATTGCATAGTGAGTGGCACCACACAGAGATATTTCCTATCCCTGACATTTGAATTTTAAATAATTTGTTAATTTAATTGTTCTTTTTTTAAAATATGATTTAAATTAAATATGTTATAACTGGATAGCTTTAATTTAAATAAAATAAAGATTAATTAAATTAGTTAATTATCTTTATAAACCTGTAAAGAGGCGATACTTTTCAAGAGGTGGTTTTCATAGACGGTTACACTATCTCTTTAAATAAGAAAGCGATAGTTTTTTCTAAACCTAAAAAATTATTCAATACATCTTCTCTCAATCAAACATCTCTAGATCTAAAATGTTGAGTACATCTATTCAATCCTACGTGCTCACGCACGTCCGTGCGTGTTTGAGGATTGGTTTGGAAGATCAAGGTGTAAGCTTTTAGAATCTGGATTGGAAAATTGTTGATTTATACAAAAATATTCGTGGATATTTGATAGGCTTCAAGAGGTAATCTCTAATATATTTGTATGTGATTTAATATATCTATATATGTATAATCCTGACTGGTATTAATAATTTTATTTAAAAAAAAAAAACTCATTCTGTTGCGTATCTCTGATTTACACTTTTAATACCATTAATAGGAGCCTATTGCTCACTTATAAAATACCATTTTCTATCAATTTTCTATCCACAAAGCACTTGGCTAGAAAATACACCATATAGGGTTGATAATTCCAGAGAGTTATTTTCTTGAGAGATCCCTTAGTTCTTAGAGGATAGGGGGAAATAAGCTTTTGGATAAAGTTTTGAACCTTGTTCAAGTTGGTGATCCCCACTACTCTACACTTTGGTTGTGTGAGAGTTTGTGTTCATTCTTTTGTTCTTCTTGTTCTTATGTACTTGTATTATTATTGTTTTGAGTTTGTGATCTTCCTCTTCTACATCTTTCTATTTACTTGTATTTTGAGTAATTGAGTTGTAACATTACTTTTATCAAATATCTTATTTATTGTATTCTCGCTTAGAGTTGTATTTTGTTTTTCCATATTTCCATTGAATATAATATATTCTCTAACAAATGTAATACTAAAAATTGTATCAAATTTAGTATATGCCAAAAATTAGTCTAAATAATAACACAAAATATAATATATTACTATTTTTTAATAAAATATTGTTGACGCCATTTTTCGTCAACTTAGAAATGAAGAGCAATTAAAAAAAAATACCAGAGGAAACAAACAATATAGACACAATTTTTTACGTGGTTTAGCAGTTAAAATTTGTCTAGTCCACGAGTCTGTGTTATTCACTTGTTGGAATTCTCTCAAAGCTCTCTGGAAGCAATTTTACAGAGTCTTCCATACCAATTTCTCCATCCTTACAAATGAATTGTTCCACTATATTTATAGAGTGGTTCACCGAATATCTTCCCACGGATTTCAGGGAGTTATGATACAAATCAATTAAAATAAATACAAATAAACGCACATGGTTATTATATAAGCGTATAAATCCCATGATATTTGTGATTTAATAACAGATTACATCTGATTCCTTAAACATAGGGATTTTACAACAATAAACACGTTCACACATAGCTTACGAGCTTGGACACTAGACTTACACGCCTTTGAGACCGTTCACCCATTGTGAGCTTGCCACCTCGGTTCGCCTATGTTCTCAACAAGTAATGTTGTCGAGATCATCCTCTACGAGCTCACAACGCTCGAGCTCGAACCGTCTTGTCTGATGGTAGGAGATTTATACAAGTGTTGAACTATTGTCATTGTGAGCCTGACTTATAACCTCGGAACTCCTTCGAGACCACGTAGTTTCTGAGTTCACCAATTCTGATGTTGTCGCATTTACTGCTTTGCGAGACTGTCCTTGACTTTCTCATTAATGCTGATTACATGACGAATTTTCTTATCTTGACGAATTTTCTTATCTCATTAATGCTGATTACATGACAAATTTTCTTATCTTGAGCTTACACCTTACGAGCCCGAGTTCGAGATCAAAATCTCCATTCTTGAAATCTAGGTGTAACATTTTGCCCCCTCAAAAGTATCAGTTCGAATATTATGAGAAGGAAACTTTTGAACTGCCACTTTTGAAAATTGAGCCACCTACCACACTCGAGTGTGGACACGCGTTAGCTATGGGTTGCTTAATCAGAGTACTTGAGTACTTTTTTCAACACACCCATGTCCTTTCACATTTTAGCTTTTTGCCGCCATTGTTACATTTGCACCCGACCGTCTGATCAAATACCGAATCCAGCCAAAGGCCAAAATTCGCTCGACCCTTGACCTCCTTCTGGGACATATATATATAGTCACTTTCTCTTCTTCCTCACTTTCATCTTTACGCTTCAAGTTTAAAGAAAAATAAAGACGAACCAAAGTCGAAAAACTTTTTTTTTTCTCTTTGCATGTTCTCTAAACCAAGAAGACAAAACAACCTTGGCATTTTCGACTTCGTGAGATCATTCTTGCAACTGCTTCTACAGTCGTCGATTTCACTGTATTCGCAAGCTTTTGTGTGTAAGTCTCTGTTCTTGAGCCTCGTACTTCTTTTTCTTCGGGCATTTTTATGTTTCTTCTGCACCGTGAGCATATTTACTAGTTTTTCACTAGTTTTATAAGGATATTTGTAGCAATTAGTAGTCTTAGCAACATTGTTTAGCTGATACTACACGAACTTTTAATTCAAAGTTATTTTTGTCAACACCGTTCTAAAACCCAGATTTAGTGTAAAAAATGTAAACATAGGGTTTTTTCAGATTAAGGGTAGTGTATCATGTAAGCCAAGAAACGGGGGTTCTGTATTAGGGTTTTTAATTGCACAAATCCCAAAATTATCACCTTTTTGGGTAACCGTCAACTTTATCCCTAAAAATCCGAGATTCTTAAAATGAATCCAAACTTTCCCACTCTCATGTTAAGTACACGCTCGAAGCCCGAACTTTACAATAGTTTGGGGTTCCACTTCGAATTCAATATGTCCTTTAAAGACCTCGGTCTCGATTGAGCTTACTTTGTGATCTCGGGCTTTCGAGCTCGAATCACCAAAATTGTATTCTGTAATTCCTTGCATGCCTGGCCCTTACCCTTTTTTTTCTTGTTAGATGTCGCAGAACTCTGAGAATCGGTGGGGGTTAGTGCTCGCAATTCCTTACTCTCCATCAACTCCCAGTCTGGAGTCTCTCTTCACTCGAAACCAGCGACTGATACGCGAGCACCACGCGAGGTGCAAATAAGAGGACATCCGAGACAATTTTTGATGTCAGATTGATGAAGTCGAGGAAAGAAAAAGGAAGAAACTTTGGGTCGTGATTTATCCAGATCTGGACCCCGAGATCAGACCTATCTTGCTCGATCCCAAATTCAAAGTCATTATTGCTTACGAGCCTGGTGCAGTTTGCTTCTTGCTGATGGAGGACCCTTCAGATCGCCCTTCTACTTCTCGAGCGACATCTATTCCGATCCTGCAAGAGGGTTTTTTTGAGGCAGAGCATTATTGGAGCTCGGTCACCTCAACGAGCCAAATCTCTGAGATTCTAGCTCTCCACGACCTAAAACTCTTCGGCGCACTGATGTGTCAACCTGCGACTCCAAACAAGCGGAGCTGCTACGCCCCGGGTGATGGCAAACCTGACAGCAAGATTAAGCTCGCGACCTGGAGTTGTGAGCATATGAAGGCAGGGGCACTACTTCCCCTAAAATTCTTTTTTAAAGATTTTCTGGATTTTGTTGGGCTCCCCCCGTTCCAACTCCAGACCAATTCTTATAGGGTTCTCTCCGCCCTCAAGTCCCTATACCATGAGCTGAAGTGGGTAGGACCCTCACCACAAGAGATTCTGTATCTCTTTTGTTTGAAAAGAAACCCCTCCCGAGCTCGGGGAGGGGATGGCTTCTACTTTTTGTCGAGCTATCTGAAGGAGAAGAAGATTTTTGAGGATATTCCAAACCATCCTCCAAACTTCAAGATGGCCTTCTTCTGGATGGATGGCTTCACTCCTTCCAAATTCTATTCATTCCAACGTATCCGTAAGTACTTACACTTATCCTTTTCCTTTTCGTTTAATGACTAGGCTCGAAATAATAACACGTATGCATTTCTTCAGCCAACTATCACCGTCCCACCCCTTTAGAGTCAATGGTGGAGCACAGGACAGCTCTGCTCCAACTACTGTATGGTCGACGCTCCCTATCCTATCTTCTCCATGAAGAACGGATTCAAGCCTGTGACCTCTTGGAACAAGACCAGTCGACAGATGATGTTACCTACCGCAAGTACCTCAAGTGGGAGAACGTGTGACTTCCCACTGAGAGACTTCCCCCGATACAGAGGTCTTCGAGCTCACGGGCCCGTCCTCCTGTGGCTCGCTGTCATGATCGGCCTAACTCAGGAAATGAAGCCCAAGATGAGGCTTCGAGCTCGGGTGGTGGAGGTAAAGTAATACTTAGCTCTGCTATGTGGTCTCCTTCCTTGCTTAAGCACAAGCCCGACACTCTGATCCTATTCCCGGATCTTAGGGATAACTTTCATGCTTGGTCTTGGGTAGAGTATATGGTGCATAGGTTCGATAGTTGGTTAGGAAAATTCCAAACCATGTATATATTAAACGAAGTTTGGGATGGGGTCACTGTTCAATATTGGACCAATGTCTATAGAGACCTTTCATGGTTATCTTTCACATATAGGGAAGGGACTCCCCCAGCGTCCTCTGAAGATAGGGGGATTTCTTAGTCGCTGAGCACAAGCTCGAGGGAGAGTACCAGTTAGGTTTCTATTTGGTGATTAAAATTAAGATGAAAAGTTCTAAACTATGAACTCAATTTAAATAACTATAATAGAATAATAAATTAACTAATTGAAAATCAATAATAAAAAGCCTAGGAATTAATTTCATCAACTTTTCATTCTATTAATTTTACTAATCAATTCTAAATCTCTTCTTCCTATTCTAATAGCAGGTTAACATAATCGATTTCTATTTTTTTTTCAAGATATAAGATCTCAGCCTATATGTAGGTTTTCTACATTTCTGTGATAAACTTAAACATATAGAAGGCATTAAGCATGGAAACCTAATTACAACACAAGTCATACATGTACTTTCGTCTAATATGCAACCTATGTCTATATAATGATAGCATATTCAATTCTCATCTTTTGAATTTTGAATCAAAACCATTAAATAAAGTAAATAGTGATAAAGTATTTACTAACATTAAACAAACATCATATAGATTAGAATAGAGAAGAAGTATCAATAGAACATCATAATAAAATTAAATTGAAATTCAAGTGACTACATTAATCCCTAGATAAAAGATTTAGTTCATAGATAACATGATGAAAATGAAATTAAAATAATTGTTCATGGAAAATAACCTAAAGAATTCAGATGAAGAAGAAATCTAGAAAGTCATAAACCAGAAAAAGAAATCTAATTACAATAGTCTTTTCAAGATCTAGGGTTTACACAAATAAAACTACCTCCTAAATTCGCAGAATAATGTCCATTAAATAGTTTTCCGATGCTTCCAAGTGAAAAGACCATTTTTTCCTTCTAAAAGTGGCTTAAGATTTCAAAACCGCGTCGATAGCGCTGTAGTGCTAGGTTTTGGGCGCTTTAGCGTTGTTGACAGTGCCAAATTGTCTCAAAAATTGATGTACTAGCGCTGTAGCGCTACTCTTCAGGATTTTCAAGCGCTGTAGCGCTACTTACAGAAACACAAGCCTTGAAGTATTCCTTCTAGCGTTGTAGTGCCAATATGATAGCGTTGTAGCGCTATTCACAGAAACATTACTCGGACTTCTTGCTCCCAAATGACTCGATTTTCTCCAAAATAACTCCATTTTCTTCCACTTTCACTTCATTCCACTCTTTTCACCATCTTAGCTTCAAAACCTGAAACATGAACAAACAAGCATAAATATGCAATAAAATAGCCCTAAAATAATGAAAACCTTCATAAAAACTAGACCATAAACGAGCCTAAAACTCGTTTATCAGGTCGTTGTTCAATACAGAACCAATGTCTATAGAGACCTTTCGAGGCTGCCTCCCACATATAGGGAAGGGACTCCCCCATCAGTTCTTGGTCGCTGAGCACGAGCTCGGGGGAGAGTACCAGTTAGGTTTCTTTTGACTTCAATCTTTTATCTTTTTGTAGTTTAGGCTCGATCACTAATGTGTAAATTGTGTATGTGCAGGCGACATGGAGTCTGATTTGGACAGTGTGCTCAACTGCCGCTCGGGAGCTAAGTAGAGCAAACGCCCGAGGGCATCGTAGAGAGCGGGGCGCCCCTCCAAAATTTTGAAAACATCTGAGGCGACACCTCCCGCCTCAGATACCCATGGCCCGAGCCTACCTGTTGATCTGAACCCCGAGGCTAGAGTATCTATCGAGATCTCACTTCCCCCCGCCTCCTCCTGAAGTCAAAATTTCCCAACAGACCACTCCAGCCCCAAAGAAGCAGGTTCCCACACGGGAATGTTTGTTGTCGATCTCGCCCCACGTCCCCGAGTACGTGATCGATAACACTGCGGGGACACACGGAGTCAGTTTGGGCTCGGAGGTACTATCCTGAGTTGGCCAAAGTCTCAGTAATCTTGGCGCTCCTCAATGGAAATTTCTTACCTCCTGCCGCGACACCAAAATAATTTTTGACAAGGGCAGCGAACAATTCACCTTGGTAAGTCCTTTTACTCTGTCATGTTGCTTCTATGGAATAAACCTGTATGTTTCCTAACCCATCTTTGTTTATGTGTATAGGCTTTCACCGTGTTTGTTCAACTTAATTAGAAGCTAAACAACGAAGTTCCCGCGAGCATGTCCTAAGCTCAGGAGGTGAAGAACCTCCAGATAAAGCTCGCAGATGAGCTTAAGGTTGCGAAGTTGACAATGTCTGAGCTCGAGTCAAAACTGGAGGCTAAGGATTCTGAAATCAAGGAGAGAGACTCCAGAATCAAGGAACTTGAAGAGTTGAATGCCAAGCTCAAGGAGGAGAAGAAGGCCACCTTTGATATAATCGAGGGTGAGAAGGCTCGCCTCCTCGAGGAGTTTAAGCAGAAGAAGGATTATGCTGTTGACATGGCCATGTATTGAATTTGGGCCAACAACGTTGATCTCGACACCAGCTTTCTGGACAACCTCGAAGATGAATTCCTTAAGAGGTGGAAAGCTTGACTTGACGAGGAGGAGGCCAGAGACGAGGTAGAGGAGGCGACGGAGAAGTCTGGTACTGCTGATGGGGGATGTGCCTGCTTCATAAAAGCGAGGTCATAGGCTGCGTCCCATTAAGATTTTTGTAATACCTCTTTTTTTTTTACATACATGTCCTTGGGGCAAAGATAATACATAGCTCGTTTTAGAGCTATTTTATTATTATTTAAACAGTAATTTTGATCGTATATGATTTTCTTGCTCGAAAACCTTTGTGCATTTGATTTTACATTTAACTTTTACTTTAATAGTTTTGCTTTACATTTCTAGGTCGAAATATTTCAAGCATGTTATACTAAAGGTTTGCTTTTATGTCTGTTTATTCGTACAAACAAATTTGTTGGATTTAAGCTCGAATTTCAATGCATTCATGCACAGTTTACTCGATACATCCATGTCTGACCTTGTTACTGTCAAGGTCGGAACTTACTTTTACCATGCGCTCGAAAGTACTTATATGGCATGTAATCTTAGTAGTTTAGTTATATTTTGCTTTTCTAGTAACTTTTTCTCGTCCTCGAATAGTTCCTCAAGGTTTAGAGGTTGAAACTAATTTTTGCAAAATTTTCCAGCCTCGGAATTGACTTAATTCGAAGTAGGTTTATTTACATCCCAACATTCTGTAGAGTCCCAAAATGTTTACATAGCTAGCTAGATAGTTAGTAGTAGTTTGTAGTATTTTAGATTTCGTGGATTTTTGTTGAAACCGGGACTTAGTAGGACACTTGTAGCTATAGTTATGGATTTTATAAATTTAGCCTATAGTTTAGAAATATTAATTATAGCATAATGTTTGATTAATATTTTTGGTCATAGAAATATTTTATTTATAACCTAAGGTTTAGATGAAACCATTAAAAGCATGACACTTGTCATAACACATGTTTACTTAAGGACTTAATAAAAGAAAGTTCTAGAGACTCTAGAATCTTCCAGAACCATTAAGAACATGACACTTGTCACAATCTTGTTTATTTGAGGATTTAAGCATTTTAAGTGGATAATTCAAAAATAGAAGTATCTAGACCCTTCCAGACCTTGCTGGAATCACGTATTACTCAGTCAAACCTGATTAATCAACTCTAATTATCCTAAATTCGTGCAAAAACGCATTTAAATTATCTACGTATGCCGACATATCGCAGCCTTATAGGCGATATATCGCAGCACGAGAGATACGGAAAATATGTTGACTTCGCATGAATGAAACTACGAACACTTGGGATATAGGTTCAGGCGATATATCACCTAGGGTGGGTGATATATCGGCCCTAGGATTGATTTTTTGAACTTCAAGAAATCTGAGCTTGATTCATCCATTAACCTCTTCACTTGCCTCTGAATGTTTTTGACCGAGTCTTAAGCATCTGTTGATCGAATATTCAATTATTTTTCATTTAATATTTATTAATTTATTCAAGCCAAAAAGGAGATATTTTCATTCCTTGAACTCTATAAATAGGACCTAGTACCCAGCCATTTTTCTCATTCTTCAAGCTGTGTTCAGAGCCTTCAAGCTGCTAGGATTTCTATAGAGTGATACACTTGGGTTTTGGGGAATAAAAGCTTTATCATCTTAAGCTTTATAAACACTTGGGTAGTGAGATAAAGTGTGTTTTCGATATTGAAGTGTAGATTGGTTCTAGTTTATCCAAGGTAATATTATTCATAAGTTCTATTCTTTATGATTCCTTAGTTTTCCTTAAGTTTCTTTCAAATCTTAACTTCTGGTTATGGTTTTGTGGTTAGGTGTTTAAGTTCTTTGAACTTAAGGTTTCTTTCTGGTAAGCCTCTTCTTGGTGGTTTAGTTCTATTCTTTATCATCTCTCTTCTTTAGAAATACTCACCATTCACTACACCAAACAACTCTTTCCATAACACAAGAAGATAAGAATATTTAAAAAGTATTATAGTAAGGATGGTTAAAAAGTGGTAAATTACAAAACCAAATGAAAAAAAGGCGGCACCTTTAGGAACTCCCGCTAAATAATATAGTCTCTCTAAAAAATTTTCACATGTAAAATAAAATAAAATATAGAAGAAAGAAACCCTTTCTCCCACCCGATCCCTATACTTTCCTTTCTCCCTCTCTCTATCGCATTTTTTTTTTGTAGGCCCGAACGACGACGGCAGGGGCTCGGGGAATGGTGGTCGACGGCGGCAAGGGGGTCGGGGTCGGGCTGTTCGGCGGCACGGGGCTTGGGGCTGGGCTCGACAACAACGACTGGTGGCTCGGGGCTGGGCTCGACAGCAACGACTGGTGGCTCGAGGGCTGGGCTCGACGGTGGGTGGGGGGGTCTCAGGTCTGGGGTCGACGGCGCAGGGGTTGGGCAGGACGTGGAGGCTTGGGTGCTCGTTAGGGCAGGTGCATCAGTGGGATTCGACCGTGGCAGAGCTCAGCATAGCCGAAGGGCTCAACGAAGGTAGGCACAGCAGTATGTATCTCTTCTCATTCTGCTTTTGTTTTTTTTCTTTCTCTCTCTTCTCTGTTTTTGTGTTTGGCTCAGGGTTGAGGATGTGTGGAGGTCTCAATCGTGAAGTGGTATTATAGAAGTCTTTAAGGATGGTCTTAGTAAAACCAAGGAGACATATAGGGAGATCCTTGTTCTATATATTTTCTCTAGTTTTCTTTGTTATTCTTTGGATTTAGCCGATACAAATGGTGAATCCTTGTGTTAGTTTCTGGTTGTTTGTATTGAAAATTTAATTGTCTCTCATACTCTCGCTCTACCTATGTTTTGCAATCCTTAAGCTCTCGTCCTCACCTGCATTCTCTTGAAAAATCATATTTAATTTCCAACTGAACTCAGTCTCTATGATTATGACTCTAGTTTGAGCTTTTTTCTATGTATTTTTCTCACTCAATGTTTATTTTGTTGTTCTGGTTTGGTATGTTAATGGGTTCTTTAATAGATGATGGCAAATGTTTATGAGTAGTTTTTTTGCTGCGTTAATTGATGGACATGCAGCCTAGAAAGCTTTATATGAACCTACCCACTTAAAGGGAGGAACTTTCACTTCATTTTCGTGTTTGTTTCTGTATTGTATTGTTCACTGATCTTTTCAATTGACTTCTAGTGATGATTATATCATGTATAATAGTGTTTCTTCCCTGTGATGGAAAAACTCATTGTTGGAAACAAATTCTCCTTGGTTTTTCATAATTGCCCTTTACATCTGTGTATAGCTTAGTAAAATGTATTTGTCTATGTTCTTGTTTTAATGTTGAGGATTGTAGTTTCATTAGCCCAATGATGAAAATAATAGTAGTTTCAAATAGGTCCATGATTTTTCATCATAACCGTTTCCATCTTTAGATGGTAACAAGATGATCTTTTTTTTTCTTTGCATTCTCTCTCTAGATTGGTGAATATGCAAACTGGTTTTATTGAAAATCATGGTTATGTGCTTGAGTATAAAAAAGGCTCCATTTTAAAACGTGCATGTCTAAAAAAACTGGGGGCTTTATCTCAAATGACTACTATGTTTTGATTTCGTTTCTGTGTTAGTTGTTCATGTTGCAATTTTTTTTTGCAAGTGTTCTTATTACTTTTTTTTATTTCAAAATTTGTATTTTTCTTAATTGCATTATGACTTCATATTTTCGATCTACTGTTAACTTTTTTGTTTAATATTTTGGCACTTTTTATCTGAAATGTTGTTTAGATGATTAAAATTTAAAATTTGCGTCATCATATATATATTTTCATTGTTTTTTTAACTGAGTAACGTTGTCATATCTGCGATCTCTTTCCTTTAATAACTTTCTTTTATTGGGTCTTTTGTAAAAAAAAAAAAACTTTTATTAATTATATACGTTTTTTTTCCACGGTTCTTTAGTTTGTTTCTAGATTACTTTCCTGATGATGAAAACTTTTATTTTTGTATTGATATGTGCATTGATTTCATTTTGAGCCTCCATATTTTCTGCTTTCACCATCTTTGGTACTCACCATGATCCATTATTTTATTTTATTTATTTATTTATTACTATTTTCTCATGTTGGCTGTGGTGATGATGATCTGTGTTTGCTGTTGGTGGTGGTGAATGCCAAAGGTGATGGTTGAATTGATGGTGTTTAAATCTTGAAGATGTGATTGGTTCTTAATGAATTTTCAATGTTCATGAAATTTCTAGCATTAATCTCTGAGGGCATTTATATATTAAAATGGTCTCTTTTTACAGCTACAAAATATATATTTTATTGCCTTATGTAATAATATGAAGATATTGTCATTTTTTTTTGCTAGTTTTCACTTTCTTTGCATGCTTATTTGCCCTGTGATGGAAAATCTAATTTTCAGAAGCAGTTTCATGGTTTTGCATTATAAGCCTTCTCTCTCTCTCTATACATACATACATACATACATACATACATACATGCATATATATTGCTCTCTCTCTCTCTCTCTCTCTCTATACTTTTTCACCAGAAAAAGTCTATTTTACAGAATCTATTGTGAGTGCTCTTAAGGCTTATAATAAAAATTCTCATGTACACTGTTAATGACCATATTAGCTTATGAGATCTGAGGGCTTTTGAATATCTAAGTTTGTTATTCTTTGTTTTATAATGCTTTATTTGCTTTATCACCTGTTAATAGATTAGAGGAAGAATTATTTAAAGATTACCTTTATTATTAATCTGTTTTATAATGCATGTTTTTGAACACTACTTGACAATGCCTTTGATGCTTTTGTATCAAGTAACTTGAACTTGTTTGCAGTGCATTCTTGTTTACATTGGATTTGATTTTGTCGATATCTATTTTGGCCCATCTTTGCTTCTTAGATTATGAACTTTTTTTTTGGCCTGATGATGATAGTTTTACACACGAGTCTTCGGTTTAGTTTTATCTTTCTGCTCCCACCATTATCAACATTCATTATAAGCCTCCAAAGGCCATTTGCTGCATATTTTGTGTCAATGTATCGTTACTCTTATTATTATTGTTATTCTCTAAAGGATAGAATAAATTATCTGTTGGAAGTGCATTTATGGTGGTTTTGGTGAATGTCAATGGCAGTGGTTGTAGTGGTAATGGTTTAACCTTCTGAATGATGTGATTGAATTTTTATCAAGTTTTGCTACAAGGTGGCTTCAACATTGTTGTTTTCTTGAGGAACTTGTTGGATTGAGTACCACATTGTTGTTTAACGTCTACTCTCATTGATACTTTTCTGGGAATGGATTTCATTCTTTTCAGTACTTTTTTTTATTCAAACCTTTGTTGTAAATATTGTATTTTGTTTCTCTTTGTAAAATTGTATTATATCTTTCTTCTTTTGATGTGTCCTCTGGAATTTGTATCTTAGTTTGGACAGTTTTAGTCTACAATTTATTTCTAATACTTTACAATACTATTAAAATAGATTTAGTTATGATTTCTTGTTAAAATTATTTTATTTGTAATTTACTTTTCTAAAATGTTCTTACAGTGGCAAAATCTATTTTATATGCTAGAGTAAATTGATTTTTTCTTCCCCAAGTTATCATTCTCTTGCATCTGATAATGGTGAAAAGAATAGAAAATAGCCTTGTAATGTAGTTGTTGCATTCCTTAGTACTATGCTTCTTTTGTGCCCAAAACTGTGTCCCATTGATCTGTGACAGTGTTGCAAGGTCCATTTTGTTTTTTAAATAAAACCTTAAACAATATCTCATTCCAAGAATACTGTATATATCTGCAGATTTCTCCTCGACAAGGGCTTTTGAGAGTTCGTGAATTTACACTTGCTGAGATTGAACACTTTGTGGATCCCGAAGACAAATCTCACCCAAACTTTGCAGAAGTTGCAAAATTGGAGTTTCTAATGTTCCCAAGGGAAGAACAAATGTCTGGCGAGTCTGCGAAGAAAATTTGTCTGGGTGATGCAGTTGCCAGGGTTTGTTTACATAACTTTTATTCAATATCTTCTTTTCTCTGCTCCCTTGTCTCTAAGCATGTGATGATGATTATAGTGCTATATAGTTTCTTCTTCTTCATGTTTTCTACAGTATATATCTTATACCAAACTGTACAATAACACTTTTGAAGTAATGAAAATGTGTTTTTATTTTTTTACTTTTGGACATATCACTCTGTTTGTTGGATTTTCTTTTCTGCTTACATAGCCAGTCAGGTGGATAAATTAATATTTATCTATTACATATTTGGTTTCGAAAAGTAGTGGATACAATAAGTTACTAAAGAGTAACTGAAATAATAAGTTACCTGGCAGAAGAATAAATTCAGATTTTTTAAAAATGTATTCTCTAAATTGGAGCCTCTTTAGAGAAATTTTGTTTGACCAACAACATGCATTAAACTTTTCCAACTGTTTTGACTGTTAGTTTCAGTATTTTGATTTTTTTGTACAATTTTTTAGGACTTGGCATTTGGTTTATCACTTTCAGCACTGCTTGGGGATAATATCTACAACTTTGGCGAGCTGCTGGCACATCCTATTGTAAGAATATCTCTGCCTTACTCTGTGATCTCAATCATTAGGCCAGAAGTAAATGAGGGTTTGAATAAGTATCCATATGTTAAAAAGCTATGTCCAAGAACAGTTGCTAACACTTGGTATATGTTTGTCTCAGTATCTTATGCTCTGTTATGAGTTTTCTGGTTTTGTTGATAAATGTCTTTCTTCAATTTTTTCTAGTTGACTGTTTATACTCTGGCTTGGAGCTTTTAGAGTTTCATTTGGGGTCTGAGACTGTAATACCTGTACAGTACAAAGTCACCATTAGTAAGTATAGCACATACTTTAAACTTAGCACTAGACCTTATATATATAATTTAGTTAAATCAGTTAGTTTAGTTAAGTTATTGAGAGTAATTTTGAGCTTAGTACTAGACCTTATATGCCTAAATTAGTGTAGCACATAACGTTATGCATACAAGAAACAGATGGCAGAAAATGAAATAGATTTTCTTTTGCTTCTGGCTTGCAACTAAAGTTGAATGATTAAGCATAAAGTATGATTGAGTTCTTTTATATCATATATAGACCTTTTCTTCAAAAATCATAAACTTGACACTAAAGCCAAGAGTTTAGAACACAAACAAGAAACAGAAATTTAAGACATACCAGAAACCGTCTCCTCAAAACATCGATTCTTGTCATGTTTGATTTTTTATTTTATTGTTTTTCTTTATGATTTTGTTGTATAAGAAGTCAAAGTGTGATTCTGTTTTTATTCTTTAATTTTTTTGGGGATATATTGACATAATTTAGAGTTCTGGAATCAATTCTTCCTCACATACTTTTTGATCATTGAGAATGATATATTTGTTATCTTGATACATTTCACAAGCCTTGTTTTAAGTTGCATGTTTTGTTGCTTCAGTCGTTGTTTTGCATGGTAGTACATCTTGCTATACCCTGCTGTTTCGTCAAGTTTTGGAGTTATTACAAATTTAATTTAAACTTTATATGCTTATAGGTGGAAACTAGCTTAAGTCTTATGTTCTTAATAATAAAAGGATATTTTTTTTTTTTTTACAATGTGCAGGTATATTGAGATGATTTCTTTGGAGCAATTCTTGACAACATTTGTAGTTGAGGCCTTTAGAATGGAAGAATGTATTTCACTAATTTTTGTATACATTTTTTGTTTTGTATTTAGTGATAAAGGAATTTGAATTGGGCATAAATTATGTTGTAATATGATTTCTTAAGCCTAGACTAGTAGACTAAATATTGTAATTACATTTGAGTAATTAATAAAAATCTATTTATGTTACCTTATTTGGCTTCAACTTTCATATTTGTTTTCCTAGTTTTGTGTAAGTAAAAAAAGATTATATTTCTCTAAGCTAATATAACACATGTGTTATACTAAAGTGTAGTATAGCACAAAAAATGTGTTATACTAAAGTGTAGTATAACACAAAAAATGTGTTATACTAAAGTGTAGTATAACACAAAAAAAGTGTTATACTAAAGTGTAGTATAACACAAAAAAAGTGTTATATAATCGGCTATAAATAACATAATTAAACACTTATCTATATATTAAAATAACACAGAAATTGTGTTATCGTTGACAGTACAATAACACATATGTATAACACTGATAAAGTGTTATGTAAAGTACCCTGACCTACGATAACATAGTCGGTCTTAACACATCAGAAAGTGTTATCGTATGTTTTGATAACACATTTTCGGTGTTATTAAAAGCATTTTTTCTTGTAGTGATTCTTATTGTTGGTTTTAGGAGTGTTCCAAATCCCGTCCTTGTTCTCAAATATCTCGGTGGTAGTAAGGAAAATAGGATAGATTTTATATGTTTATATGATATGATATGATATGTTATGCTTATGTTATGCTTATGTTGTGTATGTTTATAGTCCTTGGGAAAATGACTTGTCTAGCTAGCAAGCCCTAACACTTTATGGGCATATGACTTGCTTGGCTAGCAAGCCCCACAAATCTATGGGCATATGGCTTGCTTAGTTAACAAGCCCCAAGAAGTATGATGGCCATTGTAGTCTTATATGATCTAAGTCTTATAGTATATATTTATGATATAGTCTTATGTATATGATTTATGTTATATGTTGTTGGTAGATTTTCCTTGCTGGGCATTAGGCTCACTCCTTTATTTTTTTTAGTGTGATGCAGGAAACTAGATATAGAGGCGGAAGGATTCTTGGTGGCTTGACTTGTGTATTGAGGATGAATGGAATGGATGGGCTGCGAGTCGATTGAGGATGACGTTTATTTTAGTTGTTAAATTTTTTTTTCCTTCGTAATTCTGCATTTAGTTTCGAACAAATGATTTAAAGTTATGTTTTATATTTTATTAAACAATGGGTACCCATACCACCATTTATTTTGTAATTTGCACACCATTTATTTTGAAGTTTTAATAAAGTTATGATTATTTCTTATGTATGTTTTCTTCAAAGTAATAGCTATGTTTAGTAGTTTTAATGGTCCAAGGTCTTAGAAATAGTTGGGTCATTACAGTTGGTATTAGAGCAACAGTTCATATCGATGAAGTTCTCCTTATACACATGCTCAAGCTCTGAATCTAACCGCCAATGTAAGTGTTTATGTTTATTATGCTTATGTTTATGTTTATAGCTAACGTTTTAGCCGTTATGTATCTCAATTTTTAGATTCACCCTAGTTATGTTAGTTTATTTGTTTATTTATTTATTTGCATTTATGATTGTATTTAGTGAAAACCTTTTTCCAAATAAATATCATTGTTATTTTTGAATGACATGTATGAGTTTGATTTTTTTTTTCAATCATAATAAATAATAAATTTAATAAATAATGACCAAGTTCGGTGAGGGTTGATACAAATCAATGAACTGGATTCTATATTGAGAGTTAGGGGGGGCAAAGCAGTGGGAACGATTTTACTGATCCCAGCCCTCCCTCAATATGGTTAACTTTGGAACAACAACGAGTTTCGAGCTTGAGAATTAAGTCATATAGGATGATTAGAAACACAGTTAGAAAATAATAAAGATGGCTTATTTTTCTAAGGTTTAGAAACACACCCTAATTATAAAGAAGGCTTATATAATTCTTTTCATAAGAAGTCATAATTAATAGGTCCGAGTTATGTTTTCTTAGATTAAGTTTTGCCTTAGAGCCTATTAGGGTAAGTTCTAATATGTTTTCTTGACTATTAGAACTTTGTTGAAGATGTCGCTCAGAAGGTCTGCACACACGAACGCCAATGCCTCCAACGCCGCTCCTGAGAGCAATGAAGCCCTCCAATTTGCAGAAGAGGAGCGCGTGCTACCACTACTGCTAACCAAAGTGTGCCGCCGCCAGTTAACAACACTGTAGAAATTGCCAAGCTACGACAGCAAGTTGAGGAATTACTGCAGCAACAACAACTACAGGCTCAGACTCAACCTCCGCCTTAGCTGCAACCGCAGCCTTAGCAAATGGCTCCAACACCCCATCAAGTAGGTCCTTATGGGGGATGACCAATGGAAAACTATGCACCATATCCAGCTCAGCACATGGAGCCAATCTACGAGCAGTTTCGTAAGCAACACGCTCTGAACTTTGAAGGGACAACAGACCCCTTCGAGGAAGAAGAATGGCTCAGAAATGTAGAGCCAATCCTAGTGCACATGAATCTCGGCAACGCGGACTGCATATCCTGCGTTTTGTCTCTGCTCAAGAAGGTATATATGTGTCGATCGATCCCTATTGACAAATTTTATGAGGGTGGAATCACTTAGGAATTTTTCTTGGGCATCTAAAGTGATATTCCTACGTTTGCTACACAATGATGAGTTCAGGATACTAGTACGTTGGTTTTGTGCCTTGAAATAGTTTCGGTGGAACTAATGAATCAATTATTACAATACTTTTATGCTTAAGGATCAAGATAAGGCATAGATCATAAGTTGACAAGTTTTGGATCAATATTACAATGGATGTATGATTGTCATTGTCTATTCCGAAGAGATGATTGTGTTAATTGTGAATGTTTGTAAATATAGTGAATTCAAGATAATGGGTTAATGCATATGTACTTGATATCATATCGTTGTTGCTAGTAAAATTGAGGATAGCAAAGCTATATTTAGGCAACAATTTTGGATTGATTTAAGTCTGAACAAAGTTTTCAGTATAGTGACTTTGATAACTTAGTTACAATTTTGGATGAGAAATGGAAAGAATAGAGGATATAAGTTTTTTGACTTATTCAATCTCAGAACACATATTCATCGTTAATGACTATCATAATTATTGATAATAGTTTTACAACCCAATTGTTCACAATGATTAATCTATAATGCATACAAATTTTGAGAGATATCGAGTATTTATCACTCTTTTGTTAAGATCTCTCATGCATTATTATCTTGAGCACAGTCTTCTCAAAGTTTTGACTCATCAAAGTTTGAAAGCTTTTATGTTTTAGAAAGCTTTATAGTGGAAAACACATAAGGGATTAAACCATGCATGCATAGTGATATGCAGTCACTTTTTTATGTGTATTGTTTCTCGAAGTGACAAGGACACAACAAGACTGGTAGATAGTCTTAATTGTTGTACTCCAAGTGGGAGAGATATTTGAATCTTGTATGGACGAATATAATCACAAACATAATTCCATATTCACAACCATGTTAGTTGTTTTTCAAAAGAGACAATGTGAGATAAGTCTTTCGCAACAACACTCAAGATACTAAGACTCAATGGATCATATCGTTTTATTCTAAATAGCCTCATGAATGTTGTAATTGAATAAGAATTTACATCTAAGGCTATTTCAGAAGTTCTAATATTATGAGGCAATATAGGACATTGCATTTGACAATCATGGATTTTAATCATATGAGAGAAGATGAACATTTAAGTGTTTTATTGAGAATATCAAGTTTAATATGTATGACTCTTCTAGCTATTATTTTTTATAAGTATATAAAGTTATCTATGTTGGAGTTTTAAGTTGGCATTAGACAAGGGTTAAAATTTTATTTCGGGAATAATTGGATATTTTGTTGCTTCCGCTGTTATTATTGATGACCTACAATTAGCCAGATTATTGTAAGAAACTCCATATGCGGACAAATAAATATAAAGGATCGAGATAGTTTGATAAACTTGTGATTCCATACACGAGATAAGTTTAATTACATATACCTCTAAATTTCTAATCGATAGTCATTGGTAGTCCTTAATCCTTATTTGGAGAATTGATATGGTTATTTCATGATTTCCAAGCTATGATCAAGCGTGAAAGTTTAGGCTTAATCCCATAATAATTGGGAGATTTTCTTGATGATGGTTCATTTTAAGAATAAGTTGTTTGATGGTTAAAGTAAGGTGAATTAAAGCCTATTGCTAGTCTCCACTATAACAATGAATTTGTTCATTACTATTATTGAGTTGTAAAGTGGTGACTATTTGGAAATCAATATATAAGGATGCAAGAACTAAATTCTTGTTTAAAGGACACCCGAATTCAATGCAATAAATCCATTTTGAGGCAGGACATCAAGATAGTGATTACTGTAATTCTCAAAATAGTCAATTCGAAACATTATCGTTAGTCAACACTATATGAGAGATCAGTGGGAGCAATGATATGTTTATATTGTCACTTGATATAGTACATTGCTCATATCTTATGATTTTGATCTATTTTGGAGACAAATTAAGCCGTTATTTGATAATATCTGTCAGATGAAGAATTCTTGATAAACCTTGTATGGTCTAAAAATTTAGATTCTTCGTGATGAGATCAACGGTAGACTGAATTGTCTCATAGTTTGCATTGACTAACTATTGTAGTGATTAATGTTTCGATTTCATTGAGAATCTTTAAATAGTCTAAACTGTGATGTGTTATGAACGGCCTAAAGTCCATGATATTAGTAATGACGAGAGATCAAGTTTGAGATTATCTCACATATATGCTTATTGAAGGCAGCCTAGGGCTTACTCAAGTATACACATTCCTATCGTGGTATCTGTTACAGGCATGCTGGATTGGTACTTGAGTTGTCATCCTTATGGTACCAAGGATGTGTTAGCAATCGACAAACCAACATTGTGACATATAGTAGTTGGTTTTAATGATATCGATTGGAAAGGCTGCATGGATGATAAAATCCACTTATAAGCATTCATGATTCTAGGAGGAGCTATTTTGTAATTAAATGTCATATGAACACCTACAACTTCCTCTCTCATACAAAGTGAGTATAATGGTAAGGGAAGTTATATGTGATTAGGTGTTGCATGGACATTGACAGCATCCTCGTATATGAAGGTAGAGTGTGTGGCGTGTTGCGAGGACATTGATTGTACATTACAATTGCGATATTCCGTTTCAGTGTTAAGAGTAGTTGACTCTATTGTGAACTTACTGAACTTATGTGATAAATATCGCAATGATATCTATCTCTTGGAACTTGGGGAGTAATATTGCTCCATTAATGATGATGACGTTCCATATGTAGTGAGAAAGTTGTGGAGTCCTCTATTAGTATCATAACACGCACTTACAAACAACATGCTAATGACTACACTGACACGAGTTACCTGAACGTATGTACTAAGAAGTCATTTCTTGTTTGGATTGTTGGGAGCCAAAGATGTATTTGATCAGTGGGAGTCATTGTTTTTCATGTATGATCGACATGTTAAGGATTGCTATTGGTTGTTGAATATATGCATATTCTGGATAACTCTTTGATGTTGTGTGTACACACTTGTTGATGCAAGCCAGTGGCTTAGTCTCGGTGCTATGTTCGAGTGGATCCAGATCAGTAGTTATCATCATGTTTTATGAATCTCAGATGTCTCATTATGTATTATATTTGTGTCCTGTCGATACAATATGGTGCATAATTAGTTTATAGACATTATTGTTTCTTGAGATTTCTGTGTATTGATACTGTTGCTTAGTGAGCACATATTGGTGTAATTATGTAGTTCAAGTGGGAGAATGTTAGAATATTTTATATGGACTAACATAATTAAGTGTTGCTCACACAGTGTCGGTATTAGCATGTAATGATAACTATATAATCGGTAATGCATGATATTACCATCGGGCCATAATGGGATGGACATAACGTACTAACATGCTCGGGGCCCATGGACACGCTCTAAAACATCTTTGGTCAGCCCATTGGGTCAAGACAACTAATTCTCTCACATTGGGCATGTAAGCCCAATTGGCCCATAATTCCTTATATAAAGGGTTGTGCTCTTGATTGATGATTAAGGTGGAATGAGTGTGGCTATGGTGTAGAGAGAATGATAGAGTAGTGTTCATTACTCCCAAGCTCTCCTTTTCTCTATATGTGTAGATCAAAGAAGTGTAATTAACATGATTATTAGAGATCAATGCGATAATTGGAGGTACGTATATTATTATATTAATGCCCTAAATAAAATGTTTGATCATGGAAATTCATGAGCATGATTTGATATTGATTATTGTTTATTTAATGCTCATTGTGTATTAATTATAACATATAGAACTCGATCTCTACTTTGTTCGTGAGAGAATTCTCAACAAGCAGCTTCTGGTTAAGCATGTGCTGGCATAATATCAAATAGTAGACCAATTTACAAAAGCTTTATCTCGCATCAGGTTCATGTTCTTACGTGACCGACTTTTTTTTGGGTATTAGAGATGTTACTTAATGGCTTAGTTAATTCTCTTAGGCTCTCTTGTACATAATCATTTCATTTATGTTATTCAGTTGTATGTTGTTACTCAGTTAGTTGGTTCTGTTATTCAGTTGTAACAACCTTCTTGGTTGTGAGTCTGCTCATGTATATAATGCTCTCATTTCATTCAATAAACTGAGATCATTTTCGCAATTAGTCTTCTGTTTCAATCTCTCACAGGGTGAGAAGAGATTAGAAAATGAGCTTTTGTAATATACTTTCTGTCCCTTGCCATGCAACATGAATATTATTATTATTCGTGTGACTAGAAGCTAGTGAATTCATTTGGCACAACAATATAGTATTCTCAATAAATAAATTATTTTAAATAAATAATACTGATAAAAGCTTGAAGATTTTGCATTTTCATCAGTAATAAATTCATTATTTAGTGCCTAAATCTATTATTAGTGGCTGTCTACAGTACCATAAAGATTAAAAGTAGTAATTGGTCGGTTTCAATTTGATGTCCAAGTAAATTTTCATTTAGAAAAGAATACATATAATAATGGTATCAGGTCAAAACTAAAAGCAAATAACAAGGCTGAATATATAAGCATATGGAGTAAGGACAGCCCTAATAAATTTAAAGCTGGCAGCAACTTTATATTATGCAACTGTGCTCTTCTTATTGTCCTGTTTTTGATTGGGAAATGGGCATATATTGCGCTTCCTTAGTGATCACTACCACGACATACATAATGCTATGCCAAAAGAAAAGAAAAAAATATTCATCTGAACTACTCAATCGAAGTCAATATGTTTTTTTGTTTGTGGGGGGGGGGGGGTGGTTGAATATAGAAATTCATTGGGTTGATTATTGAACTGGTACATGCTCTTAAGAATTTTTTAAATATTGCCTTTAGTTAGGTTAGCATTGCAAAGAAGTCAGTGGTCCTAACCAAAATCCCAAGTTTCGACTTTGAGACTAGCAATTTCAGAAAAGTGGTTAGTACTTTGAAAAAAAATGAAATAAATAAAATAAATTGTTGACAGTATATAATTTTTAATATATAATCTTTAGTGTAAATGTTTAATCATCTAGTCATCCTTGCCTTATAAAAATAAATAAAGAAAGAACAATCACATACGTTATGATTTTTTTTTATCTCGAGGTTGATATGTGTAATCCTCTTATTCATTATATACATTCAACAAAATTAATTCCCATCATATAAATGATAAAGAAAGAAAGAAAAAAAAAAGCATTGGTTTACTCTTCTCACAGGGTCCTAAAGATCAAAGCTATTATTTTCAAGTTGAAGAAATGATTTGAATTTTTCTTTGGGCAAATAGTATCATCATTGTATAACATAAGTGGGTTCCCCACTAGTTGTCATTGTAAGTGAATAAATAAGCAAACTATGCTCTCTTTCTCATCTCATCAATATGTTTTTGAATTTGGACACAAATTAATTTGACCACCCTTATTCTACCACATTTACCCGCTTAATCAATGCCCTTAATTGGAAAAGGTATAGTCACCAACCTTCTGGTAAAAAACTTCAGACGGGTCCCTCACTTTAATAAACTACTTATTTCTTTTTCCATCTTTTTATTTCTTTTTAATTAACCAAATAGGATTCCATATGTACAAGTTATTTTAACGATTGATCTGTCTATTTTGTCATCATTTGTTGACCACAGAAAAATAGTAATTTATGTGAGAATGGAAGACCAACTTTTCTCAATCTGAAGCTACGTACCATCATGCATGATAAAGTTTTTCTTTTTTCTTTACATTTTTATAAACACACACAAAGATTAAATTCAATGCTGGAGTTGTTTTTTTATCACTTATAAGATAAATACTAATCTAAACTAACATCGTGCAGACTTCAGGCGTAGCTGGTTTTGTGTTGTCATTCATGATATTCGACAGTTAATTAAAGGGTACTCCATCATGTATCTTACGACTGAGTTATATTATTGATCATTAGGGAAGGCTTTAGCCTAGCTCATAAGTTCATATATTGAAATAATTTTTGTGTAGCTCAGTAAATTAATGGTATTTTGATTGAATACATTATTACTTCATTGTTTTAATTATTATCTTTAATTAATTGGAGGTAGTAAATACTGTCATGACCCTCTAACAATGTGTAGTACGTAGTATAGGTTCTCTATTTACGCGAAAAGAGATGGTGACTCTAACAATGTGTAATAATGAGTTAAGATTCTTCTAGAGAAATTTCACTATTCATACCTAATAATGCCTATTATAGTGCTTAGGATACAATTCAGAGGCATATTATAGTGCAGAAGTGCTGATTGACATGTCTGATGATTTGCAAGTAGAATAAGCACAAGAACAACCAATACGTCCTATTGCACGAGTGAACCCACCAAGTCAAGGACGTCGAACACCTGGCACCAGCTCTAGTCGTCCTGGTGGAACAGAATATAACTATACAGGGAACATTCCAATATGTTCAATAGAAGATCACAGAAAATGGAGTACTCCCATGTTTACAAAAGAAGATATCATTACTTCTAGTCGTTCTGAATCACCCTCATTCGGTGTACCGTTGGGAGAACTACACATTGGGAAGACTTTTGAGAACAAGATGGAATTGAAAACCAAAGCATCTCTATTTGCAATGAAGAATAATTTGAGTTTATGGTTAAGAAGTCTAGTACTGATGTGTTGTATATCACCTGCAAGGATCCTGATTGTGGTTGGAGAATAAGAGGGAAAAAAGTAGCGTGATAGGAGATGTTTGAGATCACTGTTTATAATAGTGTACATACTTGCTCACTAGAATTACGACAGAAAGACCACGTCAAGCAGCACCTTGGGTCATTGGGCACCTTATCAAGAACAAATATGTTATTGATGGCACTAGCTACCCAGCAAACAACCTAAAGGAGGATATGAAGAATAATTTTGGGATCAATATGAGTTATATGAAGGCTTGGAGATGCAGAGAGAATGCACTCAGTTATGTCAAGGGGACACATGAAGAGTCGTAGTCCAAGTTACCTTCTTACTTGTACATGCTGCAGCAAAAGGATCCAGGTACAATAACTGATTTTGCCGCAGATGACGGTCGCTTTCTTTACTGTTTCTTCTCACTTGGAGTTTGTAGAATGGGATTAACATCATGTTGTCCTGTTATATGTGTGGACAAAATTTTCTTGAAGTCAAGGTATGGTGGCCACATGTTGTGTGCTGTCGCATTGGATTCGAATAACCACATTTATCCAATTGCGTTTGCTATTGTTGACAGTGAGAATCATGCTTCTTGGAAGTATTTCATGATGATATTGAAGGAAGCCATTGGAGTTGTTGATAATCTGGCTTTTGTATCAGACATACGTGCTAGCATTATTCATGCTCTTGAGTTAGTCTTCCTGATGCCTACCACGATGCATGCTACCATCACATAAGTATGAATGTAATCTCTAAGTTTAAGACTGATCACTATCACAAGAAGATGTGGAATGCGACATATGCATTTCGGAAGTCAAAATTTCACAGGTTCTTCAACAATATAAAGCTAATGGATCTTGCCATAGCTCAATATCTCAAGGGTATTGGCTTCGATAAGTGGACTCGTGCTTACTTTCCTGGGAATCGATACAATGTAATGACAAGCAACTAGAGATGCAAGAACCTTCCCAGTCACTACTTTTGTGGAATTCATTTGTTTCACAATTCAGTCATGGTTTGCTGTGCGTCGTGAGGAGGTAGAGAAGTGCACACCCAAAATTAGCAACAATATTGAGAAAGATGTCTCAGGCATTCCATATGATGCAAGGTACTTGAAAGTCCATCCTCTTGGACAGTTCAAATTTCATGTGGTAGATCCAGAAGGTGATGGTGAGGTGAATTTGATGACCAAATCATGCTCCTTTAGCCAGTTTCAAATAATGGGTTACCCTTGTGTTCATGGTGTGGCTGCGGCCATCCTGCGCGGTGTCAACATTTATTCACTATGTTCCCTATATTACACTAATGAGATGTGGAGGGAGTCTTACAAAGAAACAATTTACCCAACTGGCAACAAGGATGATTGGGAAGTTCCCGAGAACATAGAGAAAATGAAAGTTGGGGTTCCCGTTGAAAAACAACCCGTTGGTTGACCGAAGACGAAAAAGGTGGGATGTAACGACCCAAATTTACTAATAGGGCTTAAGGGCCTTGATTAGTGTGCCGAGAGGGAATAATTGGAATATATGTGATTTAATGATTAAAAGTATGCTATATGACTATTTTAATATCTGAGATGCATGACTATGTGTATTAGTATGCATGTAGGCCCTGATTAGGTTAGAAAGGGCATAATTGTAATTTTGGCACGTTGAGGGCATAACTGTATATATACGTGATAATTGTTGAGACCACATTATTATGTGGATATATTTGTGATTTGTGATTCGAGACGATCCTAGTGAGCGGGTTAGCGAAAAAGTCACGGCGGGGATTTATACCCAGCTCGAGGCGAGCCGGGGGTCTAAATGGGAATTTAGAGAATATATTGGGGTTAATTTTGACATTGAAGAATATAATTGGTGACTAGCTAAGTGTCGGGAAGTAAGCAGTAAATATTAGAGACACTCAAGGAATTAGCGGGAATTGGGTGAAATGACCAAAATGCCCCTAGGTGGATTAAAAGATTTAGAATTAAAGGGGAGGGTATTGTGGTCATTTGGCTTATAAAGGATAGGTATAATTGAGGCTTTACACTTAGTGGAACTTGTAGAAAGAAATAGAAGTCTGAAGGAAAGAAAAGAAAGAAAAAGAAGGGAAAGAAAGGGGAAGGAAAAGCAGGGCATTTCCAAGGTCGGTTTGGGACCTCTTCATCATTTTCATCTGGGGGTTTGAGGCTAGAATCAAAGGAGCTTAAGGCTGAGATTGTGAGCTTGAGGTCTTGATTAGATTGGGGAAATCTAGCTGGGGTTATTCATCAATTGAGGTAAGACTTTGAGGTTTTCTTCAGTTTCTGGTTTTCATGTTGAACTAAGATGTCTAAGCTAAATTTGATGGGAATTCTAGGGAATTCAAGCTAAGGGTTTGAGGAGGAGTAAGCCAAGGAGGTGTAGAGGCTAACTTAAGGTTGAATCCCCATTGAAGGTATGAAATTCTAGCTTTAAATTATGAGGTTTTGGTTGTTTTGCTGAAGTTTCTGAGTTTGAGGTTCAACCATGGTGAATTTTGAGAATGGGAGTGCATGTTGTATGCCCTAAATATCCACGGGTTATTAGCAAGCTGGAAAAGGGCATAATTCTATTCGCCACGTGGAAGCCGCTTACCCGGAGCTGCTGTTACGAGTCTCCACCTCTTTAGCCCGAGCTAGTCAAAGGGTTAGTAAGAATACTCGAAGGCGTTGGGTCAGTAGTGTGGATACCCCGAGCTAGAACTACATCAAGCTCGAGGTGTGGCATAGAACTGACACCCCCGACCATTTATGAAGTCAATCATGCAATGTAAACGTGCGCATATCAGACATCACGTGTCTACTCCATTCCTGAATTCTCGAACACGCAACATAAACGTGCGTGTTCAGGCATCCCACGACTGGTTTGGGCCATGCGGCCCATTATCCCCCTTCACCTATTGATTAGACAACACTTCATTGTCAGGTTTTAGGAATTAATCATAAGTGTCACAGAGGTGACATGATGGGTAAGAAGGTCACGGGATGACCCCCTTTGCCAACACCCAAGTATCCTCTCCCTATAAATATGGAGACCCTGGGCGGTGCAAGGGGTTGGCGTCTAGTTTGTAAAGAAACACCCTGTAAGGAATACTAGAGATATATCAATAATATTGGCTGGTGGACTAGAGGGATTTTAACCTTCGAACCACCTAAAAGGAAATGAGTCATAACCTTCCCCCTATACTATTTTCGCCAGTTTGGAATATAAATGTTTACATATTATTACGGTTCATTATCTAGCACTAATCCATCCCTGGAAGAAGCCGGAGCCTCTGAAGCACCAGAAGGCTAAGCGGGACCCCTCCAAGTTTTTTCGATTCCACAACGACATTGGCCACAACACTGACGATTGTAGGCATCTGAAGGATGAGATCGAGACTCTCATCAGAGCCGAACCCTTGGCTCAGTATGCGTGGAATAGAGTTCCCACCGGTCAACCAGCTCTAGAATCTCCGATAAGTCAGCCTGGGTCTCGGATAAATCAGGACACCCCTCCTCCTGTGATAGGAGGAGAGATCTCCACGATCTCCAGGGGCCCCCATCTGGCCGGCACGAGCAGAGGTGCCCATAAGAGATATGTCAACGAATTAAAAGCTCATAACGGAGTGGAGTTTGTCCCAGAGTAGCATCTACCCAAACAACAACGACTGAAGAGGCAATCAATCATATTCACCGAGGAAGATGCTAGTCACGTCCAGTTCCCCCATAATGACCCTCTGGTCATAGCCGCCCAGCTCGCCAACCGGAAAGTTAGGAGGATATTGGTCGATAATGGGAGCTTGGTGAACCTACTGTTCTGGTGTACGCTGGAAAAGATGGGTCTATCTGTCACCGAGTTGAAAGCCACCTCCATGATGCTATATGGATTTTCTGGAGAAGGGTCAGCAGCAATAGGAACAATCGAGCTGGTGATTACCTTGGGAGAGGGACCCCAGACTGTCTCAAAACTCCTCGAGTTTGTGGTCATCGATTGTCCCGCCGCGTACAATGCTATTTTGGGCCGACCTACATTGATAGCGTTAAAAGCCATAACCTCCATCCACCACCTCGCACTAAAATTCCCCTCTTCCACGGGGATATGCACAGTCCGAGGTGATCAGCTCGCTGCCAGGGAATGCTATAGCATTTCTATGAAGGGAAAATCAAGACCCGGGCAGCAGACGATGACCATCCAGGCCGGGAATGAGGATTCTCAGGAAATTGTACCTAGTTCTGAGATAGAAAAACCTCAGAATGCCAGAGGGGAGGGTATCATCTTAAATAATGATATCGACCCCAGAGTAGGCAAGGATAGATCCGAGCTCAAGGCCATCGAAGAGCTCGAGGAGGTAAATATCGACCCACAAGACCCCTCGAAGGTGGTGAAGCTCGGGAAAAACCTATGTAGCGAAAGGAAGGCGGAGCTGATTAGGTTTCTGCAAGAAAATCTAGATGTGTTCGCCTGGTCTCATGGATACATGATAGGGATCAGCCCGAGAGTCATCATGCACACCCTCCACTTGGATAAAAACGTGCCTGCAAAGTCCCAGAAACAAAGGCGCCTAGGAACGACCCGAGCTGAGGCCCTAGAGGAGGAAGTAGTCCGCCTCTTAAAGTACGGCTTTATCCGCGAAGCAAAGTTCCCGATCTAGGTCGCCAATCCTGTGTTGGTCCCGAAGCCCAACGGGAAATGGCGGACCTGCATCGACTTTTCCGATCTGAACAAAGCCTGCCCCAAAGATTGCTTCCCCTTGCCAAGGATAGACTAATTGGTAGATGCCACGGCGGGGAACGAGCTCATGTCTTTTATGGATGCATACTCGGGCTATAACCAGATCGCCATGAATCCCGCAGACCAGGAACACACTAGCTTCATGACCACAACTAACATTTATTGTTACAAGGTCATGCCTTTCGGGCTGAAAAATGCAGGAGCTATGTACCAGAGGTTGGTAAATAGGATGCTTACCAATCAGATCAGGAAAAATATGGAAGTGTATGTTGATGACATGTTGGTTAAGTCAAAAACTGCCAATAACCATGTCTCCGATCTGAAGGAATGCTTTAAGATTTTGAGGGAATACGACATGAGGCTAAACCCCCAAAAGTGTACTTTCGGGGTTGCGTTAGGAAAATTCCTGGGTTTCATCATCAATACCAGGGGAATAGAAGTGAACCCCGATAAGATCAGGTTGCTACTTGAGATGCCCTCACCCCAGTCACGAAAAGACGTTCAAAGTCTGACAGGAAGGGTGGTGGCCCTTAATCGGTTTATTTCTAAATCTACCGACAAGTGTTTGCCATTCTACAACCTGCTCCGGGGAAATAAAAAATTTGAGTGGACCGAGGAATGCGAACGTGCCTTCCTCGACCTGAAAGCACATTTAGTTGAGCCACCCGTATTATCCAAACCAACGGCAGGAGAACCTCTTTTCCTTTACCTAGTTGTCACGGAAGATGCGGTTAGCGCTGTGTTAGTTCGAGAAGAAGATCGGTCTCAAAAGCCAGTCTATTACATCAGCAAGAGGCTTCTCGGAGCTAAATCCCATTATCTGTTGATGGAAAAGATGGCCTTCTGCCTTATTATGGCCTCCCGAAAGCTTAGGCCGTATTTCCAGTCCCACTTAATACACGTCATAACCGATCAGCCTTTAAGGCAGGTTTTGTAGAAACCCGAAGCATCAGGACGTCTGTTGAGGTGGGCTATCGAGCTCAACCAATTTGAGATACTATACATACTGTGAACTGCTATAAAAAGCTAGGCCCTGGCTGATTTTGTGGCATAATGCATAGGGTTCCGAGAAGACCCGGTGGAAGAATCAGCTCAAGCCTCATGGAAAGTCTTCGTAGATGGCTCGTCTAACTAGACCGGCTTCGGGGCTGGAATCATATTGATATCCCCAGAGGGACATCGATTCCACTCGGCGTTACGATTCAGATTCAAAGTGTCCAACAACGAGGCCGAATACGAAGCTTTATTGCCCAGGCTATGGGTGGCCTAGAAGCTGAGGGCCAGCTCTGTCCAGTGTTACAGCGATTCCCATCTCGTGGTAAACCAAGTGTTAGGAGAATACCAAGCACAGGGAACCAAGATGGCTGCTTACCTGGCCAAGGTAAATAAAGAGATATCCGCATTTGAGCGTGGCTCAATCGAGCAGATACCTCGGGAGCAGAATGCCAGCGCGGACGCCCTGGCAAAGCTCGCTACCTCTGGGGAGGTGGAGAGTTTGGGGCTAGTGCTGGTAGAGTTCTTGGAAAGACCAAGCATAGAGGAAATCGGGGCGGAGGTCGAGATGATCGATGCCAAACCGACTTGGATGACTCCCATCCTCGAGTATCTCACAGTAGGGAAGTTACCCGAGGGGCGAAATGACGCAAGGAGGGTACTTTACCAGGCTCTGAGGTATACAGTGATAGATGGGATATTATACCGGCGTGGCCTCTCTTTACCTCTCCTATGGTGTGTTCTGCCAAGCGAGGCGAAGACCATTTTGCAGGAGGTGCATGAGGGATTTTGCGGAGATCACGCTGTGGGGCAAAACCTGGCCCTGAAGATATTAAGGCAAGGGTATTATTGGTCCACTCTGTCAAAGGACTCGATCTCCTACGTCCAAAAATGTAACAAGTGCCAGCGATTCGCCACAATTTCTCGGTCTCCTCCGGTTGAGCTGAAGATGATCTCGTCCCCATGGCCGTTCGCGGTCTGGGGAATTGACCTGGTTGATACCCTCCCTACTGGAAAAGGAGGAGTTCGCTACACGGTGGTGGCTATCGACTATTTCACAAAGTGGGCAGAAGCAGAGCCCCTGGCGACAATCACTTCAAAGAGGGTCCTCGACTTTGTGGTGAAGAATATTGTTTGCCGATTCAGGCTGCCAAAGAAGATTGTATCAGATAATGGAACGCAGTTCGATAGCGACCTTTTCACCGAATTCTGCGAGAGGCACGTCATAGTTAAAAGCTTCTCCTCCATGGCCTATCCCCAGGCCAATGGGCAGGTCGAGGCAATCAATAAGACGCTAAAACCAAGCCTTAAGAAGAGACTGGATGAAGCCAAGGGAGTTTGGCCCGAACAGCTCCCCCAAGTACTGTGGGCATATCGGACCTCGCACCGAACTTCGACGGGTCACACTCCTTTCTCCCTGGCTTTCAAGAGTGAGGCCGTCCTTCCTATCAAAGTAAAGGTAGCCTCACACAGAGTCTAGACATTTGACCAAGACTGGAACGACGAATTGCTCTGCGCGTCCCTCAACCTAATTGACGAGAAGCTTCACAGCTGCAGCTCGCGCGTTATCAACAAAAGATCACTCGTTATTTCAACTCAAAGGTCAAGAAATGCGTCTTTAGCGTAGGCGACCTGATACTGAGAAGAGTCTTCTTAGCCAGTAAGGATCCCAAGGATGGAGTGTTGGGACCAAACTGGGAAGGGCCCTATCAAATAACAGAGGTCGTGAAAGAAGGAACCTTCAAGCTAGCTTGACTTAATGGAGAAGCAGTCCCACGGACTTGGAACGCTATACACCTGAAGAAATATTATCAGCAATATCTTTGTAATGCTTAATTAGAAAAGCCACCTTTGTTTATTAAATAATGAGAGAGAGTCTTTTCGCGGTGTCATATATGTTTGTGGATGTAATGTCAAGTAACCACGAAAGGTCCTTTCCTGATTACTTGGGGGGCATATATCCTGGATACATCCAGGTCCTAAAACTTAGAAGTTGATTCAAACTGATTGATCGATGTTTTCTTAAAAAGCACGAGATATCAATAAAGGATTAACGCGAACTAAGTTTTTAAAATTAATATCCTGGATACAACCAGGTCCTAAAACTTAGAAGTTGATTCAAACTGATTAATCGATGTTTTTCTTAAAAAGCACGAGATATCAATAAAGGATTAACGCGAACTAAGTTTTTAAAATTAATATCCTGGATACAACCAGGTCCTAAAAATTAGAAGTTGATTCAAACTGATTGATCGATGTTTTTCTTAAAAAGCACAAGATATCAATAAAGGATTAACGTGAACTAAGTTTTTAAAATTAATATCCTGGATACAACCAGGTCCTAAAACTTAGAAGTTGATTCAAACTGATTGATCGATGTTTTTCTTAAAAAGCACGAGATATCAATAAATGATTAACGCGAACTAAGTTTTTAAAATTAATATACTGGATACAACCAGGTCCTAAAACTTAGAAGTTGATTCAAATTGATTAATCGATGTTTTTCTTAAAAAGCGCGAGATATCAATAAAGAATTAACGTGAACTAAGTTTTTAAAATTAATGTCCTAGATACAACTAGGTCCTAAAACTTAGAAGTTGGTTCAAATTGATTAATCGATGTTTTTTCCTAAAAAGCATGAGATGTCAATCATAACACCAACATAAACTAAGTTCTCACTAAATGCGTTAAAGAGGAGTAACAATAAAGTTAAACCACAAAAAGAATATATAAATAGATTAAAGTAAATATGGGGAAACCAATTGTCTCGAGGATAAAAAACCTCGTGATATAAAGTTACAAATAAAAAATAAGAGAAAAAGAAGCAAAAGCCCTAAGCCCCACCAGGCCGCTCCGACGAAGTCACCCCTTCGGCGTCTTGCTTGGCTGCAGCGGAAGTCTCCCCAGTCTCAGAGGGCGCCTCCTGTTGAAGTAGAGCCTTGAACTTCTCGAGGAAGGACTCCCACACCTCCGGCCCCAGGAAGGAAAAGTCACCATCCTGGTTGAAGGCCCAGCAATGATGTAGCATGGCCTCCATGGATGAGCTGGAAGATGCCCTCTCCGCCACAAGGGCGGCCTTGGCCTCTTCAAGTTCGACCTTCGCGGCATCTAAGGCGACCTTGGTAGCCCCGACCTCCAGCAGCTTGGCCCGGGTTGCCTCCAGGTCGGCCTGCATAGCAACCAAGGCGGCCTGCGCGGCCTTCTCGCTTTCCCTGGCAGTCGCCAGGGCAGCCTTGGCATCCTACTCTTGTTGTTGAGCAGACGCGAGAGCGGCCTGAGCAGTCTGGTGCTCGCCCATGATCTCGTCAAACCTTGCCCTGGACCGAGATATGCTTCGGTGTAGAGCCAAAGCCGCCTGCAAGATAAAAAGATAATAAGGCAAGTGCTTTAGAAAAAGCAAAGAGAACCATTGATAAAGCAAACTTACCATGAGGGTCATCCCTAGTGAAGACTCCATAACATGCTCGGGGCTCCTCGTCTTAATCTCCCGCAAGTCTCTCGGGGTGGCGTTGTAGTAGTGATCCACCATATAGATCGCGGTTTCATAAACCGTCCCTTGAAAGGCCTCGGGGATTTTCTCCAAGGCCTGACTATTGACCGGGATATGCACAGTGAGAGTCAGAGCTGGCAAGGTCCCGGTTGGTACCTCCAGTTCCCGGGTAGAGACAGGAGGTCGCGGGGGAGGTGGAGCCATCTTCTCTGTGGTGGGAGGGGGTAGAGGCACCTTCTCTGTGGCAGAAGGACCCTGGCCCTTCGCCTTGGCAGGAGACTTGGAGGTGGTCCCGAGAGGGGGAGTTTTCTTGGTCAGCCGGAGCTTCTTTACCAAGGGTCCAGATGACCCGGAGGAAGGATTCCCCCTGGAACATGGATCGCAGAACGTTGTCCCAGGGTTGTGTCATCTCCTCGCCTGAAACAAAGACAACGAAGCGTCAGTATGCATGTAAAAACATTTGATCGCAAAAAAATCTAAAAAATATATTGAAAAAGGTCATACCCTCCGAGCTAGAGGAGGAATCTATTGCCACGACCTCTGGCCGCGGAGCTTCTACGGGGGAGTCTAAGATTATAACTTCACAAATGAGGGGGAGCTCTGGGTCCGGATCCACCTCAGGACTGGACTCCTCTACATACTGCCTAAGCCCCGGAGCTACTATACCCTCCAGAAGGGAGGGCCATGACCTAAGGTTGGTCCCGTACTCCTCAAAAAAGGCCGACCTAAAGGCCAGGGTATTGTCTACTACTATAGTGCCCCTAGGGCGGCCCATGTCCTAGCTCAACACTAGTTGGTCAATGCACTGAAGTAGAGTTGTGTTACAATCTGGGTCATTTTGATGATGGTGAACGAGTTGGCTGGGGTTAAACCTATCAAGTCGTAGGTCTACGGCAACCCTGTCTAAATCCTTAAACAAGTATGGGTTACCTTGGCCGGAGGGGCCAAATGCTACCATGGACTGGGTCCACTCCGCGTTGACCCCCTGGGCAATCTCAAGAGCCCGCTTCCGACGCACGAGCGGCACCTTGTCTTCCTCGTCCTGCTCGTCATCATCCGTAGCCCCCTCCTCGGGGATGGGCGCCATCTCGCGAGTTGCTGGGGCGATCCGCGGCCTCCTCAAGGCCAGGGTCTGGCCCAGAGAAATTAACTTACACGCCAGCATCGTCTCATTAGACACAAATTGGCAGTAGTCTTTTTCGCTTGGAGGGAGCCCCGCCAAGGTTTCATATTGACCCCCGAGGGTCACTGATTTAGCCGTCCTTGTAAAAATAGCTGCACGATAGTATTCAAGTCAATACGCATGGAAAGAAACAAGTCAGCATCGATTTTGCGAGCTGAGGATAGAAAGAACTTACGAGGATGGTTGAAGTAATGGTGTTCGCAGTTGCGGAACCTTGTCGACATGAAGAACTGGTCCTTGAAGTCGTTGGGGTGGCTGGGCAGCTTGATGACTGCGACAGAGTTGGGAAAATGGGTCAAGTAATAGAACCCGTCACCTCGCCCCCGTTGATCCGGGCTGGCTTTGAGGCACAAGAAATAGAGAATGTCCGTCGGTGTAGGGACCTCCGATTCCTGCTTCAGGAACAGGTACCTCAGCCCCGCTAATAGGTGATAGGAGTTAGGGGGGAGTTGAAAGGGGCATAGCTTCACGAAGTTCAGGAAGTCCGCGAAGTACTGGTCCAAGGGAAGAAAGGCCCCAGCCTTGAGGTGTTCGTCGCTCCAGGCCGCGAACTCTTCATCGAGCGGTGCGCAGCTCCGCTCGCCCTCAAGGGGAGGACGAGCAACAAGAGCGCCTGTCCCTATTTTGATGTTGTGGGAAAGCAGGATCTTGTTGACCTTCCCCTGAGTTATAACTTTCGAGGCAATCCTCTCAGCCTTGAAGAAGGCATCAGGTCCCACCTCGACCTCTTTCTCCATGGTGGGATCGAAGTGGGGGATAGGGAAATCTGCTACCACCTCCTTCCCCTTGCTGGCCTGCTGGGATGACGAGTTGACGACACTCTTCTTGGGCATGTTCTTTCAGGGTCCCATCTGGTCGCCTAACAAACAAAGATGAAGAAAATTTAGAAAGGCGACCTAAAAATAAGAAAGGAAATCTAGCGCGAGGAATGATTTTCCTTACACGGGCTGAGGTAATCTCAGCCCGCGGTTAGTGAGGCCACGCAGTTCTATGAACACGCGCCTATGCTCCCAACGGGTCTCCGATTGCTCGGGATCCGTGTGTCAGGAGGGTCAGGATAATGCTTGCCATAGAGGGAAAGTTTCAAAAAGAAAAACCGCCTAGGAAGCGTGGCCCCTAAGCTACCAGGTTTTGCACCCCAGAAACTTGTTGCCTTCCCCTCTCCAAACAGGCATTTCAAGAGATTACCAAGAAAAGTCACCCCATAATTATCTTGTCCTATGCATCATATTCCTAAGCATTTTCTCCTATGGTCGATACCCCTAGGATAAAAACCTACGCACAAAATACCAGCCAAAAAGAAAAAAAAACAACCTACAGTGTGCGACTAAGAAAGAAGTTTACATAAACAAAGAAAAATGGAAACATTTAAACGTACAGCAGGCAGAGGACTTACAGAGGTTTTTGCTGTGTGAAAATTGAAAAGGGTGTAGGAATCAGAATCCTAGTGGAGCCTTTAGAACTGGAGTCACGGAGAAACCCTTGTGTCTGGAACTCAGAGACTTCTAGAACGATAACCGGAAGGAAAAAGGCTTCTGAGGCTAAGAAGAGAGAAGATGAGGAAATTTTTTCAAATAAAGGGTGGCTCATGCAAAAGGTGGCCAACCTTATATATACGTAAAAGGCAAAGGAGCGAGGACCGTTCGATCGTCTTAATGCGAGATATGAGGGTCATAACTTGAAAGACGAAACGACGACCGAAGATAGGCTAGGCCATTTAATGCGATTCTCGGAAGACGGACCGTCACCAACCACGATGCTCCATGTATCTGATACCAGTGCAATAGGTGGGACATGAAGAGTCGAAAAGGAAGCCTAAAAGCCCCCACTGTGGCCACAGGTGGCCTCACGTGCCACGAGCAGGGGCTTGGGGGAAAATGTACGCCCAAAATATCCATGGGTTATTAGCGAGCTGGAAAAGGGCATAATTCTATCCGCCACATGGAAGCCGCCTACCCAGAGCTGCTGTTACGAGTCTCCACCTCTTTAGCCCGAGCTAGTCAAAGGGTTAGTAAGAATACTCGAAGGCGTCGGGTCAGCAGTGTGGATACCCCGAGCTGGAACTACATCAAGCTCGAGGTGCGGCATAGAACTGACACCCCCGACAATTTATGAAGTCAACCACGCAATGTAAACGTGCGCATATCATACATCATGTGTCTACTCCATTCTTGAATTCTCGGACACGCAGCATAAACGTCCGTGTTCAGGCATCCCACGACTGGTTTGGGCCATGCGGCCCATTATCCCCCTTTACCTATTGATTAGACAACACTTCATTGTCAGGTTTTAGGAATTAATCATAAGTGTCATAGAGGTGACATGATGGGTAAGAAGGTCACGGGATGACCCCCTTTGCCAACACCCAGGTATCCTCTCCCTATAAATACGGAGACCCTGGGCGTTGCAAGGGGTTGGTGTCTAGTTTGTAAAGATACACCCTGTAAGGAATATTGGAGATATATCAATAATATTGGCTGGTGGACTAGAGGGATTTTAACCTTCGAACCACCTAAAAGGAAAGGAGTCATAACCTTCCCCTATACTATTTTCACCAGTTTTGAATATAAATGTTTACATATTACAGTTCATTATCTAGCACTAATCCATCCCGTTTATTCGTATAATTATTTTTTGCCGAAGAACCGCGTCAACACATGTGTTAAAATTTTATGTGGTTGGGATGCTTGGGATGAGTTAGACATGTTAGTAAGCTTGATTTTAAGTTTGGTTGAAGTTTGGAGAATTTTTGGTAAGGTTTGGCTCGGGGAAAATCGAAGGAGGGAAAAACAACATTTGTTGTTCTGTGACTACCGCTACAGCGCTAGCCTTTGGGCACTGTAGTGCTAGGCCATATACCCTGGGATGATTTTGGGCTCTGTTTGTAGCGCTGTAGCGCCCTCCTTAGAGCACTGTAGCGCTACCCTATTTCCAGAAAGGGGTTTTTGAGTTATTTTCAAGGGTTTCTGCCCGGGGGTTCGGGGTTCGATTCACCCACCCCGTTTGGTGGAATTAGGGCTTCCCGAGGGCTCAGGATTGGTCCCGAGGTTAGGTTTTGGACTTGAGGTTTGGTGATGATTCTGACCTATGGTTGTGACTAGGTGTGCACTAGGGCTCAAGAGGGATCGTGCTCAAGGATCAAAGTGAACGAAATTAGCGAATTTAA
Source organism: Humulus lupulus (assembly GCF_963169125.1). Classification (NCBI taxonomy): domain Eukaryota; kingdom Viridiplantae; phylum Streptophyta; class Magnoliopsida; order Rosales; family Cannabaceae; genus Humulus; species Humulus lupulus. The sequence goes on from NC_084793.1 coordinate 131,296,114, forward strand.
AGGTAAGAAAACTGCACTCGATTATGTGTTTGTGATGGGACTAAGTGCTCCCCATATCTGTATTATGTCAAAGATGGTATTATGCCATGGGACATATGATAAACGACCTAAGGGTGCAGTATAAAACATTTGCGCACAGGGTGCGGCTTGGCCACTAGCAGCCGAGGACAACTTAATATTCACTGAGCTCGGTTTAAGCGGGCCGGAGTTAGTGGGATAAACAGAGGGTGCGGCCTAAGTGCGCTAACCGTAGTTATCATATGTGGATTGATTATTGATATGAATTGATATACTTGGTATGATGAACACTTGATTGTCATGTATGCTTAAACTAATTAAGTACATGCTTATGCGATATGAGATATTTGATTGTCTGTTGATTGATTATGCTCTATTATTGTGTTTTCTTGCTGGGCCTTGGCTCACGGGTGCTACGTGATGTAGGTAAAGGCAAAGGCATGTTGAACCAACCTTGAGACGGAGAGCTGCGGGGCTGAATGTACATAGCCAGCTGTTCGGCCGCCATGGCTGAGGAGTGGATCAAGACAAGGAATGCTTAATAGTCTGTTTTGCCTTAGAGTGGCTAGTATTTAAATCTTGAATCTTTGTAAATGGTTTTAATCTTATTATTTTTGGGATCCCGTGTAAACAGAAAATGTTATTTATAAGAAATGCGGCTTTTGAGACCAAAATCTTCTAACCCTAGTTCCACTATAGTTTCAGTAACACGTTTTCAATTACATGACTTGATTAGCAAGTCTAGCACTTTTACAAACACACAGTGTAACGGTCTTGGCTATCCAGGGCGTTACATGGGAAGTAGGAAGACAAACTGCTATCCATCGAATGGAGAAGAGCGCAAGTGTAGCATGTGTGGTGGTCTTGGCCACAACAGGGCTACATGCAAAGCTAGGCTATAAACTCTTTTTTCCCATTTGACTTGTTGTATTAATAATCTAGCTTGTTTTCCCTTCTTCTTTATTTGATTTTTCTTAAAAGTTACGTTAAGCTTGATGTAAACTCGATTTTAGCTCGATGTGAGCTTGATATGAACTCGATAATATGTATGGTAGCTTCTAAACTGACTTCAAATTGTAGCTCGATAATGGTTTGATAGTAGTTCGATATAACTTGATAGTAGTTCGATAATGGTTTGATGTGGCTCGATATTAGTTTGATATAACTCGCTATATAATGGATATGAAAATGATATTGCTTGATTGAAGCTCGATATTAGTTCAATAACAGTTCGATATAGCTTGATATTAGTTCGATAATGTTCGATATAGCTCGATAACAGCCTATGAAAGTTATAAAAAAATGTGAACACTAAAAATTGTACATGTAAAGACCCTGTATATATACAATCATCAAGGTAACAGATTTTGATACCGCAAGTCTGTGGTCCACTTGTTCCTAAACACCTCTATATTTTCATTGTAGATGGTTTCCAATGGAAGGTCGGCCATGAGATGCTCAATATGCTTGACAGCATACACACCACAATCCCCACTGTAAAAAAAATGTAAACATTAAGTATACAATACTATAATTTTAGTTAGAAACAAATATAGTATGAAGATGATGTTTGTTACCTTCTCTTTGACTGAGTGAGCTCGTGTTTCTGTTTTCGACACCATGTGAATTGATGCAGCCTCTTTCCTGCTGCAGGAATCTTCAACATCAAGCTATTAGTGAACACTTTACTTTGCATCAACAGAGAAGGAAGAAAAAAGCACCATGGATTCATAATTTCCTCCAGCTTTGTGTCACTAATCATTGAGTTGTCTAAATCATAAACAGTGAGAGTCCAACTAGAAATAGAAGCCTCAATGGCAAACCAATGTTGCTGTTCATAGTTCTGGCACCAATATACATCCTCAACTCATCCCTAAGATGCCAGAAACTGCTGCTCGATGCTGGTCAACATGGACATAATGTTAGAATTCCACGTGCACTTGTTTTGTCGACAATTTTCTTGTACTGATCGTATCAGGCAGGTATCACTTGTGAGAAATAAATTTTCATCACAATTGCATTCTATCGATATGTATTGGGAAAATACTTGCGACGCATACGAAGCATGTGTTCTGCCGCATCAATATGCTACAAAGAGAGTACGATATAAAAAGTTAGCAAAGACCATCATAAATGGCAAAAACATGATGCATAAATGAATAAATTCAGTTCTCATCTAGCACTATCGAGCTTATATCAAACTAAACATCAAGGTCATCAAGTCCATATCGAGCCCATCGAGCTCATATCGAGCTATTCTCAGATGAAAAAAAACACCCCTATCGATCTACTATCGAGCTCCATCGAGCTAATCTGGAAAGTAAACACAGCAAACCTAGTTCAACACCCCTATCGATCTACTATCGAGCTCCATCGAGCTAATCTCAAACAGTAAACAACATAACTTGTGTAGCCTATCGAACTCCTATCGAGCTCTCATCGAGCTCATATCAAGCTAATCTCAAATAATAAACAACAGCCCTAGTTCAACACCCCTGTCGATCTACTATTGAGCCCATATTTTGGCCATTTCAGGTATATTTGGTATATATGTGGCATGTGTGTGGTGCTTCATTATTATTTTGTTATGCTAGGGTTACTCAGCACAAGACGATCCTAGGAGGTAAGCTAGTGGCAAAGTCACAACAGGATTCATAATTGATTCGGAGTGAGTCAAGGGATATTTAGTACATTACTGGGTTATTGGGTAATGGGAATAAATATTTGATGATAAATTGGGAGTTAGTGAGATCAGGGGGAAATTATGGGAATTTTGACTATGTTACCCCCGGGGGCGTTTTCGGGACCCTGAGCATTAGGATCTGCTTGAGGCTACTTAAGCTTGAAGTAACCTGTTAGAATTATAAAAGAACGTTCTCTCTTCTTGCCGTTCCCTTTTCGTCACCCGATTGTATTTTCGAAGGAAACTTGAGTTCTAGGATTTGGATTCAACCGAGGATTGAGGCATAGCAATTTTAGGGAAGATTAAAAGCTTATTAGCCAGAGGATTTAGTTGGGAAACAACTTAATCGGATGTAATCCAAGTTTTAAGTTCATAGTTTTTAAAGTTTTTAAGCTTTGATTGGATTTTATGTTTTTATGAGTTTTTGGATGAATTGAAGCTTGTGTTTTATTTATTTTGGGAGATTAGGATGTTTGGGAACTTTAATTTTGAGCTTACGATAGGTTGGGGTCAGATTTGGAGCTTTGAGGCTCGAAGGACATGAAGTTAGAACCCAGAAATCTGGTTTGGGCGCTGTAGCGCTAGGTTGGTAGCGCTACAGCGCTAGGTGCTCTGTTTTGGGGGTTTTGATTATGCTTCTAGTGCTGTAGCGCCCATAGGTAGCGCTGTAGCACTACACAGTCTTCAGAATGGGGGGTTTTTTTGGTACTTTTTGGGGTTTAGACTCGAGGGCTCAGGGGTTGATTTCACCACCCTGTTTAGTGGGATTAGAGGTCCCGAGAGCGCGGGATTGGTCTCGGGATTTGGGTTTTGGAACTTGAACACATTGAAACACCGTTTATGGTTGTGACTAGGTTATCTCTAGGGGCTTGGAATCAAGATCGTGTTTGTGGCTTGTTTATTGGTAACCTGTGCTTGGACCAAAGGTAAGAAAATTGCACCCAGTATGTGACATGCATGGTTATTGATGAGGCATGTTGAGTGCTCTATATATGGAGATTAATTTAATTGAAAATGCATAAGATACATGTGATTAGGGCATGGCATGAATGTTGAATATGAGATTGATCAGAGCTTGAGTCTTTGTAAATGTGCATGATCATAATTATGCTAGCAAATGTTGAGTAAGCATGCTGAATGCCTTATATTTGAATATATTGACATTGATTGCATAGTAAATGCATAGCATCTTTGCTTATCTGTGTATGGTACTAACTCATTAGTCAGCAATGATAATGGTGTCAGTATTGAATATGAAGCTGTGACTTATTAGTCAAGTTCGACAATGGTACTGGGCACTGGTGGTATGGTATTGGCTTATGAGTCAAGAAAGGTATTAGCATGTTTAATGCAAGCCAAAAATATTAGATCTAATCGACATAAGCATTATCATCATAAGCATGAAATGCTTGACCGACCATAAGTTCGATAAAAACAAAAGTTCTTGTCTAGTCTAAAGGCTATTTGCTTAGAGCCAGGTCCAAAAGGCTCAGGTGACTGTAACATCACATGGCTTAAGTTCGTGACTCCATAGTCACTTATATGATTATATGATTACATGCTTCGTGAATATATATGAATGTGATATTTTCATGCTGGAGTTGGAAGCATGGTGTGAATGTTGGAAGAGCAGGGGTTATGAATTGATGAACAAATGCTATGGGCATGTTTTTAGCACTGCAGTGGTTTGTGATTGTAGTGTGGTATGATTGTTCTCATGGGGAAGGCTTTTGAATATGCTCATAATGTTTAATGGGTCAAGTTATTGACTGCAGATTCAATCAGCTGGGATGTATCCAAGGCAGATAATGAGACCTGGAGGTGGTTATATCGGGGCTGGGGATTATAGCCAGGGTTTGAGTTCTTCACCTGCTCCTTAGAATTTCCAGCAGGTGTTTACAGATATGCAATTAAGATTGCAGAGGCAAGAGGAAGAGATTAGGTGTTTAAAGCAACAACATAATCTATTAGGGAACACCTCTTCCTTTGTTATGCTAGGAATGACACTAGTTTTGGCTCAGCCTAGGGTTGAGAATATATGGGATTTCCTTTGTGGAAGATTCCAAGAGTATTACCCTCCGATCTTTGAGGAAGACCTAGATCCATTTAGAGCTAAGCAATGGATGCGCATGATCAGTTCCATTCTTGATAGTATGAGGGTGGTAGGTCACAATAGGGTGATCTATGCTACATATGTATTGCGGGATGATGCCCGGACGTGGTGGGAAGTAGTATCCCAGGCCCGATACACAACTATAATGGACTGAAATGAATTTAGACAGCTATTTAATGAAAGAGATTACCGTGATGCAGCCAAGACTGCTAAGATGAATGAGTTTCTGAACCTGGTTCAGGGAAATGCAATAGTAATAGAGTATGTTAACAGATTTGATGGGTTGTCCAAGTTTTCTTTTGATCTAGTACCCACAGATGTAGCTCGGAAGGAAAGGTTTATCATGGGATTGAATCCCATAATAGCTTAGGGCATCAGAGTTGCCCTAGTGCATGAAATCTCTACCTACCCTCAGGTGGTAGGGAAGGCTCTTGTTGTTGAGAGCACAAGAAATGAAATTGAGAAGAAGGGTGCTAGAGAGCACAGAGCTCAAGCAGTGATACCTCCAATTATTGGAGCGGGCAAGAACAAGGATTGGAGACTTTTCCCAATGTGCGCTCGATGCAAGAGGCGTCATCTAAAGGGATACTGACCTAAGGCATGTTTCTTATGTGGAATGGTTGGGCATTTCAAGAGGGATTTCCCAAGTCGAGGGATAGATGAGAAAAAGGGGGTGGACAGCTCAACTTTAGCTCGAGTGTTTGTTCCGATGCAGTCAGAGTGGAAGACTGAGATTGAGGCTGGTTCCTCTGTGGTGGCAAGTCAGCTTTCTAGTTCTGATTTTTGTATTGTGATGAATAGTTTTGGTGCCATGTTATTCTTTGCTTGTTGCATCTACAGAAGCATAGACTTGTTATGCAGATTGCATGGTTATGCTGTGATGAGAATGTGATACTTTATTAGTAATTGAAGAGATGGATTAGTTATTGTGGAAAGGACTAATCAGGTTATTTGATAGAGTTGGTTATGACTGACATCAGTATGATCCTGGATATGGGTTGGTTAGCCAAGTGTGGGGCAATGCTAGATTGCAAGGAAAGGATAGTAACTCTTGGGTTTGAGAGTGGGAAAACCTTATGGTAGTTGGCACTGTGCATGGATTTTGTATGTTTATGACACCTGTATTTAGAGAGATCTATTGTAGGAGGATGCATATAACTCCTAGCTAGTGTGGTGGATACTACTTAGGTTGTGCCAGTGGGATCAGGACAGACGAGACTAGTCTGTAAGTTTCTGGATATGATTCCAGGGGATTTTCCAGGGATTGCTTTTACATAAAGAGATAGAATGGTGATTGAATTGGTGTCGGGGACGAAATTAGGTTTAGGGCACTGTTTTGCATGGCTTCATCAGAGCTGTAAGAACTAAAGGCTCAATTATTGAGTAAGATAGTATTCTCCAAGGTGGATCTTTGACCTGGTTAGTACCAGCTAAAGATTAGGGAGAAGGATATGAAGAAGACTATTTTTATATTAGATAAGGGCACTAGGAGTGCTGCGTTATGTTTTGAGATTTGGTTAATGCCAAGTTGTTTTGATAAATTAAATGGACTAAGTATTCAAGGATTATTTGAATTGGATTTGTGATCGTCTTGATCAATGGTATTGTTGTATACTCTCAGTTGGAGATTTGCCATGGTCAAGGAACGCCTTAGAGGGTAGGAGTTTCCTTAGACAGACAGGATATTATATGTGCTTTGGAGAAGAGTTTTGAGTCTTCTTACAGATCAGAATCAGTTTGTAGGTTGTTATGACACCTTAGTGACAGAGATAGGTGATTGCCTATGCATCATGTTATTTGAAGGATATGACTAGAACTAGAGTAGAGTTACTGGTGGGCTAGGTGGCCAACATTATGTTTGAGTTACTCTTGTAGAAAGGATTAAAGGAAAACAGTTAAGTGAACCACAAATGGGATAATTGAGGGGAATGTCTTAGCTGGATTAGCTAAGGATTATGCAATGTCAGGTAAGAATTTATTGTGGCATAAAGGGATCAGACTTGGGATCCGATGGACACTGAGATTAAATGGAGGATTTTGGATAAATCTCATACTACCTCTTATTTTCTACATCCAGGCATCATGAAAGATGTGTAAAGATATGAAAGTTTTATATTGGTGGCTTGGGATGGAGAGGGACATGACTGAATGCGTGGACAAGTTCTTAATCTATCAGCAGGTCAAGATAGAGTATCAAAAACCAGTAAGGCCATTGCAGCCTTTGAGTATTTCATAGTGGAAGTAAAGAAAACATCGCAATAGGTTTCGCGATAGGGCTGCCCCAGATAGTGGATTAGGATGAGTTGGTTTAGGTCATTATGGACTAGTATTTAAAGTGAGTTCACTTCTATCAGTGAGGACAAGTAACACAGCTGATTGGTATTCAGATCTTTGTGTGAGAGAGGTAGTACGCCTTCATAGAATTCGAGGTCTATCTTATCAGATGAAGACTCTATTATTACTATCAAGTTTTGGGAAAGGTTGCAGAAGGCGAGGGGTATACAGTTGGAATTTAGTACAGTTCATTATCCTCAAACTAATGGTAAATCAGAGAGAGAGAGTTATCCAGTATGGGAGGGGCACCTAATGAGATGCTGGTAGAGAATGTATATTACCATTCAATGGAATGAGATGAGTAAGAGGTTATGATTGGATCCTGTGGTAGTTCAGAGGACAATTGAAGTTATTGAAAAGGTTAGAGCTTGGATGCTCACTTCTCAGAGTAAATGGAAAAGTTATGATGATTTGAAATGCAGGAACATGGAGTTCCAGGTGGAAGACTGTATCTTCCTTAGAATATCACATGGAAAAGGGTGAGGAAATAAAGGCAAGTTGAGCTCTAGATTAGTAAGGAATGTTTGAATCCTGCATAGGATCGGTCAAGTTGCTATTGGGTTGACCTCAGTTTTGGTAATGTTGGCCGTATACAATGTATTTTATATTTCCATGTTGAGGACATGGGTTAGAAGAGACTCATGTGTTGAGTTATGAGAATCTGGAATTAGAGGCTAAGTATTCTGTGAGGAATAGCCAGTTCAGATTTTAATAGAAAGAACAAGGTTCTGAGAAGCAAAGCTATACCTTTAGTTAAGGTATGATACATAAACAGTGAGGTCGAGGGAGCGACCTGGGAACTGGAATCAGATATGCGGAATTCATATTCTGGGCTATTCAGATAAAATTTCGAGGACAAAATTTCTGTAAGGAGGGGAAAGTTGTCACGTCCCAAATTTCCTAATAAGGCTTAGGGCCTTGATTAGAGGGCTAGGATGGAAAATTATGGAATTATATGATTATGAGATATTTATGTGTATCATTATGTGAATATTTGAGTTATATCATAATATTACTAGATATGCATGTTTTGGTGTATTAAATATGCATGTGGGCCCATTTATGTTTAATTGGTCAATTTTCATATTTTGTCCATTTTGGGTATATTTTGCATATATGTGGCATGTGTGTGGTGCTTCATTATTATTTGGATATGCTAGGGTTACTTAGCATGAGACGATCCTAGGAGGTAAGCTAGTGGGAAAGTCACAACGGGATTCATACTTGATTCAGAGTGAGTCAAGGGGTATTTAGCACATTACCGGGTTATTGAGTAATGGGAATAAATATTTGATGATAAATTGGGAGTTAGTGAGATCAGGGGGAAATTCTGGGAATTTTGACTATCTTACCGCGAGGGCGTTTTCGGGACCTCGAGCATTAGGATTTGCTTGAAGCTACTTAAGCTTGAAGTAACCTATTAGAATTATAAAAGAACGTTAAGAACGTTCTCTCTTCCCGCCGTTCCCTTTTCGTCACCCGATTGTATTTTCAAAGGAAACTTGAGTTCTAGGACTCGGTTTCAAGCGAGGATCGAGGCATAGCGATTCTAGGGAAGATTAGAAGCTTATTAGCTGGAGGATTTAGTTGGGAAACAACTTAATCGGAGGTAATCCAAGTTTTAAGTTCTTAGTTTTTAACGTTTTTAAGCTTTGATTGGATTTTATGTTTTGATGAGTTTTTGGATGAATTGAAGCTTGTGTTTTATTGGTTTTGGGAGATTAGGATGTTTGGGAACTTTAATTTTGATATTTGGATAGGTTGGGGTCAGATTTGGAGCTTTGAAGCTCGAAGAACATGAAGTTAGAACCCAGAAATCTGGTTTGGGCATTGTAGCGCTAGGTTGGTAGCACTACATCGCTAGGTTGGTAGTGCTATAGTGCTAGGTGCTCTGTTTTGGGGGTTTTGATTCTGCTTCCAGTGCTGTAGCTGTTAGGAGTGTGTCCTAAAAGCATGTAAAAACATTTGTTTTTTCTGTGAATAAATAAATACGATGGTTTATTATTATTGTCATATTTAGATTGTTAAATTATTGTTTGAATAATTTTGAAAATATCAGAAAAATTCCATATTCATTATTGAGGATGTGATCTTGTATTAGTACGAGAGAATTAAGATCACATGAATGAATAAAAATAGTCAACAACAACAAATTAAAGTTATGGAATTCTTTAATTGGAGTTGTAAGTACGGTTTACTGAGTATCATAATGATACAAATAATCTAGATTCGGATTATTGATGTGGAAAGACATCTCGGTAAAGGTGCTTTATATAATATGATTATATATGACATGGACCGATATGAATTAGAATCTTTATCCAAAAATCATTTAACAATAAAGACTTGTAATTCATATCATAACTGATGATCATTTATAGATCAACCTAAATCCTGAGTGTTCATGAACTCCTGTTCATGTTTATTAAATCTTTTGATTCATTCGTTAAAGTCTCTTCAAAGAATGAGGCTAATGACTTTTGTTTTGGAGATTTAATATCATGGATGGCTGGGAACATGTATCAACAATACGGAATCTAATCTTTCCTAACAGATCGTATATTAGTTCCCTTAAGGGTTAATTCTGGAACTGAAGGATTTTGAGCTCAAATCTATAATTAGATTATAGATTAATTATTCACTAGTGAATGAATGGTACTTAAGGAATAAGAAGTAAATTAGAAAGGTTAAATGGTAATTCTCCCATTCTAATTTATGAACTAATTAATTAGAGGGTTGAACTATTGTAAGATGGTTATATCAATGGACGACTTAAGAAAAAGATTTCTGTAAAAGTATATCTATAACATAAAGAGTTCAATTCTGAATTTATAGTGGAGTAATATCAGAATTAATAAATTAACTATTATAATTAAAGAGTTTAATTATTTAGTTTCAATTTATTGGAGCTTAATGTTATAGGTCCATGGTCCCCGAAATGGCTCAAACAAACACTGACAAAGGTAAATACAAAAATGGGCAAAAAAAAAAGGACTTATGTGATAAGTAAAATATTTTTCTATGTATCAAACATAATTGTTGTTTAATTATGTGTAATTAATTAATTATTTGATTTAACAAAAATATAATTAATTTTGAATTAATTTATTTTTGGTATTTAAATAATAATAAAAATTGGGAAAAATCAGATGCCATCACAAGCATGTGGTACACGTGTGGCACAGTGCACAAGCACTGTGCTACACGCATAAGAGAGTTTACTGAGTCTCTTGATTCCACAATTTTAGTTATTTAAATATTAAATAAATAATGAGATATTTTAATATGATTAAAATATTATTATTTAAACAAAAATCTGATAACTGATAAGTTATTTTGAATTTGTTTAAAATAACAAATATTTTAATATATTGAATATTATTAAATATTGGATATCAGTTTTTCACAGAACGTAACTTTTCAGGGATAGAAAAATATCTAGGAATCTCTCTCAGAGAAAGAGAACAGTGACAAAAACAAAGGTCATTGTTCTTCACAAAACCTAAGTCCAAACTTTATCAGATCTCATGTGTTGAGAACATCTGATAAATAGTTTATTGCCTATTATTTGTATAGCAAGCCCACACTCGTTCTTTGTGTGCCTGAGAACATTTTGGAAGATCTTGGTGTGAGATCTCGAGGATTTAGCCATACGAAAAGATAGCAGCAACGAAGGACCTGAGCTAATTTTTCTATTCATGTCCTTGATTCAATATATATTTGCATGTGAAGAAGTAGATCTAGAAATCTAATGGGATTAATCTAACAATTTGATTGTTGTTCCGCTGTGCATAATCTCTGATTTGATCAATAAAAACCAACAGTAGCGCCCATAGGTAGTGTTGTAGCACTACACAGTCTTCAGAATGGGCTTTTTTTGGTACTTTTTGGGATTTAGGCCTGAGGGCTCGGGGGTTGATTTCACCACCCTGTTTAGTGGGATTGGAGGTCTCGAGAGTGCGAGATTGGTCTCGGGATTTGGAATTTTGAACTTGAACTCATTGAAACACCATTTATGGTTGTGACTAGGTTATCGCTAGGGGCTTGGAATCAGGATCGTGCTTGTGGCTCGTTTATTGGTAACCTATGCTTGGACCAAAGGTAAGAAAACTGCACCCAGTATGTGACATGCATGGTTATTGATGAGGCATGTTGAGTGCTCTATATATGGAGATTGATTTAATTGAAAATGCATAAGATACATGTGATTAGGGCATGGCACGAATGTTGAATATGAGATTGATCAGAGCTTGAGTCTTTGTAAATGTGCATGATCATAATTATGCTAGAAAATGTTAATGTTGAGTAAGCATGCTGAATGCTTTATATTTGAATATATTGACATTGATTACATAGTAAATGCATAACAACTTTGCTTATCTGTGTATGGTACTGACTCATTAGTCAGAACAGACAATGGTGTCATTATTGATTTTGAAGGTGTGACTTATTAGTCAAGTTCGACAATGGTACTGGGCACTGGTGGTATGGTATTGACTTATGAGTCAAGAATGATATTAGCGTGTTTAATGCAAGCCCAAAAGATTAGATCTAATCGACATAAGAATTATCATCATAAGCATGAAATGCTTGACCGACCATAAGTTCGATAAAAACAAAAGTGCTTGTCTAGTCTAAAGGCTAATTACTTAAGGCCAGGGCCAAAAGGCTTAGGTGACTGTAACGTCACATGGCTTAAGTTCGTAACTCCATAGTCACTTATCTAATTCAAGTTTGCGACTCCATAGTCACTTATCTGGTTCAAGTTCGTGACTCCTCTGGTTCAAGTTCGTGACTGCATAGTCACTTATCTGATTCAAGTTCGTGACTCCATAGTCACTTATCTGATTTTATGTTCATGACTCACTCATGAGTCACTTATCTGATTAGGGCTACAAGCCCCAGCATGATTACCAGAATCTTAAAGTGATATTCACTTAGGATTGACTTGATAGTCATCCATACAGGAGGGCAGGATCAACAATCATTTATTTGGACTATTTGCATGCATGAATAAGGGCATTATTGCTAGGCATGCCTATTATGATTTGGTAACATGTTATTACATGTTCATTAGCATATTGAGTTTTCTTGCTGAGCTTCAGCTCACGGGTGCTATGTGGTGCAGGTAAAGGCAAAATAAAGTTGGACCATCCTTGAGTCTTTGGTGACGATGTGTAACGACCCAAATTCGCTAATAAGGCTTAAGGGCCTTGATTAGCGTGCCTGAAGGGCATAATGGGAATTATGTGTGACTTTAGTGATTAAGATGCATGATTATGATTTAAAGCATGTTATATGACTATTTGAATATTTGAGATGCATGAATATGTGTATTAGTATGCATGTGGGCCCTGATTAGGTTAGAAGGGCATAATCGTAATTTTGGCCATTATGGGCATAACTGTATTGATATATGTGATAATTGTCGAGACCACATTATTATGTGGATATGTCTGTGATCTGCGACTCGAGACGATTCTAGTAAGCAAAGTAGCGAAAAAGTCATGGCGGGGATTTATACCCGGCTCGGGGTGAGCTTAGGGGTATAAATGGGAATTTAGCGAATATACTGGAGTCTATCTTGACATTGAGGAATATTATTGGTGATTAATTAGGTATCGGGAGTTAAGCGGGAAATATTATAGACACTCGAGGAGTTAGCGGGAATTGGGTAAAATGACTAGAATGCCCTTAAGTAGACTAAAGGGTTAGGAATAAAGGGGAGGGCATTAAAGTCATTTGGCTTTCTAAATATGGGAATTACTGAGACTTTATGTTAGTGGAAATTGTAGAGAAGTGTAGAAGTCTGAAAAAGAAGGAAAAGGAAGGAAAAGAAAGAGAGAAAAACAGAGAGAGTTTTCTAAAGTCGGTTTAAGCTTCCTTCATCAGTTTCTTGAGGATTTCTGGGGCAAAGCTCAGAGGAGAGCTGGGATAAACTAAGCATCAAGAATTCTAAGCTATGTTTGGGAAATTGGCAGAGGTTTAGCAAGGATTCATCAACACTTGAGGTAAGACTTTAGAGTTCTTCAGTTTCTGTTTCTGGTTTTTGAGCTATGGTGTTTAAGTTGAATTGGATGGAAACTTTAGGGAATTCAGGCCTAAGACAGAGGAGGAGCAAACCAAGGAAGTATAGAGGCAACTTGTGGTCGAAATCCCATCAAAGGTATAAATTCTAAGCTCTAACTTTGATGTTCAACTGGTTTCTGCTGAGTTTCATTGTCTAGAAGTGGCTATGATGAATTTTGAGTTTGGGGATGCATGTGCTTGAGTTCTAGGTATTTGGGATGCTTGGTATGAGTGGAGTATGGTCATAAGGTTGTTTTTGAGTTTGGGAAAGATTTGGAGGAGTTTTGGTTGAGGTTGGTTCGAGGAAATCGCAGGAGGGAAAAACTGGTGTTAGCCTGCTTGTGACTAGCGCTACAACGCTAGCCTTTGGGCGCTGTAGCGCTAGGCCAAGCTTGCTGAGGGGATTTTGCTTCTGTTTGTAGCGCTGTAGCGCCCTCCCATGAGCACTGTAGCTCTACTCTGCCTTCTGAAGAGGATTTTAGGGTTATTTGCAAGGGTTTTTGACCAAGGGTTTGGGGTTTGGTTCCACCACCTTGTTTGGTGGAACTAGGACTTCCCGGGTGCTCGGGATTAGCCCCGAGGCTAGGTTTTGGACTTGAGGATTGATGATGACTTTGGCCTATGGTTGTGTTTAGGTGAGCGCTAGGGTTCGAGGGGGATCGTGCTCAAGGAGTCGAGGGATCAAAGCTAGTGAATTGAAAGGTAAGAAAACTGCACCCGGTTATGTGTTTGTGATGGGACTAAGTGCTCCCGATATTTGTATCGTATCAATGATGGTATTATGCCATGGGACATGTAAAAGCGGCCTAAGGGCGTCGTACACTATATTTGCGCACAGGGCGTGGCTTGGCCACTGGTAGCCGAGGACAGCTTAATATTCACTGAACTCGGTTTAAGCGGGCCGGAGTTAGTGGGATAACGGAGTGAGCGGCCTGAGGGCGCTAGCCCTAGTTATCGTTTGTGAACTGTAAATGATATGAGTTGATATGTTTAGTATGTGGAATACTTGATTATATTGAATGGTTATATGGTTGAGATTATGTGATGCAATATGAGATATTGATGTGTCTGTTGATTGCTTATGCTCTGTTGTTGTGTTTTCTTGCTGGGCCTTGGCTCACGGGTGCTACGTGGTGTAGGTAAAGGCAAGGGCAAGCTGGACCAATCCTGAGTTGGAGGGCTGTGGGGTTGAATGTACATAGCCAGCTGTTCGATCGCCATGGTCGAGGAGTGGATCAGGACAGGGATTACGTACTTGTCTGTTTTGCCTTAATATGGCTTGTTATTGTATCCAACCTTATGACTTTTGTAAACGGTCCTTAAACTTAATATTTTTGGGATCCCGTGTAAACAGATAATTTCACTTAATGAAAATGCGACTTTTGAGACCAAAACATTTTAACCCTAGTTCCTCTATAGTTTCGATAACACATTTTTAATTAAATGACTTGATTAGCAAGTCTAGCACTTTATAAACACACAGTGTAGCGGTCCTGGCTATCCAGGGTGTTACACGATGTGTACATATGCGGCTGCTCGACCACCTCGGCCAAGGGTTTAAAGAGGAACTAGGGTTAAACCCTATTTTGCCGCTTAGGTCGGTTGGTTATAAATATTTTATTGTAATTAACCTTTAAATTATATTTTGGGATCCCAATGTATAAAGTAAACATTTTAGTGAACGTTGTACCTTTGACCAAAAATTTTAACCCTAAATCATTAATCATACTTAGTTACACGATTATGCCCAAATGGCTCGGTTAGCGAGTTTATTACTATTTAAAATGCACACCATAACGGTCCCTGGGTAGTAGGGCGTTACACCCAGCAACATCCTCAGGGTTGGCAATAGCGACTCCAGGAGTCCTAGCATCAGGTGTCACAATGATGGTAGGAGGCGTGGTTGGATTATCAACATAGTCCAGAGGAATATCCAGTGACTCTGAGTTTGAATCTACCTTGGAGCCCCTCGGTTTCTCCTTAATAAACGTCAGGATCTAACTGACTGCATCCAGGATCACTGACTGATTCTTCAGGAGGGTCTCCTATCGACCCTCGACTCTATCCAACCGCTCAATCAAGTCGGCGAGCTCAGGGGCTGAGGTTGGGGTTGGGGTTGAGGCTGGGGCAATAGGAGGGGTGGGACCTGCAACCTCCTCCTCTTCTAGGGTAGCATCATCTAATATCTTGGCTGCCTGAGAAACTTTCTCCATGACTTTCTCAAAAGTCTCATCCTCCTCCTCAGCAGCCTCCGAGGGATCCTGGCCAAGCTTGGGATAAAGGGGAAGATCTCCCTCTGTCAATGACAAATAAGAGTCTTTTTCTGCTAGTCAAGGCTTCAACATCGGAAGGACGAACAACTGCAAACAACATTAAACATTTTGTTAGCTCAAATAATCATAAAATAGAAGCATATAGATAAAAAATAATTGTTTAATGTCAATCAAATATAACTTACATTCTTCTTTGATAACATCGGTGAAATGACGGACGTGGTGAAATCCTTATTCCTCCGATGCGGCCAACTAAGCATCCTTGGGACCATGTTTCCCGAGCTCACAACAAACTCCGTCTCAAGCTGTTGGATAGCCTCATATGCCCAGCACTATAAGGCTAGGGCATAACCATACATACTGTACTTGGACTCTTGCTGCACCTTGACATCCTTCTTGTTGTCATAGTTGGCCTTTTGCTTCACCATGTCCTTCTTACAAGACTGCAATAGCCTCTTGTAAGAGTACTTCCCTCAGGGATAGCTGAATAAGTAGTCGACATCCTCAACCATCTTAAGAATATCTTGACATATGTGCAACTTGCCCTCTATTGCATTTAGAACACCCTAAACCAATAAACATAGACCAAGGTTGTACACATCTTCCACAACAGGGCAAGTCTTGAAAGCATGGTCCACCTGTGAGAGCTTTACTTTCTCAACATCATTGAAATACTCCTTTATCAACCGGTCGCTGAGATTACGCTCTTCCAAATCTTCTAGTGACGGGAAGGTACTGAAATTCAACCCCATCAATAGGGCAAACCCTCCCATGCCGAATCTACAAGACTTCGACCCCAAGAAGAAATGAACCTCATCTTCGTTGTTGCTGGTGATTTTCCTCAACAGAAGTTGATGCACCAAAACTCCGGAGAAATTAAACTCCGAAGCCAAAAAGAATTTCTTGAAAGGGGATTCCTTTTCCCTTTCTATCAGCCTGAGGTCCACAAACCTACTCTTAATTCGATTTAAAGTGCTACTACCTCGATATGTCACTCGACCAGGAAAGTGATCAGTAAACGAAACAAGCAACTTAGGCATCTGCAACGTGAATTTTTTTTGGTAAGAAAACAGAATGTTAAACAGAATCAAGAAAAAATTCAAAAAAATTTCATCAAAAATTGAAATAAGTTGTCATCGAGCTCTATCGAGCTGCAACATACCTTATCGACCAACTATCGAGAAACTATCGAGCCTATCGAGCAATATCAACAACCTAAAACTATGAAGACTATCGTGCCAGTGTTGAGCCTATCGAGCTAAGCAAAATCTGTCTACATAAATAACCATCGAGCCTAATATCGAACCGTTATCAAACCTATCGATCCCTTTTAATCTAATACCACATATCCATCAAGCCTTTTTAATCTAATACCACAGATCCATCAAGCCCCTATCGATCCACCATCGAACCATTCAAACTACCCTATCGAGCCTACTATCGAACCATAATTGAGCCTATCGAGCTAGTTTCATATATTGCCATAGATAACATTGAGCTTCTATCGAACCTTCATCGAACCTATTGAGCTATTGGTTCAAACCCAGAAAAAACAACAGAAAAACCCAGACCTAAGAACTGCCATACCCATTCGACACCACCAGATTCAAAGTGATCAAAACAAAAATAATCATCACGAGGGTTCAAGAATTTACCTTAATGAGAATATGGGTTTGATTGATGGGTTCGACGCCGTGGGATTCGAGCTTCGTTGTCACCGGTGGCTCGACAGGTTCGACGGGTTTTGGGTGGCCGACTTCATAGAAGAGAAAGAGAGAGGGTGAGATCGACGCCGTGGGTTCCCTTTGCTTTTTGGGGTTTGCTTCGGTTTGGGTTTGGGTTTCGGGGATTGAGAGCACAGATAGATAGAGAGTGTGTGAGAGAGTTTGTGTAGGAAAAAATTTGGGTGGGAAAAAATGAGAGGGGTATTTTCGGTACTTGGTGAAAGTTTAGCACCAATTTGAAAAATTAATTAGTGTTGGTATTATTTAGTAATTATACACACTATTATGCATAAATAATGAAATTTCCCTTCTTCCTTCAATTTTAGTGTTTTAATTTATGTCTAATAATAAATACATGTCATATTATTTAAAATATTTAAATAAAAATAATAAGTTTGAAAAATTAATTCAATATTTATATTTTAAATGTTTTATTTATTTATTTATTAGTTAGATATTAATTGAGAAAGTAAAAATAGACAAGTGTATCTTCACTTGAAGAGTTTTTTCTTGATAAATTGTAGACATTTCATTTGAGATTTTTATAACTCACTACAAGAAAAAGTACTATTAGGGGTGACACGTCACCCCTAATAATGTCAAAACGTCACCCCTAATAACATCAAGGGCGACATGTGAATTTTCTATAATACTTTTTTTTTTTATAGGGAAAGGAAATATGGATTAATAATCAATCAGACATAGTGCATTACAAGAATATGATGCTCATATAGAAAAATCAACCAATATAGGCTTACTAAGTTGTTTACACTAAACAAGAGAAATAAAGCCCTAACAAAAACTTCAACAAATGGTCTAATATAGCTCTATCATTCAAGTATCCAATGAGGGTAAATTAATCTAGAGTTCCTCTCCACATGGGCAAATGATAGATCAACCTCATCAATGGCTATTGGTCAATGAACTTTCAAAAGAAATGGGGAAATAATAATTCCCTTATTCAAATGAGAAATAAAGGGCATAAACAAACGACCAACCATGCTCAAGTGTCCCGACATTAAAGATTGGGGTACCACGTAACATGGGATCCATAGAGATTGATGAATCCCCCAGATCTGGAAATCGAGGAGGGAATCATTTTAGGCCCCGCATAAGCAGATTGAATAATTCGGTATAAACCTGACCACCCAATAGGACTCTAAGTTATCCTCCCTTTCCATACAAACTCAATCCCCCACTAATCTAGCAGGGCAGTGGAAAAACTCCACCTTTATTGTAGAAATAAAACAAAGAAAACAATTAGATAGCAAAAGGAAGGAGGAGTGGAGGCAGGACCCCTCTTCGAACCCCCAATACTGAGTCTGACGAAGCAGCGCATCCCCAGAACACAACAACCCCATGAATCTGATTCTGTCCAGACACCACCTAGGGACACCCATCCTTGTTGCTAGATCCACCCAGCCCACACCAGTTTGAAGCCACTGGCACTCCCAAAAGTAGTGCAACCCATATCCCATCGAAGAGAAGGAGCCTCCAGCCTTTCCCCTTGATCGCACCATCATCAGAATAGAGAGTCAAGATCTACTCTCGCCAGGGACTTCTGTACGCACAACAAAAGATGGCACCGACATCCCTAGTCGAGAAGAAGATCGAGGAGATAAAGAAGGCGGCTCGCTCGATAGAGCGAAAAGGAAACCCTATTCAATCAAAATTATACATACACAAAACATAATTCTCTATAGTACTTGACAAGGGCCATATTCTATGTAAAGTTTATAATAATAGGCAATAAATTGTAAAGCTTTAAACTACATTTAACAATTTCTATTCCTCGTGGATAGACGTACTTAGTACAACTTAACAAAAATATGAATATATAATTTTTTGAAAATTAATATATAGTGATTTTTTTATCAGTCTAAAACATTTATGTAAAATACAATATTATTAATGCTATAGTATGATTTTAGAACTGTAATAAAGCATTGAGAATGAGAATAGCCAAGAGTTTTTCTTTCAAATAATTTTTTGTGACTTTTTTTTTTACGGGTTTTGGATTTTTTTTATTTAAAAAAATATGGTTTATGATGTTGTCCGTGTTTTCACCATCAGACACATGACACTTAGTAGTAATTAATGACAAGACAAGTAATGAGATTCTTGAAGTGTGAACTGTTGGAAAAACAATCAGAGTGCATAGCAAAATGGCATGGTGGGCCTAGTTGATAAACAACAAAATTTTTCCACCTCTCATATAAACAATTTATATATTCAAGAATACATACAAGAACCATTAATATGCAAAATCATTCATCATGCAACATATATATATATACACATACTTATATATTATATGCACATGTATACAAATATTTGAGGACATAGATATTTACCTCTTGAAGCCTATCAAGTGTCCTCGAGTCTTTTCATATAAATAACGATCTTCCTATCCAATGCTTTGAGTACTCAGACCACGATCTTCCAGAGTGTTCTCTGCACCTCTCTCAACACATGAGTACTTGGATTATGGATTGAGAAATGTTGGAATAATAAGAGAAGAAGATGAAAATTTCTTGTCTGACAATTCACTACAACAATTTTGACAGTCAATGACTCCCGACAATGTCTTACACCATTGGTATAAGACATTAAAAATTAGGAGAGATTTTAAATGTCTTAAGTTGGGAGACGTTGGATTTTTTTTTATTAATTACTAAAATTGTAAGACATTAAAAGTGTTGGAAGACGTTGAAAAACTAGGGGTTAAACATCCATCCGTCCCACGTCTCCCAGTGGGAGACGTTGGAAGTCCTTGAATTTCAATGTCTCCCACTAGGAGACATGGGACACGAGGCACGTCTCCCAGTGGGAGACATTAGATGTCCTACGAGGTGTGAGAGACTTCTCACGTCTCCCTGTGGGAGAGGTTAAAGGCCTCAAACGTCTCCCATGGGGAGACGCGAGAATTGTGTACGAAAAAAAGCCAGCTATATATCAACACGTTTTCTCTGACATTAAGTGCACGATTCCACACAAAAAAAACAATAAATACATTTAATTCTTTTAAAAAAAATCAGACCATTTGTAACGCCCTAGATAACCAAGACCGTTACATAGTGTGCATAAAATAGTGCTTAACATGCTAAACACGTCGTTTGAACTAAAATGTGTAATTAAAGACTAAGTCAAGGTCAAGTAATAAAATATTTGGTCAACAAAACTAAAATGATTAATTTTCATTATAATATTAAGTTTGTACAAGGGACCCCAAAAATTAGTTACAGACTTGTAAAAGATAATTAGATACAATTTAGCTGTCCTAAGCGGCAAAATAGGGTTTAACCCTAGTTCCTCCCAAGCTATCCCGACCATGGCGATTGAGCAGGCTACATATGTTCACACCGCCCTTGAAGCTCTCCAACTCATGGATGGTCCAGCTATTAACTCCCTTACCTACACCACGTAGCACCCGTGAGCCAAGGCCCAACAAGAAAACTAAAAGCAACATGCACAACTAGGCAATAGTATAAAGATAGTAAATATACTTCACCAGATTCAACTATCAATAAATTATAGAAAACAATCCCAATAAAAGAGAAACAGTAGCATTTAATCAACCTTGACCCAACCAGTCTAATCATTCAACAGAGTACAAGCATTAAGCTAAACAAGGGCAAACGTATATTCTCAAGCATATCTCTCAATCAGTAATACAAATATTAAGGGTTGGCTCCCTTAGCCCGAGCCCCTTGTTTACTCAGCTAACCCCAACTCGCTTAGGTCGAGTCCTCTGATTATTTAGCTCAGCCCGACTCACATCGGTTGAGCTGCATCCAATACGCTTATCATCAGCCCCGACACCCTTAGGCCGTACTTTCTTATCTCATATAATAGATATATATCTTATAGAATTCATATATTCAAATACAGGGAATCTCAGCCCCAACAACAACCACATGGGTGCAGTTTTCTTACCTCGGATCCCGAGCAACAAGCGCATAACGGCCCCGAGCACGATCCTTAATTCTTGAGCCCTTGCGCTAAAACGTAGTCACACTGCGATAATGGATAACCATAAGGATCTAAACCATTTAAAAACTTTGGATTCAAATACTAGCCCCTAGGACCTCGATTTATACTAAACCCGGTAGTAGAAATTGTCTCGAACACTTAAGTTTAACTCCCTAAGCCTCCTTATGCTTAAAAACAACCCTAGAAAAATATTACCTAGGCTGGCTGCGATCTGGCCCTAAGGGTCGTGGCGCGCCTCAAGTCAGAGGCACGTCCTCTTGCATTAGGAGGAGGCATGTCGCGACTTCCCCTTAGAGTCACGACACACCCTACACTTATCAGCCCTCCCAGGGCCATCTGGGGTACACAGGCCGCGGTGCCCATGAACTGGGTCGCGGCCTCGTGAACCCAGAAATCCTGAGTTTTTAACGTTTTTTCCCAACTCAAAGGCCTAGAACCTACCTTACATATACACCCAAATCATAACCAAACATGAAAATCAAGCTTAGAATCCACATTAGCACAACATAATTATCATATTTACCGTAGGAACTAATCCATATTTTCAACATAACTCAAATTCAGACCCAAAGTTAGAACTTAAAAATAACTAAACCAAACTTAGAATTCAATCAAGAACAGAGAGATTCACTTACTCCTACTGCATATTGAGCCCCTGAGTTAAACCTTCAGTGATCCTAGCTTCAATTCTTCAATTCTAAACTTCCCATCTTCAAATTCCCTTAGGTTTCCAGCTCCTTCTCCCCAAAACTTTAGAAAGAAACCCCAAGTATCCCAAGGAAGGAGATAGAACGTGTTAGAGAGAGAGAAGGTTTTGAGTGAATTTTATTTAGTTTGTCTAAAGTTTCTACACAGTTCAAGATGGCTGTGTCTAACCTTATGGTAAAAAGACCACAATGCCCCCAAGGCATACCCTTACCCTTAAATAACCCCAGGGGCAATATTATCATTAGCCTCAACTTCCACTAATCCACATTTTGTCCTATAAATTCCCAATTATTCCCGTCATACCCAACTAACTACCAAACTCTTACTCATTCCTCGATAAATCCTAAATATACATTACACTTCTCAAAATACCCCCAGGCTCGCCCCAAGCTGGGTATTGGACCTCGTTGTGACTATTCCTCCAATTCGTTCACTAGGATCGCCTCGAGCCGTATACTAAAAATATGTCCACATAATAATGTGGTCTCAATTATTTACTCACATATATTAACATTTATGCCCACAATGACCATTATTACAAATATGCCCCAATTATCAAGAATGGGCCCACATGCATATTTAATACTCATAGCATGCATATAATCATACTCACATTATCATATATATCATGCATGCCACATTGTCACACATTTAATTAGTTAATCACACATATATCCAATTATGCCCTCCCAGCACGCTAATCAAGGCACTAAACCCTATTAGCATTTTTGGGACATTACAACTATCCCCTCCTTATCGAAATTTCATCCTCAAAATTTATTCAAACACTTCGGAACACAAATCTCGTAAACCTGGCTGTAACCACAGAGTCCAATCTTTTACCCCTTTATCCTTTAGTAACACTTTTATTAGAGTGACAATTTTAATACATAAAACCTTATCTCATTTATCAGAATTTCATTAACTTTTCATTGTTCAACAACTCTCGCTAAAATCCTAAGGTCTCCTTACCTCATCAACGATGATATCATACATTTATTTTCTTGACATTGGCACCAGTAACATTCATAAGCCTCCACCCACACTAGGGTAAGGCTAACCTGCCAACCTCTGGCCTAGTCCATGGTATGATCTCAGAACCTTTATTAAATCGGAAGTCAAAACTCCTCTTTCTTTCCCAAAATATCATATTCTTTCTTGTCTGCAATATTCAGAGAAATACAAGTCTCTCGTCCTGAAACTTCATGTTCCCATGCTTGAGTTTTGCAAAATCTTATGGCCTTTCAGATAGGTAGACACTTCTGCTCTAACAATTCTAATAACCTCATTGGTTTCTCCATACCAATACTGGACCACAACATTCTCTGTCTTTCATTTCATTACTTGGAATAAGTACTTCTTGCTCTCTACCTTACTGTATCTTATGCAGGGTCACACTAGCCGCTGGCTGACATTCACCACTGTGACTGTTCAGTCAAGGGACCGTACTCATCTCAATGCCCCAAACACTTGCACATTCAAGGTATAATTCTTCAAAATTTGAGTCACTTCTTCAGATTGTCAGTCTATCTGAAGGTAACCAATAATTCTAGGTTTCAATCTTATACCCTTTGTCTTCTATATCCTTTTCTAGAACTTGGAAAATAAAGGGTCTCAACCCGACACTATCAACTTCGGTGTTCCATGGAGACATACAGTCTCCTGTAGCTCAAATGCCTTATTGTGTCACTCGTTTACACGAACTGAAGTGTATTAACTCAATTTGTTGAGCCACAACCTTTCGTGTCCAACATTCTTACTTGGACCACTACTACACCTTTTTACCTTTTATTATACGAATTTTAGATCTTAACATCCATTTAAACTTCCTGTTAAATTATTCATCTACAATCTCCACCTTTTTACCAGGTTCCATCGAATCACTCATCCAATTTTCATATCTTAATTCATTCATAATAAAATAGTAGGATTCTAAACCATTCCTACAAGATCTTCTCTTTGAATTTCATTGTCCATAGAAATATATCTATCCATTATCAACTATAGGTACTATATCAATCCTAATCGTTACTTCATCTGACTTTACTGTAATCCGTGGTGTCCTATCCAACTGGCACAAATCTTACCAACTTAGGAAGTCAACTTCCATATCAATATTCCCTTATGCAATCAAGGGTTTCCAATATGAATCACCCATTAATTCCCACTAGGTCTTGGTCTCAAGGTTATTCCTCTATAGATGACCAAACACTCAAATCCTTGCGTTAATACATTCACTTCTATTCCGTGAGTGCCAGCACTACATCTTAACTGTGGCTATCTAGCATTACTGTCAACTTAATGCTCTATATATAACATTCGTGTTCTTATTCTTTCATCTACTGTGAAGCATGAACAACCATCCTCTCAGTCTATACCTGGGTGCGTCTTAGTCTTTGATGCTCCACCTTACAGTTTTATGTATTAAACCAAGACAATATCCTTCACGTTGCCCTTCCGTATCCATCCATTGTATACGAATTCTAATACCATATCATGCTACCAACTTATTCTTTCTTCTGAAAATCTGATACAAAACTATCCATTCAGTCCAACTTTAGGTTCTTGTGTCATCCCAATCTTGGGTGTAGCTGTCTTCTAAGATGCTTCAAGTAGTAGAGGACGTGTCTATCGGTCTCATTGTACTTCTTACCCCTTAGACGTTCTTCAGTAATTTCTTTGTAGTTTATGACTAAATTCCTTCATACTTGATCCCATAACTTCCTATAATGTGTCCTTGATTACCTTTGGAGAAATCAAAGCTTACACTTTCTAGCCTGAAACCCTGCTTTATCAGTCTTGGTATTATCAATGTAGTAGTCATTTTTGTTCTGATTCCAACTGGGAATAGACCAACACATTCCTAACAAATATGGATATGACTCATCCATGTCGTTGTGTACTCTCTGCTTGCTAACATACCTGTGTTGTTGAAGCATTGGTCAGTTAAGAACCTTCATTGATAATCCATCACTCCATACTTGGTGCAAGAAGTAATTCCTAGAATGTCTCTTTCCTTGATCCTCAGCTGGTAATAACCAGATCACAGATCAATTCCTGAGGACATTGTCTTATCCTACACTGGGCAATTAAACCCTTCATCCTTAACAGGTGACACCGACGTATTCCATGATACGATGCTCCATCTGATCCATCCTTAAATCACATACTTCTTCAACTGAATCATTATTTCTTTCTGAAAAGCTAATATTATTCTTCATGACGTCCATGATACCGAATTTATCCATACCTAAAGCCCGTAGTGTACCCAACAACTCCTTGCGCGCCCATTTGAAACCCTACTAGCCAACCTGGTTTCCATTCAGTCCCACTAATATATTCCAAGTGATATCTACCCCAATGTCTAGGCATCTCGTAGATGCTACCGGGTCCTTCCCTTCAAAATCTAGACATTATTACCATCTCCTGCAATCCATGGTTGTCCCTTATTTAACAAATTAGTTCCCGCTCAGGCTCATATCAAAACTCTCATATGAAGAGCTGGATCACTTTTACAATAAACCTTTTACCACTTGTATTCCAATTCTTCTCTTGAAAATTACCAACTCTTCCCCAACAGGTACTAATATCTCAAGCCCCATTGTATAACAACCTTAAGACATGTACTTCACATCTGAATCTTTTCTGGGAGATACGCAGCACCGAATTCTTCCAACTCATTATATAACAAAGAACGAGGACTAATTAGTCAATTGGTCACCTCCAAGGAACTATCCTCGAGCTTTGACTGTAATAAGGCAGTCCAGTCCTCCCTTCTCTAATCTCGGGAACTTTGCCCTAACGTGCTTAGCTATTCCATGTAGAAACCATGCCTTAACTTAGCGTTCTCCAAATAGCGTCTCCTGCATCGGGTGCATACTAAATAACTTTACAAGGCTTCATCGCTGCCCTGGCAGCTAACCTATAAACTATAACCCTTCTTGTCAAAACCAAGAGTAGTAGAACTATCAAGGAACCTTCGTTTCTGGTTACTGGGCATCTGTCCTTACATAATCTCGCAAATGGGAATACCATTGCCTGTGCTTCTTGCCCTATAACATTCACACTCCATATCTCATCTCTTATGTCCTTAATAACAAGGCCTACTACCTGAGCATAGATGAAAATCTCATGCACTGGAGCGACCCTAACGCTCTGGGAGTTCAATCCTGAAATAAATCATTCTTCCCGGCCCACATCTGCTTGTATCAAATTTGAAGCGGGTTCACTAACCCATCAAATTTGCTGACATACTCTATCATTGTCTTACCATTCTGAATTGAGTTCATAAACTCATTATTTTTCGCAGTTCAAACTGCACCACAGTAGTCTCTTTTATCAAGTCACTGTCTGAGTTCCTCCCAACCCATCATGACAACATTTCAGGTCTGGGGTACTATTCCCCACCACATCAGGACATCGTCCTGCAGAATACACAAGGCGCAACTACTCTATCACGGCCCACCCTTCTCATATCTTCAAGGATAGAGTTAATCACGCCCATCCGCAGATCAGTTCCCGAGCAAACCCAAACCTTCCTAAAAAACTAGAGGATATTGCTTCTAACGTCATTCGTATGATAACTCTTATCTGTTTCCATCCTTAGGTTGAACCAACACTGGTGCCCTTAACTGTCAAGACATACGAAGCCGCGTTTCCCCAAAAAAACCCGCTGTTTCAACCATCTAATCTCCTTATCCTGTCTAGCAGCCTTACTCGCATACCAGCAAACATCTGCTGTGAATTCTATAGGCAGATGGAGGGTTCCGACCCTAACTATCATCTACAGCCTCCACTCTAACAATACCAGGTTCATATCCAAAATCATCCCACAGGCAGGTCCAAACAATTACAATAATCACATGCACAATAAGCATATCAAAGCACCAATCTACATTACACATGCATTAATGATCAAATCCCATTACTACCAAATATACTCATACACACCATTCTTCCTATACTAGCATGCATATAAGACACATAGGTTCAATTTAAACAGTTAACCACAAAATCATATAATTAGATACCTAACCGTGAGTCAAGCTTATCTTTAGCGGTGAGTGTACACGCCCATCTAGTCTTCAGGAACCCTTAAACCTAGACAACTATGATACCAAGTTGTAATACCCTGGATAACTAAGACCGTTACACTCTGTGCTTAAAATAGTGCTTAACCTTTTAAGCAACTCATTTGAACTAAAATGTGTAATTAAAGACTAAGTCAAGGTCAAGTAATAAAATATTTGGTGAACAAAATGAAAATGATTACTTTTCATTAAAATATTAAGTTTGTACACGGGATCCCAAAATCAGTTTACAGACTTGTAAAATATAATCAGATACAATTTAGCCGTCCTAAGCAGAAAAACAGGGTTTAACCCTAGTTCCTCCCAAGCAATCTCGACTGTGACGATCGAGCAAGCTACATATGTACACACCGCCTCTGAAGCTCTCCAACTCATGGCTGGTCCAGATATCAACTCTTTTACCTGCACCATGTAGCACCCGTGAGCCAAGGCCCAGCAAGAAAACTAAAACAACATGCACAACTAGGCAACAGTATAAAGACAATAAATATAATTCACCAGATTCAACTATCAATAAATTATAGAAAACAATCCCAATAAAAGAGCAACAGTAGCATTTAATCAACCTTGACCCAACCAGTCCAATCATTCAACAGAGTACAAGCATTAAGCTAAACAATGACAAACGTATATTCTCAAGCATAAATCTCAATCAGTAATACAAATATTCAGGATTGGAACCCTTAGGCCGAGCCCCCTATTTACTCAGCTAACCCCAACTCGCTTAGGCAGAATCCTCTAATTATTTAGCTGACCCCAACTCACATTGGCCGAGCTACGTCCAATACGCTTATCATCGGCCCTGACACCTTAGGACGTACTTTCATATCCCATATAATAGATATATATCTTATAGAATGCATATATTCATATACAGGGAATCTCAGCACCAACAACAACCACATGGGTGCAGTTTTCTTACCTCCGATCCCGAGCAACAAGCGCATAACGGCCCCGAGCACGATCCTTAATTCTCGAGCCCTTGCGCTAAAACGTAGTCACACTGCGATAATGGATAACCATAAGGTTCCAAACTATTTAAAAACTTTGGATTCAAATATGAGCCCCTAAGACCTCGATTTCTAGTAAACCAGGTAGTAGAAATCATCCCAAAAGCTTAAGTTTAACTCCCCAAGCCTCCCCAAGCTTAAAAACAACCCTAGACAAAAATTGCCTAGGCGGGTTGCGACCTGGCCTTGAGGGTCGCGACGCCCCTCAAGTCAGAGGAATGATCTCTTGCATCAGAGGGAGGCGGGCCGCGACTTACCCTTTAGAGTCGCGGCACGCCCTACACTCAGCAGCCCTCCCAGGGCCATCTGGGGCACGCGGGCTGTGACGCCCATGAAATGGGTCGCTGCGCACCCTCGTGAACTTAGAAATCCTGGGTTTTTAACATTTTTTTCCCAAATCAAAGGCCTAGAACCCACCGTACATATACACCCAAATCATAACCAAACAAGAAAATCAAGCTTAGAATCCACATTAGCACAACATAATTATCATAATTACCGTAGGAACTAATCCATATTTTCAACAGAACTCAAATTCAGACCCAAAGTTAGAACTTAAAAATAGCTAAACAAAACTTAGAATTCAGTCAAGAGCAGAGAGATTCACTTACCCCTACTGCAAATTAAGCCCCTGAGTTAAACCTTCAGTGATCCTAGCTTCAATTCTTCAGTTCCAAAGCTTCCCATCTTCAAATTCCCTTAGGTTTCGAGCTCCTTCTCCCCAAAACTTCAGAAAGAAACCCCAAGTCTCCCAAGGAAGGAAATAGAACATGTTAGAGAGAGAGAGAGAGAGAGAGAGAGAGAGAGAGAGAGAGAAAGAGAGAGAGAAGGTTTTGGAGTGAAGTTTATCTAGTTTGTCTAAAGTTTCTACATAGTTCAAGATGGCTGTGTCTAACCTTAAGGTAAAAAGACCACAATGCCCCCCAAGGCATACTCTTACCCTTAAATAACCCAGGGGCAATATTGTCATTAGACTCAACTTCCACTAATCCTCATTTTGTCCTATAAATTCCCAATTATTCCCGTTTTGCCCAACTAACTACCAAACTCTTACTCATTCCTTGATAAATTCCAATTGTACATTACACTTCCCGAAATACCCCCAGGCTCACCCCAAGCCGGGTGTTGGACTCCGTTGTGACTATTCCGCCAATCCGCTCACCAGGATCGCCTTGAGCCGTATACTACAAATATATCCACATAATAATGTGGTCTCAATTATTTACTCACATATATTAACATTTATGCCCCCAACGAGCCAATATTACAAATATGCCCCAATTATGAATAATGAGCCCACATGCATATTTAATACTCATATTATCATATATATCATGCATGTCACATAGTAACACATTTAATTAGTTAATCCCACATATATCCAATTATGCCCTCCCAGAACGCTAATCAAGGCACTAAACCCTATTATCATTTTTGGGACGTTACACCATTTCTCTCTCTCTCTCTCTCTCTCTTCCTCTCTCTTTATATGTGTCACTCAACCATTAAAAATAAAATAAAAACCTTTCATTACTTTTTTTCCTCTCTCTTCCTTTTCTTTCTCCATCTCTCCCATCTCTTTTACACGCTTAATGTTTTCCCACTTTATATATATATTATTTCTTAAATATAAACTAATAAAGAAACTAAAGCCAACCTAAACCCTATAAGTCTCTCTCTCCTTCTGTCATCACATTAAAGTTTCCCCTTCCTCTTCCCCATCTCTCTTTTTTCCTTTTTCTTTCTTCCCTCACCACTTATCTCTATCTCTATGTTCCTTTCTCACTCTCTCCTTCTTTCTTCTACTAGTTGCCAGCGTGTGGGGCTAGGTTTCGGCGACGATAGTCGTGTGACTGTGGGAGAGGGGAGGCAGGGTTGTTGGCTTGGCGGCTTAGGAGAGCAGAGGTGGGGCGGGACTAAGGTAGTGGTAGGCTCAGTGGCTTGGGAGAGTGGACGCGGGGTGGGACTCAAGCAGAGGTCGATTGTAAAGGACTCTCTTAACTTTTTGTTTTTGTTTTTTTAATGTTTACTAGTATGGATATATAAATATATATTTATTTGGTATTTGTGATGTATATATATGTATGGAGTGCGTATATATGGTATGCTAGAAACTATTTCTCTGTTTTTCTTCAGTGTTTCTTGCTTTGCTGCAAGAGTTATCTTTATTTGAAGTTGTATTGGAGGTGACTGTAATTACATTTCTTTTAAATTGAGTCAATTTTTAGAAAAAACGTGACTAGTTCACATAATTAATTAATTATATAAATTTCAATTTAACTAATTTAAATCAATTTAATTAAATATTGAATTCAGTTCAATGTAATAATTAATATGATTAATTTTAATGTCAATTTAATTCATATGATTAAGTAATTTCAAATTAAACACCAATGTTAATTATTGGCTGAAAAAAGGACACATTTAAAAGTCTCCTAGAGACTTTCAATGTCTCCTACTAGGAGAGGTGAGAGACATTGAAAGTCTATGTTTTTGGACACCTTTCAACCTCTCCCATTGGGAGACGTGAGATGTATCTCACTTCTCCTAGTGGGAGACATGGAATGTGTACTTACAATGGCTCCACCTACGATGTCTCCCTCAGAGGGAAACATTATAGACTTTTAATGTCTCATAAATAAAGTCGTAAAACTCTTATATTGTTGTAGTGATTTTCTGAAACTCTTCAGAATCACCATTATTTTTCTCTTATTATCAATAATATATATATAGATTATATATTACATTATTATTCATAATAATAATATAAAAATACAATCATAATGATGATAGGAATTGATTTAGGTAATATCTAACTTACCAAATTTGAAAAAAAAAATCTATTTTCAAATTATTGATTAATTAAATAAATAAAATAAAAACAATACTGATACTTTATCAGCATCATATATATAGATGGCATAGTCCTTGGACTGTGTCATGCGTGTAGCACTATTCCCTTTCAGGGAAAATTATATTTGTCCTATTTGCTTTTATTTATTTAAATAAATCCTTCTCACAAAATATAGTATTATATTTTTAAGAAAAATATCGCAACCATAATTCAAATTTAAATTTTAAATTCAAAATTCAAATCAATGATCATCATTATCATCATCTTTTAAAAATCAATAAATCAAAACTATTTTGACTTACCATTTTTATTTTCTCCCACTCAAATAAAATAATTAATTTAAGAAATTAATTAATTTATTAATATATATTTAAAAAATTATATATTTAGATAAATAAATATATTTTTGAAGTTCAATAATTAATTCCAAATTAATTATTCAACCTCAATTATCATATAATTGTATATTTGACACGAAGAATATTATCAAATTTCCAAATTATAGTTTTACCCTTGTATCAACTCTTACCTTGATATGGTGTTGATAGAGCCACCATCGAGACCTATGGACCTATAATATCAAGCTCCAATAATATTAGATTATTAATCAAAGCTCTTTGATTAAATAATCATATTTATTAATCTCATGATTACTCCACTATAAATATGAGCTTGAACTCTTGATAATTATAGACATATATTTACAGAGTACTTTATTAAAGAATGTAGTGTCCATTGATATAATCATTACATACAACGTCGATCCTCTATTAATGGTTCATAATTAAAAGGGAATCAAATTACAGTTTTACCCTTTTAACTATATCTAGTTCCTAGTGTACCATTGACTTTACTACTGAAGGTTGTGTCACAACAAGTTTGCGACGTGAGCACTCATAACCTTTTCAGTTCCAAAAGTCAACCAAATTAAGAACCATTATTCAATCTATAAGAAGGTATAAATTCCGTATCTGTTAAACTATGTCCCCAACCATATATATCATTGAGTTCCCAAAATAATTGTTCTTAGCCTGATCATTCTAACAAACCTTAACGCATGAATCAAAGGATCAGATGACATATATAGGAGTTCATAGTAATCTTAGGATTAAGATCATCGTGTATATGATTATCGTTTGAAGTGTTTGATTAATACTACGAAACTACATTTAAACAACTATTAACAAATCAAATTTGATCCATTTCTATATATCACTATATATAAAGTACCTTCGCTAAAATGTCCCACTACACTAGTGACCCGGATCTAGGTCACTTGTATTCATAATACTAGTGAACCGTACTAGTAGTAATTAATCTAAAGATTCCATAACTTTATTTTACTACGAATTTTTTTAAGTTCATTATCTCAATCTCAATCCTCTCATACCAATATGAGATTAAGACCACATAGATGAAAATTGGAATTTTATGATATTTACTTAATATTATCAACATAATATCGGACATAGTCTATAAATATAATAATTCAATTCAATTATTTATTTCATTTAAAACATTTTTAACTACAATTGCTTTAAGGACACTATTCCCAACAATCTCCCACTTGCTCTAAAGCAAATTGAAGCATCTCTATCAACGTGTCACTCACATTATCCTGAACGAATCTGTCTAACAAAATCTTTGTGAACAGTTTTGTAAGAAACTGTTTTGAAGCTACTTCAAGATCGTTACATCAATTATGTAAAATTGTCTTGAATTAAATGAGACTTCATTTCATGTGCTTTTCCCTCTCATGATTTCTTACTTCTTCTAGAATAGTTATATCTCCATTGCTTTCGCAATGAGATACTAGTAGCTTATTCAAGTCTAAAACCCTTTCTAAGATGGCAAGGAACTCAACTAAATCAAATAGCCTATTTAACTGCTCAGTAGTTGTTACACTTCGACTTCTATGGTGAAACATACAATTCTGAAATGTCCAACACATTTCCAGATAAATGTGTTTCCTTCACAGTTATAGAAACTGATTCTGATATCAATCTTTGAAGAGTTCTATTTGGTTAAAAATCAGTTCATCCTTTGGGATTTTAGGTCACTTCCTAAATACACAAACATATAATCTCTATTATATTCAAGATAATAAAAAAATCAAGTCCTTATAATTATTCATTGACTCAACCTAACATTGGATTGAAAAATGCTGACTATTCCCACCATTTAACAAATGTTTATTTGAAGACATAACATTCGATACTTTAAACAGTCCATTACTAAGTTGTAGGAATACTGTCTCATGGGCATTATTCTTTAGATAATATATCCTCCTGACCAGGAAGGAAAAAATCCTTTCTTGGAATTTTGTATACTAAAGTATTTAAGCTTCTTATCTATAAAAGTCACTTGAGACAGTGCCAAAAGATTGTTCTTTCAATCTCTATAGATTTGAATGTATAGAACATATTTGGCTTTTCCAAATCTAATATTTAGAAATGTTCAACTAACCATTTCTTTATTATTGATAATTTCTCTACATCATTCCTAATGATCAGAACGTTATCAACATGAAGAATAAGAATCACAACAAAATCTTTGATCAAATCAAAGATATTTAAGATCTGATGACTCGTTAAAATCCAAAGGTGGATTTAAGAAGCCTAGCAAATAACTTTGTTTTTGATCTTTTATTTTGAATCTTTCTGGTTGAGATCTTCAAACAGTTTTGTCATGTCAACCATTTAGAAAAGACTACTTAGACATCCATTTTGATAAATCTCATAATCCATGCAAAAAACAATGGATAAGCGTATGTAAACATATTTAAGCTTGATTACAGTAGAAGGTATTTATTCGAGTAATAAATTTTTCTGGCGGCACAAGGGCTGCGGGTTGACCCCATGGTGAAGTACCAACTAGGAAGCCAACTAGTGTGCCATTTGTGCACATGGTGGGAATGCCACCTGTCAACCCAGCCGGTGTGCCTCCTAAGCACCCGAATGATGTGTTGCAAGACTTGCTAGCTTGTGTGTCCCCCACGCACCCAGATTGTGGCAAGGGACAATCCTGCTCCCAAGAAAAAGAAGGCTTGTCGGAACCCTGAAGACAACCAGGCCCTGAGGCCAGCTAGTAAGGGTAAAGGCCTAGGTACTTGAGGACACCACCAGGCCGTCGGCGCCCGTGGAACCCAGGGCATTCTGCCTAGTCGTGCCAATATGGATCACGCGAGGCCTGGAGGTGGTGTCCCCCCGGAACCTCACCAGTACCACAAGAGCAGTGGGCAAGGAGCCAATAGGAAAAACACCTCCGCTAACCGAGAATGCGACATCAACATCTCGATTAACAATGAAAACATTGAGTCTGACGAGGAAAGAGAAGTAGCATGCCCCGAGGCCATGACTCTGACTCGGAGGATGAGGACGGGGAGCCATGTGATCCTCACATTGTAGGAGCCCCATTACCACGAGGCTTTAAGATGCCTGCCATCACGTCCTTTGATGGTAGTACAGATCCCAACGACCACCCCTCAAAGTTGAATAGGTTGATGTTGGTGCATTGTGTCTTCGAAGACACCAAGTGTCATGTGTTCCCGACAACTTTGACAGGACCAACAGATGAATGGTTCAAGAAAAAACAGGCCGAGATCCATTCATACGTGGCACCGACTATCGTCTTCATTCTAAAGGCAATTCATAGCTGCTCAAAAGGTGAGCTTTGAGGTCAATGCTTTTGGCCAACATAAAGCAAGGACCTTTCAAGACACTCAAAGCTTACATCAAACACTTCAAGGAGGAAGCTGGGAGGACAAAGAGGGTCGACGACGACCAAAAACTGATGGCCTTACAAGCCGGCATCTGCGCGGGGTCCCTGTTATTGGATGACCTCTAGCGAAGAGGATGCTGAAGGCTTGACAAATTCATTTGCTGAGCACAAAAATATATTAGCTGGGAAAATGCCCTGATCGAAGAATTTGGGGGCCCTGTCGCCTTTCCTACTCCAGCGATGCTAGGCCCTGTGGCCTCGAGGACCCAGTACCCACCCTATGCTCTTGACCAACCAAGTGTGGTGGGAGCCCAATCCAGTCTAATTGTACTGCCAGTTGGCTTTAGTGTCGTGATAACCGCTGGTTTCAGTGTCGTTCTGAAGAGATATGAAGTAGCGCCCACTGGGTATAATGCTTATCTGCCTACATTCAGTGCTGGATTTGCTACTCCATCCCAGTCCGCCACACCCAACCGGACCCCCAGCGATAGTAGGCACAGGGGCAAGGGCAAGGGCAGGAAGCCCAAGGGAAATGGGATAGTGCAGACAGGACAGGGAGCTTCCCCCGACGAGAAGTTCGTTTCATAGAACTCTAAGTACACTGACTTAGTGGACTCTCGGGAGAACATCTTTGTGGCCACAGAATAACACGCCCATTATCAAAAGCCACAATCCACTCGGAGAGACAGGGAAAGGCGAGATCCCAAAAAGTTTTGCCATTTTCATAGTGGTGCATGGCACCATACCAATGAGTGTCGCCATCTCAAGGATGAGATTGAAAACATAATCAAATTATGACACCTTCGCCAGCATGCATGGGATGGAGCACGCTAGGCTCAGGCCTTGGCCGCGGTAACCCTGCACAGCATGTAGCACCCCAGTCTCCGGGTACGGTACTTGCATCTCCATAACAGCAGATAGTCCACAAACATCCCCCAATGAATGAGCATGTACGGACTGTATCCGGAGGACCCCACTTGGGGGGCACCTCCCGAGGCTCGCATAATAGGTATGCGCGGGACTTAAACCATAACCTTGAAGTGTTGGCATTATCTCAATTGCCTGCCGACATGCCCAGGATGACCGACCAAGTCATCACATTCTTCGAGGATGATGCTCGAAGAATGCACTTTCCACACCATGGTCCTTTGGTGATTGAGAGCCAAGTTTCCAATAAGATAGTGGATTGGATCCTGGTGGACAATGGGAGTTCAGTGAACATCCTGTTCAAGTCAGCCTACGAGAAGTTCAGGCTGACCACAAGCCACTTGTCCCTATGCACGTCGACTCTATATGTGTTCTTGGGGGAAGGTCTCATACCGATGGGCCAGATCAAGCTGCTCATGACACTTGGAGAGGTGCCTCGCCAAATTTTTAAGTACTGCACCTTCGTGGTGGTGGATTGTTCCTCGGTAGATAACACCATCTTGGGGCGTCCGACCTTAGAGGAGTTCAAGGCCACCATCTCCATTCAACATCTGTGCATACAGTTCCCCGCGAACTCAAGGATTGGCACAGTCTGAGGAGACCAAAAAGAGGCAAGGCAATGCTACAATGTGTCCCTCAGGAAACCAGTAATGGTGGTCGAGGTGTTGGCTCCTGAGCAGCCCCTTCCCGAGGAGGTGGAGGTGCATGCTGTCCGGGTCAATGAAATCAATGGATTGGACCCACGGGTTCAGGAAGAGAGGGATATCGAGCCCATGGAGGATGTCAAGGAAGTGGCCTTCGATGCCTCCATCCCCGAAAGGAAGACCAAGGTCGAAAAGAATCTTAAGGCAGAAGTTTTTGGGATTTATTGTTAGTGCTCGAGGGATAGAGGAAAACATTGAGAAGAACAAAGCCCTAGGCGATATGCCATCCTCCCGAAAGCATAAGGATGTTCATAATCTCATTGGGAGGATCGCCGCTTTGATTCGCTTTGTTTCCAAGGCAATTGACAAGTGCATCCCGTTCTTCAACATACTCTGAGGAGGTCAGAGGTTTGAATGGATGGAGGAGTGCGAATAGGCATTCCAACAGTTGAAGGCGCACATGGAAAACACAAATTTCTTGTCAAAACCCGTAGACAGAGAGCCCCTCATGCTCTACATGGTTGTCTTAGAGAATGCCATCAGTCCCACCTTGGTACACGAGGAGGGCTGCATCCAACACCCCGTGTACTATGTGAGCAAGAGACTCCTCAGAGCGGAGTCCAAATACCCTTTCATGGAGAAGCTGACCTTTTGTCTAATGGTAGCTTCTCAGAATCTAAAGCCCCATTTTCCAGGCCCATCCTATCAAGGTCCTCTCAAACCATCCTTTACGACAAGTCCTCCAAAAGCTGGAGTCATGTAGGAGACTACTCAAGTGTTCGGTTGAACTTAGTCAGTTTGACATCACTTATAAACCGAGGAGTGCCATAAAGGGACAGGCACTGGCAGATTTCATCGCTGAGTGCACTGGAAACCACGAGAGACCTGGGGACGCCCTGGTGGTTGGGCCCACGTGGAAGCTATATGTAGATGGATCATCAAAGGAAAATTTCCTCGGAGCAGGCCTTATTTTGGTATCCCTCGATGGGCATAAGGTTCACAATGCTTTGATATTTGAGTGTAACGCCTCAAACAATGAAGCAGAGTATGAGGCACTCATTGTTGGGCTCTGAGTAGCACTTGAGCTCAAGGCCAAGAGCCTCAATATTTTCAATGACTCGCAGCTTGCAGTTAATCATGTACTTGGGGAGTACCAGGCTTGGGGGACAAAAATGACCGCTTACTTGGCGAGGACCCAAGAAATGCTACACAACTTCAAAAAATTTACCATTCGACAAGTGCCACGGGAACAGAACTCTAATGCTGATGCCTTGGCCAAGCTCGCAACCACCAGGGATGCTGAACTGATCAGTGTAGTCCCCATTGACTACTTGGCTACCCCGAGCACCCCAGCTTTTGAGGAAGTGGAATTAATCCAACCCCAGGACGGTTGGATGGATCCCATAGTGAAATATCTTGTCACCGATGAGTTCCACAGGGCAAGAAAGCAGCTCGGAAGCTGTTTTACCAGGCGCCTCAGAATGTCATCATGAGCAGCAAACTATATAGGCAAGGATATTCATTGCCCTTGCTCCGATGTGTGTCCATGCAAGAAGTCGGTCAGATACTTTGAGAAGTGCATGAGGGCTTTCTGCAGGGACCACGCCGGGGGATAGAGCCTTGCCAAGAAGATCTTGAGACAAGGATACTTTTGGCCCACCATGAACGGAGACACGATGGACTATGTCAAGAAGTGTGACAAGTGTCAGTGTTTCGCTAATATACCTCGAGCTTCTCCAAATGAGCTCACCCAGATGACTAGTCCTTGGCCCTTGTGGTTTGGGGCATTGACCTTATCGGGTCATTACCCAGGGGAAAAGGAGGAGTATGCAATAGTGGTGGTCGATTACTTCACAAAGTGGGTCGAGGCCGAGCCACTCGCTACAATCACCTCTAAGAAGGCACTGGACTTCGTCATCAAGAACATCGTTTTCCGCTACGAGCTCCCGAGAAAGATAGTCTCCAAAAATGACTTGCATTTTGACAGCGAGGAGTTCACGGACTTCTATTAACAACACGGGGTTGTGAAGAGCTTTTCCTCCGTGGCGCACTCGTAGGAAAACAGACAGGTGGAAGCAGTCAAGAAGACGCTCAAAGCCACCTTCAAGAAAAGGCTTGAACAAGCGAAAGGCGCTTGGCCCGAGGAGCTGCCTAAGGCATTGTGGATTTACCACACCACTGCTAGGACCTCCACGAGCCACTCACAATTTTCTATGGCCTATGGGTATGAGGCCATGCTCCTGGTTGAAGAAACAATCTCCATGCACCGATGGGATATGTATGATCTGACTACAAACCACGCTTTACTCTGAGAGTTCCTAGACCTTGTTGAGGAGCTCTGTGAAGCATCTCAGCTTCGAGTAGCATCCTACAAACAGAAAATGGCCAGATATTTCAACTATAAAGTGAATGATAGAATGTTTGGGGTCAAGGATCTGGTGTTGCAAAGAGTCTTCTTAGCCACCTATGAACGCGGTGCAGGAGTGCTGGTACCTAACTAGGAGGGCCCATAAAAAGTTGAGAGCATTGTATGTCTAGGGACATACAAACTAGCCCGACTAAATGGGGAATTGATACTCCATGCATGGAATGTCGAGCATCTTCGCTGGTATTACTAGTGATATGAGCAGTAAACTACTTGATTTTTGTAATCTCCTTGTAGCCTCTGAGCACAGTTAATGGAAATCGTGTAGACAAAACACGATAATTTTTTTTTAGAGATTCTGCATATATTTGTTAGATTCCTTTATTTTGTATGTACTACTCGTAGAGCACCCGCTCGCTGGCCTGGACAAGTGAACACAGACTAGTCTCTGATCACTTGGGGGGCATGGAGAGGGTAGCCTCGTAGGGTACCATGCCTCGCAAAGGATGACCTAGGAAACTAAGGAGTCTTTAGTCTGCAACCTAAGAAAACAAGCTTGTTCAGAGCGGGGTAGGCTTAGCATCTAGAGACTAAAGACTAGGAATACTAGTAGCGTGAGAACGAACTTAGGTAACCTCCCAGGGACATTGCGCCCTAGGAGCACTGACCAAGTCCCATAATCTTGAGATTCGAATGGAAGACCAAGTCCTCTATACTTTGCTCTGAGGAAAGGACTTGGGTTACCTCCCGTGGAAATTTTGCTCAAGGAGCACTAGCCAAGTTCCCAGTAAGCCACAAGAAAGAATATCAGTGGGAGGTCAATGACTTGGGAAGCTATGTGTAACGCCTTGGATAACCAAGACCGTTACACTGTGTATTTAAAATAGTGCAGGACTTGCTAATCAAGTCATTTTATTAAAAATGTGATCCTAAGATCAACAATTGGATTAGGGTTAAAGATTTTGATCATAAACGGTTAATTTTTCATTAAGATAGATGTTTTTTACATGGGATCCCAAAAACAGGGTTTAAGTTTTAATTTACAAACCCTCAAAATTTATATACAATCAGTGGCCACTCTAATAGAAAAATACAAGCTTTTAGGCTTCTGTCCCTGTACTTTTCCTCGGCCGTGGTGGACGAGCAGCTGACAATGTATACCTCGCCCCAAGAGCTCTCCAACTCATGGATGATTCAGCTTACCCTTGCATTTTCCTGCACCACTTAGCACCCGTGAGCCAAGGCCCGGCAAGAAAACCAAAACTACAATCACATGTAGCAATAAGAATATTCAATCAAGCTTATCTCATATAAACATAAAACAAAGTAAAAATATTCAATTAATCAATGAAAATCACATAATCTCAAGTAATCAGGGTTGGCACCCTTAGACCGAGCCCCCCTGTTGATCTAGCTAGCCCTGACTCACTTAGACCGGGTTGCGCTCAGTATGCTTACCATTAGCCCCGACTCCCTTAGGCCGGTCATTCTTGTATGACAAATCAATCTTACAAACACACATTACAAGCAACAAATAATTGGGAATCTCAGTCACATTCATAACCACGCATGGTGTAGTTTTCTTACCTTGAATTCCGAGCGGAGATAATAAAATGGTCCCGAGCACGATCCTCAATCCAGAGCCTTGGCGATAAACCTAGTCATAGTGGCCAATGGGTAATTGTTGACTTCCAATCCAACTAAATACTTAGGAGATAAAAACTAGCCTTTCGGACCTCAATTTCTACTAAACGGGGTAATAGAAATTGTCCCGAGCACCTAGGTTTGAGCTCC
Organism: Humulus lupulus; assembly: GCF_963169125.1. Lineage (NCBI taxonomy): Eukaryota > Viridiplantae > Streptophyta > Magnoliopsida > Rosales > Cannabaceae > Humulus > Humulus lupulus. Next base: position 131,336,433 of record NC_084793.1, read on the forward strand.
CGAGCCTTACCAAAACTGGAAACCAACCTCAGGAAAAGATCCCAAGGCGGGCCATGACTTGACCCCTAAGGTCGCGACTTTCCCCCAAGTCAGAAACCAAGAACCCCAAGCCACTGGGGAGGTGGGTCGCGACTTGCCCCCCTAGGGTCGCGACGCGCCCCCAAACCAGAGAGCACACCCAATGTAACACCCTAAACTCTAGGGACCGTTACGGTGTGCATTTTAAACAGTGCTAAACTCGCTAATCGAGGCATTTGGCCATAATTGTGTAACTAAGTATGATTAGCGGTTTAGGGTTAAAATTTTTGGTTAAGATATAATGTTTCACTAAAATGTTTACTGTATACATTGGGATCCCAAAAATATAATTTAAAGGTTAATTACAACAAAATATTTACAACCAGCCGACCTAAGCGGCAAAATAGGGTTTAACCCTAGTTCCTCTTTAAACCCTCGGCTGTGGTGGTAAGCAGCCACATATGTACACATCGCCACTTAAGCTCTCTAACTCAAGGATGGTCCAGCTTTCTTTTGCCTTTACCTGCACCACATAGCACCCGTGAGCCGAAGCCTAGCAAGAAAACTCAATATGCTCATGAACAAGTAATAACATTTTACTAAGTCATAATAGGCAAGCTTAGCCGTAATAACTCTACTCATGCATGCAAGCAGGTACAAATAAATGTTTATGAAGTCCTGCGCCATGAGTAGATAACTAATAAATCTCCCGCTGTAAGGTAGATGACTAATAAGTCTCTCTGAGGTAGATGGCTAATAAGTCATTCTTTGAACAGTTGACTAATAAGTCACTCTCTAAATAGATGACTGATCAGTCTTTCTCAGTCAGATGATTGATAAGTCCATCTCAATCAGATGACTGATAAGCCTATCTCGGTCAGATGACTGATAAGTCTATATCGGTCAGATGACTAATAAGTCTATCCCGGTCAGATGACTAATAAGTCCTCGGTTAGATGACTGATAAGTCTATCTTGGTCAGAAGACTGATAAGTCTATCTCAGTCAGAAGACTGATAAGTCTATCTTGGTCAGATGACTGATAAGTCTATCTCGGAGGTCCCATACCCTCCTAGCCATGTGACGTGTAGGTCACCTTAGCCTTTCTGGCTCTAGTTCTAAGTAACTAGCCTTTAGACTAGACAAGCGCTTTTGGTTTTCATCGAACTTAAGGTCGGTCCGTCATTAGTCCTCATGATGAGTCATTCCATGTAGATGTCGATTAGATCTAATCTTTTCGGCTTGCGTTAAACACGCTAAAACCATCCTTGACTCATAAGTCAATGCCATACGACCAGTGCTCAGTACTACTGCCGAACTTGACTAATGAGTCACAACTTCACAGTTACTACTAACACCATTGATGATTCTGACTAATAAGTCAGTGCCATTCACAAGTGAACAAGATTTTCTAAGCATTTGATATGCAATCAATTCCCACATTTAAACACTCAACATGACTCATTAATAATCATGCATGTCACATATGGGGTGTAATTTTCCTACCTCTAGTTCGAGCGAGAAATAACAAATGAACGACCCTCGAGAACGATCAATCCTTTTGATTCCTTAACGGTGACCTAGTCATAACCAATTTCAATCTCCATTAATGAAAATCAACAATAAAAGGTTCTTGACCTAAACCTCACTCCCAGGACCTCGAATTGTACCCAAACGGTGAGTAGATTCGATCCCGAACCTTAGGAATTGAAACCTCGAGCCAAAAACCATCAAAAGTGCAAAAAATAAGCATTAGAGAAAACAGGGTAGCGTTACAGCACTGCTCCCTTAGTGCCCCAATGCTACAACCAAGGGAAATTTGCCCTGGATAGCGCTGTAGCACCACCCTTTGGGCGCTGTAGCGCTAGGACCAGGCAGAATTGCCTTGGTTCTTCGCTCCTTTGACTCCTCCTTTCCCAACCTGAAAAACAAGCTTCCAAACTCCATTTAAACCCCCAATTGAACCCAAAAACCATCTACACATGACCTAGGCATCATAACCCAAGTAACCCTAGCATAAAACTCCCATCAATTCCCATTATCCAACACAAAATTCAGCTGAAACTCAACAAGAAAAATAGAGCAAGAACCATAGTTTTAATGGCTAAAAACTCACCTCAATCTCAGAATCACACCCTCTTCAATGGTAGAGCATAACCCAAAACCCTCATGGCCTGGTTCCTCAAAAAGAACTTCAAAATTCAAAGGAAAAATGGAAGAGAAATGGTGATCGGTTGAGGAGAAGAAGATGCACTGTTTTGGTTAACTTCCATAACCTTCTAATGGCTAAATATAACCCTAGGGTGAAAAGACCTAAATGCCCTCATGCCTAATAAAAACCCTTAACAGCCACCAAGGGCAAAATCGTCCTTTTGCGCCTATCTTGTTAATCATACTTAACGCCCTCCAATTCCCATTATTTTCAATATTCTCAAATGCTAATAAATCACATCCCATTACCCTTTAATTCCCGGTAATGTTCCAATCCTCAAATTACCCCGAGACTCACCCCGAGCCCCAAAATTAACCCCGTCATGACCAGACCGATAACTTGCATTCATAGATCATATCATGCCGAATGGTCCGAACAAATCCACATTATAATGTGGTCTTATTAAAAATTCACCAACATGCATGAAAATACACAATTACGCCCTCAACGGGCCAAATTACCAAAATTCCCTTATAATGAAATGTGGACCCATATGCATGCTTTTATCATCATATAATAATATAATTCACATAAACATGCATATAAACATTCAATGGCATAATAAATCAATTATGGACCTCTCGGCCTCCTAATCAAGGTCCTAAACCTTATTAGGGATTTTGGGGCATTACACTCAAGGCCTACATGGCACACGTGCCATGGCGCCCCTGAGTTGGGTCACGACGTGCCCCCTTTGAACCTAGAAATTATGGGTTTTCTTCTCACTTTTCCCAGCTAATTTCCTCAAAACCCAAACCTAATAAGCCTCCCAGTCACACCAAATTCAACTACAAGTTTAAGACCTTAATCACATATTTAAACACAATCAATCTTAACAATTATACTGGTGCTACCACCCCAATTCAATAGCAACTCACTACTAAAACACCCAATAAAATTCCCAATCTTAACACCCTGAATCCTAGCATATGAACAAGATGAACTACATACTCAAAAATCTGAATCCTTACCTCAGTTACAGCTTAATTCTTCAGCACCCCACTAATACAATCTAGCTTAAATCCTTCAACAGTTCAAGACTCTCCCTTCCCTTCAATGAATACCAGTTTAAGGCCTAAGTTTTCTGCCCTTCTTCTTCCTTAGTTTCAAAGCACAATGAGCGAGAGTGAGAGAGAGAGAGTACGTGGGAAAGAAAGAGGAGAGTTTGAGAAGCTTTTCCCTTAAGTTTCTAATTACTTCCTAGGACTTACTGAGCTTAGCTCCAGCTTAAGCAAATGACTCCCATGCCTATCTAAGCTTACTAATCTTCCAAGGTTACTTAAATGGTAAGATAGTCATTTCGCTCCCAGTTCCTGCTAATTCCTCGAGTGTTGCTACTATCAACCAATCAACCCTGTCATGTCCAATTAATTACCAAACATTTATTAAACATCTAATAGTTCCCAAAATATTCACTAAATTCCTAAAAATACCCCTAGGCTCCCCCGAGCCGGATATTAAACCCCGCTGTGACTGTTTCGCTAATCCGCTCACTAGGACCGTCTTGAGCCATACACTACAAATATATCCACATAATAATGTGGTCTCAAAATTTTATCACAACTAATCACATTTTTGCCCTCAACGGGCCAAAAGTACAAATATGCCCTTATAAGCTATAAAGGGCCCACATGCATATCTATTACTCATAAACATGCATGTAATATATCTATATAATCATATTAATCATGCATGCCACAAAATCATGCATTTAACCATTTTATCACACATATACCAATTATGCCCTCTTGGCACGCTAATCAAGGACCTTAAGACTTATTAGTGATTTTGGGTTGTTACACTAAGCTAGTTGACGAGTGAAGCGTCCCTAATGTCATGAGACCCCATAACTAACTGGCCTGGGAAATACCCAGTGCCAAAGAGATCCAAGTAACATGATATTGGATTTATCATATTCTCCTGATGACAGCCCACACCCGAGGAGTAATAACCATGTCCCAATCCTCGAGATGTGAATGGAAGTCCAAGTCGTCTGTACTCGGGCACAAGCTTAAGTTGCCCAAGACTAGCAGAATACTCTGTGGAAGCTTGCACTAATTACCCCAATATAGTGTGAGAATAGACTTAGGGTTACCTTCCATGGATTTGATGCCCAAGAAGTAATAATAAAGTCCCTCAATCTCAAGATGCGAGTTGGGGCCCGAGTCGCTTGCACTCGGAGTTAGGAATCGAATAAGAGTAAAAAACCTAATTACCACAAGAATGGGCTTAGGTCACCTCTCGTGGACATTGTGCCTGGGGAGCAATGACCTAGGTCTTTGTTCTCGAAATGTGAACGAAAGCCCGAGTCATTGGAAATCGGAGTAGACCTCGAGTGCTAAAACTTGAGCGTCGCAAAAAACCTAGTCTAAGCAGGGAACTCAATTACCTATGCCTAGGATAATGAGTTCATGATTTCCACGTGATTACGTTCTGAGTTGTGTACTCGGGAGGCAAATCAAAAGGCCCAAGTTGTCCCATCGATGACCACGCACCTGTGGGGGTAGGTCGCTTAGTGCGAATGACTTCCTAGGGCCCCAAGTCATTAGGACTTGAGAACACAGGAAGACATTAAAGTTACTTTCAAGGACATCAAGCCTGGAAGGCAACACTAAATGTCCTAACCGTCAAGCACAAAGGAAAAACCCTACAATGCAAACAAACCTCCTCTAAGCCTGAGTCGTTGAAACTCGAAGGAGTAGGATAGTCAAGTGCCCTCACTTGACCCCGCATAAAAGTTACTCCTAGGACCACGAGCCTGAGAGAAAACACTAAATGCACAAGTATCAAGACACTGGCAAGAAGATCCTCAAGCCCTAACTATCATAGGCTGGCCCTGTCCCGAGTCGTTGGAACTCAGGGAGGCGAGGCCGCATCAAGTATATCACTTGACTTCGCATTAATGTTACTCTTGAGAACCACGAGCCTACAGAGCAACACTGAATGTTTAAATATTGTCTAAGTACTAAGAGAAGTCAATAAAGACTCGAGTCTTTGAGACTCGAGCATAAGACCTAAGTCGACGTCTTGGGACTCTCGTGAGTTACATTGTGTAGAGTCGAATTAATAAAGTCCATCTTATCTATTTTCTAAGCATCAATTCGATAACAATAGTGCAATCATGGAAATATAGTAGTGCAAGTTGCATAAGTTTAAAAGGAAAAATATTTACAACAGAGCTTGGGGGTTCGAGCATTAATTGTCTATACCCCAATAAACTATGGTACACAAGCCTAAATGAGAGAGTCATGCCATGTGGCCCTCTATGACCTCCCCCCCAGGTCAATGATTGGGTCCACTTCCAAAGCCTTCTCGACCTCACAAGCAATGGTCGAAGCGACCTCCACAGTTTGAGTTGCTCATAGAAATTCCTCGAAGAGGAGTTTGTACTTCTCAGGTTCTCTCGTGAAGTCCAAACTCATCTCTTGATTATGAAACCAGGCCACGTAAAAGGCATCCTTAGCAATTGTCTCAAGTTCATGCTGGAGTTTATTCACCTGATGTTGAGAGGACTCGTTCATCTCCATGGCTTGGATGGCGTTTCTCTCACCAAGCTCGACTCTGTCGTTGGCATCCTTGAGCTGCTCCTAAAGTTGGGAGATCTCCCGGACTCCCTGAGCAACCTCCTCTGTTGCCTTCTTAGGCTCCTACTTGGCCTTCTGCAACTCTTCGGAGGTCTTGAGAGCGACATCCTTGAGCTCCCAAGAGTGTTTCTACTCAGCTTCCAAGGAGACTTGAAGGCAAGTAAGCTCTTTTGGAGGGGCTTGGTTCTTTTCCTTGAGAAGCGATATCTTTTCATGGGCCCACTGGAGTTCATATGACTTCCCCATCATGATATCGCCTAAGCATTGACAAGCCAAGGTGGACTACATAAAAAGAAAAATTAGTTCAAGGAGAGTGGCGGGTAAGTAAAGAAAAATCCTGAGAAGAGGTGACTTACCCGGAGAGTGGCTTACCTACATGAAGCAACGAGAGAGGTCTCGTTGCTATCACCCAATTGGGAAAAGTTGCGGGTGGTTAGCTCACATATGGTGGAGCTCACCCCTGGAGGAGCTCGGCTGCGAGAGGGGCGACAAATTCCCTTAGCTTGGCAGAGAAAAGAGTCTCCAGCTCAGCACGACCTATCGAAGGCACGATAGGTTGCTCTCTCAGAGGCTTCAACTGGTGTAGGGCCTCCATAGTTTCATGTTGGAGTTTGTTACCCTTCGCCATCCTCGCATCAAAATGTTGGAGCATCACCTGGTATTGCTCCAGCAGGTCCTACCCATACCTCTCGGGGTATACCAAGATTTGAGGGCGAGAAGCCAACTCCTGTTGGTCCAAGCTTTGGACCACTTCACCAATCTCTTGGGGCAAGTCTGCCATGGGAACATCTGCGGAAGGAGAGTAAACCCTCTACCTCTTAGCTGGTGTAGGAGAGTCGGGGTCCTTTCGAGAATGCAATGGTTCTCCAGCGACCAAGAAGCTTGGGGGCGCTCCCAGCCTTAGGGGTGATCAGGCAAAATCAACTAGCCCCATGTGATCTGCAAGAATAATTTTTTTTAGCACAAATTCCAAAACAAAGACATAAAACAGTAGCACAGGCTTCTCGGAAGCCTACCATAAGTTATGTCTTGGTGCAAGCATTGGAGGTGTCTAGCTGTATCTCCCATCTCACAACTCAAGTTAGTGCCATATTGACAAAAACAGTTGGAGATGAAGAATGTCACATGGTCTATGGGTATAAAGCCTCGATGAGGTAACTGTCTCCTCGAGCGGTGAAGATAGACATCTATTAGATCATGGAAATCCTGAAACTCTTCCCTAGTCCAATATCAGTGCACAATCTTGCCACAATGGAGAAGTACGGGAGAAGCACAGACATGCTCGGGACTTACCCTATCTACTACGTGTGTGGCATGGTATACAGTAAGGGTAGATTTACCTAGAGCTCTTGATCTTCTTGGGCTTCTTGAGCTGCTTCTGCAGCCCGAAGATTCTCCAGTCGCTCCTCCTGCAGCAGTCGATTCAGTGTTTCCAGGGCGCGCCCATCAATATAATTGATGTGTCGGGAAGCCAACTACATGGACTTCTTGGATTGCTGATATTTGGTCAACTTCAGATTGCTGATTTTCTTCCCCACGCGAAGAAGTCCCGACCTAATGAAGTTTTCCTCCATCACCAAAAAGCCGAGCTCCAAGTCTTGCTCAGAAAGGGATTTCATTTCCTATAGATGGTCCTAAAAAATTGGACATATGGGGTCTGACGGAAGGGGCCTATTCAAAGAATGACTAAGTATTGAGCACAAAGTGATCAAGAAAACAAAGAATAAAGAGAATGGTCGGGGAGAAACTCTCCAACCCTGGAGAAGTTGAGGATCAGGGTCGAGTTATTACGGGTCGGAAACCCATTTGTGAAGAAGAAGGCATCCTTGTAGATCCAAGAATGGTTCTCATTGTTGTGGGGAGATGATAAATGAGTTTTAGGCTCGTTTATGGTCTAGTTTTTAGGAAGGTTTTCATTATTTTAGGGCTATTTTATTGCAGAATTATGCTCGTTTGTTCATGTTTCAGGTTTTTGATGCTAAGATGGTGAAAAAAGTGGAATGAAGTGAAAGTGAAAGAAAAAGGAGTTATTTTAGAGAAAATCGTGTCTTTCGGGCGCAATATGTCCGAGTAATGATTCTGTCAATAGCGCTATAGCACTATGAAAGTAGCGCTACAGCGCTAGAAAGGAGACATTTAAAGCTTTTGAATTTGTTAATAGCGCCCCAGCGCTACAAAACAAGCGCTACAATGCTACCAGGATCTGAAGATTAGTGCTATAGCACTACATTACTGGCGCTACAGTGCTAGTGAAACAATTTCTGATGCAATATGGCACTGTCAATAGCACTACAACGCCTAAGACCTAGCTCTACAGCGCTATCGACGCGATTTTGAGATTTTTAGCCACTTTTTAAAGGACAAAATGGCCTGTTCACTTGGGAGCATTGGAAAACTGTTTAACGGACATTATTCTGCGAATTAAGGAGGCAGTTTTAGTTTTATAAAACCCTAGATCTAGAGAAGACTACTGTAATTAGATTTCTTTTTCTGGTTTATGACTTTCTAGATTTCTTCTTCATCTGAATTCTTTAGGTTATTTTCTATGAACAATTATTTGAATTTTATTTTCATCATGTTATCTATGAACTAAATCTTTTATCTAGGGATTAATGTAGTCACTTGAATTTCAATTTAATCATACTATGATATTCTATTGATACTTCTTCTCTATTCTAATCTATATGACGTTTGTTTAATGCTAGTAAATATTTGATCACTATTTACTTGATTTAATGGTTTTGATTCAAAATTAGAAAGATGAGAATTGAATATGCTATCATTATATAGACATAGGTTGCATATTGGACGAAAGTACCTATATGACTTGTGTAGTAATTAGGTTTCCATGCTTAATGTCTTCTATATGTTTAAGTTTATCATAGAAATGTAGAAAACCTACATATAGGCTAAGATCTTATATCTTGAAAAATAATAGGAATCGATTATGTTTACCTGCTATTAGAATAGGAAGAAGAGATCTAGAATTGATTAGTAAATTTAATATAATGAAAAGTTGATGAAATTAATTCCTAGGCTTTTATTATTGATTTTTAATTCGTTGATTCATTGTTCTGTTTACAGTTATTTAAATTGTATTCGTAGTTTAGAATTATTCATTTTAATTTTAATTATTCATATAAAATTTAATCACCAAATAGAATTTGAAAAGCAATTATTGGTAATTGGTTAATAGTCTCTGTGGGACGATCTCTGTTCTTACAGACTTTATTACTTGACACGACCATGTATACTTGCATGTAGAGTTACAGATCAGGAGACTTGTAGTCGAGGGATGAGGTGGTGTACTTTATCAAAGCATAGTACCCATCTAGATTGGTCTTTTTCCTCGGGGTGGTACAAAAGCTATAGAAGTACAGGATCTCCTCCGGAGAAGGTACGGGCCAATTCTTCTTCCAATACAAAACGTACATCCTCGCGAGCACCCGATAGGTGTTGGGGTCAATTTGAAAGGGAGCTATCCCTACGAACTTAAGGAAGCCAAAAAATATTGATGTAGAGGCAGGGTAGCCCTAACCATCAGATTGGCTTGGCTCCAGGTGCCAAGACCATTCACGCTGTGGTGCGCCCTCTCGGAGTCCCCATGAAGGCATTTTTTTCCCAATCGCGTAATGCCTCATAATGGCCTTCAAGGCCTCGGGGTGTCGGAGCAAGGTGCGGTACTCCTCCACTTCAAACCCATCAGCCTTGTACAACTGAGTGGGGTTTGGAATAGGGGCTCAGTTGACTTCTTCCACAGTTAACCCCCTTTGGACCGGTAGCACTGACCTTTCCGCTGGCGGGCAATCAGAATGGACAACAAGTTCCCAAACTGGTTCTTAGGCTTCCACCCTTGCGCCAACTTGTTTTACGAAGTGTTCCCAGGCCATGTTGAGGATTTCCTAATCGAAGTGGTAAAAATCTTATTTTGTGGCAATCGTAGTTCCTTAGACATCTAAGATGAAAACCAAGCAGTTAGTATTTTGACTAAAGAAAAGAGGGCGAAAACACGAGAAACCCTAAGACTACTGCTCAAGGAGAAGATAAGAGAAGAGAATTTCAAATAACTTGGGCTATCCTTCGGGCCAAAGAGTCGGCATCAGAGAACAACACCGAAAATTATGAACACCGATGGAATCTGGGAATTTTCCGGATTCTGGTCGAATGCCCAGAAAGGAAAAATTTACCCAAGGTGTGTAGTAAACCATTTTGATCACTTCCAACATCAAAATGTTCCTAAAATTACCTATTAGAGGTCAAAATAGCCCTTCAAGTGCCTTAAAAAGCCTATTCCTAAGCAAGCACCTAAACTCTCAAATGAAATGCAGAGCCAAATGCAAAACCAGTAAATACTTTTTTGAGATAAAGTGTCGGTAGGTGTTGAGGTGAGTCCAAACTTTGAAGAATCTCTTGCCATTCACCTAGAAATAAAACGATTCTCCCCAACCATCCAAAATTGCTAAGAAATCTCATAAATGGTTGAACATTTGGGAAGCGTGAGAAAGAAGAGAGAGCTTTTGAGTCTGGGGAATTTTGAATTTCAAATGGTTAAGGTGAATATTGAGAGGCGAATCTTAAGTTTTTATACTTGCAGAATTTGGGGTGGAAGCAACTCCACCCCTAACGTCGGAATACCTACAACATATGTACTTGAGAACGATCCAAAAGTCAGGATTCAAAAGGCATTGATCATGATCATTAGAATTGAAAAAGGATGCCTTGAGTATGGGGTGAAGGAACGCCTAGAGTACAAAAATGACATTTTGGGTCGTGGAGCATACCCCTCATTAATTGTACGGATTGATGGACCCAACAATAGGGAGTCAACACGTTGCGTGACTTTCCAGAGTGACGTCAGGGGAAGCCCAAATGCTCCCCTCGATGAACTTTTCGAATTACTCCTCATTCTAAGTCTCCACTATCCAAGGATGAGTGAAGATTTGGGGGGCAAATGTTTTCTCTATTTTCACCATCAGACATGTGGCAATTAGTAGTAATCAATGACAAGATAAGTCATAAGGTTCTCAGAGTGTGAACTCTTCCTAGAAACCCAAGCCGGCGAAGACGTGGATGTCTCAAAATGAGGCCATGCCCTGAGGTCTTCCCTCGAGGCGAGTATGTCTCCAGGCGAGGCCACGTCCCAAGAATTTCATGAGCCAATCTCCAAGTCATGGATATCTCTTGATGAGGCCATGTCTCGAGAAGCTCTCTTCACTCGCCCATCTCTCAGGTCTAGGACTCTGGTCCTTAGACCTGGAGTAGATACCAGGTGTCTGTCACTGTGGGTATGGGCCACCAGAAGATCATCAAACAACTTTTGATGAGTCTTGATTAGTGGTGTCGAGTTCGTACCATCGATAATCGACAATTACCACAACGTCACCTGACATGGGAAAATGTGCGCCACACCCTGACAGTCAGAGATATGTTCTCCATAAAGTTGATACGCGACTTTCTACAATGGGCCCTGTGCAATCCGCCTGGGCCGTAGTCTCTAGTACAACCCTTTTTGTATTAATTCCGCATTAATACCACAGGATGGGGGAATTTGTATTAATGATATATGATTAACATTAATGACTCCAACCTCTATCAATAAAGATATGGTATCTCCTTGTAAATGGTTTAGATTTTTAGAGTGAGAAACTCTGTAACTCAGTGCAATATATACACTGCCTGAAAACCACCATTTGAGCTTGCTTAAACAAGCTTCAAGCTCACTAAATATGAGACACTCGTGGACTAGGACTCTTTTATAGTCTGAACCACGTGAAATTCTTGTGTTCTTGTCTATTGCTTTCCTTAAATTCTCGGATTAGGTAGATAACGATAAAGACAGTCAACAATGATCTTTAAATAAACATCTTTTATTTATTTTTATTTAAAAAAATATGATATCTCAATCATCTACTAAAAACATACCAAAAATATAATAAAAAAAATGAAAATATACTTACAAATTTACCAAAATGACAAACAAAAAAACCATTTAGCACAAAAATAAATAAAATAGATACATATGCTAAATATACAAAAGTAAAGACAAAAAATACCATAAATATATCACAAATATAACAAACAAATACAAAAGATGAGTTTTTTAAATACCCATGAAATAATGTTCAAATATGATGTGAATCCTAACAAAAAATTTACCCAAATTTACCAACAATATACATTAAATTAAACCTAAAATAAACTAAAATAATTACCAAAAAAATAATAGATACTATTTAGAGACCCATTTCTTTTTAAATTATTTTCAAAATCAGTAGAATACATTTAATTTTTTTTATATGTATTGTTTCCATGAGCTAAAAATGTATTTATTTATAATATGACCCCATATTTTTTTTATTAGATCTTATTTCTACACCCCTTTATAAATAAATAAAATTTTGCATCTCATTTATTAAAATTTGAGAATTAAAATTTTTTAAGTGATAAATTTGAATTTTTTTAATAAAATAAATAATTAAATGAAAATTCATAAATGTTTAATACAATTTCAAATAAAATTTATGAAAAATTAAAAGAAAAGTTACAATAAAATTACTTTTATAGGATATCATTGTTTTCCAACAATAAAAAAAACTTTTAAATGATTAGAAAGACTCATTAATAAGCCTAAAATTTTATAATAGAATTAGAGATTTAAAGTTGTATACTTCAATCATTTTACTAAAGGATAAATATGTAATAAGAAAATATTTTTTAAAATCTATTATAAAATAATTAAGAATAATAAAATATTAAGTATATAGAAAATAAATAGAGAGAGTAAAAGAGAGAGATGTAAAGAGAGAGTGAAATTCATGTGTATTATTTAAAGGGGGATGGATCCCTATTTATACATAGAGATATGATTTAATAAAATCAAGTAACTAACTTAAATACAATCAAGAATTAATGATAATATTTAACTTTGGATAACTTGGTGATTCTCCATTATTTTGATATTTGATAAAGAGGACTCTCCATTATTATGGACATATATATATATATATATATAACGAATACTGATATATGCACCAAAATTATGACTAAAACATTACACCATCTGATGTGGTACTGTTTTTTTAAACAGTGGGTCCCGTCTGAAATAAATGTGATACGTTAAAATAAATTGTCACGTCAGTTTATGTAATATTTTTGTGCATAATTTTGGTGCACATATCATTACAGATATATAATATTTATAGAGTAGTGATATATGCACCCAAAATATGCACCCTAACATTACATAGAGTGACGTGACACTGCTATTTTAAAGTAGTGGGTCCTAGTTTTGATAAATGTGATTGGTTAGGCTAAATTACCACGACTTTGGGGCTTGGAGTGAAAAACATCTGAAGGCAGATGCCTTTCTTCCCTTGGACCAGCATTTCATAGATTTTTTTCAACTACGTGGAACTGGCACCGTTCAAACTCCCGCCGAACTCGTATCGACTCCTGGTCGAATTGAAGTATTTTTTTGAAGAACAAGTGGGACATCCCCACCCCCGCATATATCATGTATTTATTTTTTCTCAAGGCCAGTCCAGAGTCAAAGGGACGAGGTGATGGCTTTTACTACCTCACAGATTCCCCAGCACAACCCTCATCATCGACCTCCCCAGCCACCCGAATGACTACAAGGTTCGGTTTTTTTATATCAAACGGGTTCAATAACTGGAACCATCGATATTTCAACCGTCCTCGTAAGTTGCTTAGCTTCTTGAACTTTGTACTTGAATTCTTTCTTAACCAAGTTTAAACATATTCAGATCGAGTTGTTATCTTATGAAGCTATATATATAAGAGAATGGAGTAGTTAGAGACCCTCGGAGGTCAGTATGAGACTTTGGCCTGTGCTCCTGCCAAAGAGAAAGCATTCAAGGTGGTGGTGAATGATGCCACCATGGTGTCTTGCAAGCTGATTCACGAGGATCAGACACTGACCATCATGTCCCGAGGCCCAATCCTCGAGCTCCCTCCTCCCTAAGAGCTACTCCAAGTCGCTAAGGAGGTTGATGAAGAAGAGGAGGTCACACCATTGGTGTGAAAAAGAAAGGTTCCCGAGGATAGACAAGATCCTAGCAAAGGTCGAGCTAAACCGGGGGTAGCAGCCGGCACCTCCAGGAAAGGTAATCCATATAGAGAAATGAACCAAGTTGCTGCCATTTTTAGGCTAGTTCGATTCAACCCGAGGCAGCTTGTGAGCCAACATCTGGTAGATCCAGACCTAAACGTGACCCTTCTTCAGTGCGTTGACCAATTGGTCGTACGCCACGATCATGTCTACCCAAAATGTACCATAGTGGTAGATAACACTATACAATTTAGGTCCATTATTTTTGAAGAATATGGTACAAACCTTTTTTCATGGCCTTCCATGTGTCATTGTGTCTTTACCCCGGGTATTAGGCAGGACGAGCACAAGTCTAGTCCAGACAAGAAGTTTGAATCTTGTAGGTCTCGAAATGTAATAATACTAGAGTCCCTCCCCCCTCCGATAATCTAAGAGTTAGGGGTTTTACCCAACTCGGTTCATAATCTAGAACCAATCATAGTAGTTTCCTCCTCTAGCTCAAAGGGTAGGGATCCTGTTCTATTCTTTACTTTGTGTTATCCTGACTTAATCATTTCTTAGATCTGACACTTATGCTTGCCCTTTTGCAGACGAAAATATGGACCTCAAGAGCACCTTCAAAGCTGGTGGGGTCGAAGCCAGACCCTTCAAGAAGGCGAGAATATCAAAGAAAACCACCTCCAAAGTGGGAGCTGCCACTGGTTACCCTGCAAAGGATAAATGTGCCAGCTCCACCCAAAAACAGAAACATCAAAAGCAACTGCCAAATTAGGTAACTGCAATTACCATCCATGAAATTCCTCCTCCTCCTCTTCGCGAACCTTCTCCAATTCCTCAAGTTATTCAGGGTGAGGCCTGTTAGGATTAACACCCTAAAAGCATGTAAAAACATTTTATTGGTTTTAAATAAAAATACAATTTTATTATATTTGAATGTTATAATTATTGTTTAAATTAATTATATAATAACATCAAGAAAATTCCCTATTCATTCATGAGAATATGATCTTGTATTAGTATGAGAGAATTAAGATCATATTTAATGAAGAAAATAGTCCGTTACATATTAAAGTAAGGAAACTTTAATGAATGGTTACTAGTAAGGTTTGCTAACCATACAAGATGCAAGTAATCTAGATTCAAATTACTGATGTAGATAGATATCTTAGTAAATGTGATGTATATAATAGAGATTATATATGACAGAACCGATGATAATTAATTATCTTTATAAACTTGTCGTTTGACATAAAGATTTAATTCTTATCATAATAGATGATCATTTGTAGATAAGTCTAAATCCTGAGTATTCATGAAATCCTGTTTATGTTTATTGGATATTTTGATTCACTCGTTAAGGCCTCTTAGAATAATGAGGCTAATTACTTTTGTTTTGGAGATTTAATATCATGGATGGCTGAGAACATGAATTACAATAATGGAATTCATACTTTCCTAACTGATCGAATATTGGTTCCCTTAAGGGTTGATTCTGGAACTGAATAGTTATTGAGATAAAATCTACAATTAGATTATAGATTAATTATTTGATAATGAATGAATGGTACTTAAGGATAAGAGGTAATTAGAAGGGTAAAACGCTAATTTTAACCAGCTCTAATTAACGAACCAATAATGGAGAACAGAACTACATATATTGATTATATCAATGGACTACTAGAAAAAACTCTATAAATATAATTATATAAATACTTAGAGTGAAATTCCATATTTATAGCGGAGTAATCATGGAATTAATAAATAAGATTATTAGATTAAAGAATTTAATTAATAATCTGGTTTAATGGAGTTTCGTATTATAGGTCCATGGACCCTAGATCACCTTTGTCCCACACTATCAAGGGTAAGGATGTCAAAAGAAAGATTAATATAAAGAGAAAGGAATAAATTGCAAATGAATTAATTTTTTAGGGCAAGGAAATTATTATGTGATAATTATGGGTAATTGATTAATTATAAATTAATTACTTATTTAACTGTATAGTTTTTATTTTGAAAAACTATAAGTTAAAATTAATATTAATCTTGTTTAGATTAATATAAAGAAATAAAATAATAAATATCTTATTTATAATACGATATTTATTTATTTAATGTAAAACTGATATTTTAAGATAAAGTTAATTTTGAATTAACTAATATTTATGTTGGGATAAATATATTGTCTTAAAAATTGATTAAACAAACAAATGAGACAATCAGGGAAATCTGATACAGGCTTGGGCAACACACATTTTATTGTATGGTGTGTGGCGCCTATACCAGGGATTTAATCCCTGGGAATTGAATATTGAATTTCAAATAATTTTTTTAATTAGTTATTCAATTATTATTTTTAAATATGATTTAAATAAATAATTAAATGTAAATATCTAATCAGTTTTAAATTTGAATTATATTTTAATTAAATAAATATTATTTAATTAGATTAAATATCTTTACAAGTCTTATAGTACGCGACTTTTAGAATAAGACTTCATTATTATTATTTTGAGAAATAAAAATATAGACTTTCTTTCTAAAGCAATAGTTTTCTCTAAACCTAAAATCTATTCTAAACCTTCTCTCTGTCAAAACTCTCTAAATCTCATGTGTTGAGTACACTGGGAGTCACATAAATCAACCTTTTGAATCCTACGTGCCAACACACGTCCTTGTGTGTTTGAGGATTGGTCAGGAAGATCAGAGTGTGAGATCACATAACACTGGATAAGAAATCGTTGATTTGTACAAAAAGACTCAAGGACACTTGATAGGCTACAAGATGTAATCCCTCACCTGTTTGTATGTGATTTAATATTTTTATATGTGTATGATTCTTGCTGATATTAATATTTATTAAAATGGGTCTATATATTCCGCACCATACCTTTGATTTGATCATTTAATACTAGCAATTGGTATTAGAGTAGTCTATACATATATGTATATATATATATATTAAATGCTGTGTGAGTTTCTTGCATTTTTTATATGTATATTGAATGGATGGATATGTCTTTTGAATGTATGGTTGAATGATGCATCGTTGATTATATGGTGTTATTGAGTTAGGAATTTTATTGTTTTTCTAGATCTTGTGTAAGCCATAAAGGACATATGATTTTTGTAAATATATTTGAGTAATATGTATTTTAAAAATCTGCACACAAAGATAAGGAGGAACCCGAGCCATGCACCTAAGAGGCACACGACCCGAGCCACTGCTCACCCATGTGCACACCTAGGTCTATGATGCCATGTCCCTCTACCCTCATAAAGTCCAGAATGGTAGTAATCATGGTCATCCATTGTTCAGCCTTAAGTGGATCAGGTCCTCCCTCAAAGATCTTGGGTTGCTGCTTCCTGAACCACTCATACAACGACTCCCATCTATATCCAACCTCTATTGGTTGAACAACAGGTACCACTGCAGGTGGCACAACGGGGGAAACACTCCCTGATGGAGCTTGCTGCCATAGAGTCTGGATCTATTCATCTTGGCTCTGTAGCCGAGCCTGCATGTCTGCCATAAGCTACTGCCAGTTCTCAGGGACTGGCGGAGGACTCTGGCCCTGGTCATCATCTCTAGTCTCAGACCTATTGCCGGCTAGTCGCGTAGATTTTCTTGGACGCATAATTATCCAAGTCAATCTGCAATCAGTGACTTGGCAGTCAGACTATGATGATAGAGTAAAAATCCTTTCATGATCCACCATTAGAACCCCAAACATTTACAAGCAATCAAGATATAACAATTTATCCAAATATTC
Organism: Humulus lupulus; assembly: GCF_963169125.1. Classification (NCBI taxonomy): domain Eukaryota; kingdom Viridiplantae; phylum Streptophyta; class Magnoliopsida; order Rosales; family Cannabaceae; genus Humulus; species Humulus lupulus. Next base: position 131,354,090 of record NC_084793.1, read on the forward strand.
ATCCATATATTAATTCACATGCATAGCACTGCTAATAAGCATGCCTCAATATCATCATACAATAGTCAAGGGCCAGGCCCTATCAGTATCTCATGCTCCCTATTAATCATGTAACGCCCTACTTCCTTAGAGCCGTTACTAAGTGAGTTTTAAGAAAAAACAGTGTGCAATGAACTCGCTAACCGAGGTTTTGAAACAAAAGTGTGACTAATTAAAAGTTAAGGCTGTAATCTTTGAAAATGCGTCGTTTCATTAAAACTTCTAGTATTAAACATTCGGGATCCCAAAATAAGGTTCGAAAACTATTTACATCTTGAAATAAGCTTACAGTTGATCAGTTATAAAAATCATAGATTATTACAGCCATTTTCGAATAAACCCCCAACCAAAGCAGTCGGGCAGGCCAAACATGTACGCGTCGCTTCATGCTCTCCGTACTCATGGTTGGTTGACTCATTCTTTGCCCTTACCTACAACACGGAGCACCCGTGAGCCGAAGCCCAGCAAGAAAACTCATGTAGAACATAACATATGCAAATATACAGTTAATCATATCAGATAGTCCATAGATAAACAAGTCAACCATTAGACTAAGCAAACACGGCCATGCCGCCCCAGAAGCCTTACCGAAGCCTGGGGCATCGGTTCACACCGTAAGGATAACACATGTATCCACCGGGCCCTGCCCTGACTATAGCATCCCATGTGCTAAGTGTTACTTCCGGCCCCGCTGCCGCACCCGGCCTACGCCGCTCTCGGCCCTTGCCGTTCATTTTATTATAATCACACATATAGTATAACACAACAACATTCGAACGAATAATAATTCATTTAAGTCTGCATCCTAACATGTCATGCAATATAGGGCCATGCCCGACAATCATCTCATCATGCAACATGCAATATAGGGCCGTGCCCCGCAATCACACTATGGGCCCATGCCCTATCCTACGGGTGTTATAGTTTTCTTACCTTTCCAATCAATAGCTTAGATCACCTGACTCCTTGAGCACGATCCCACTTGAGCCTTAGCGCACACCTAGGCACAAACATAGGTCAAAGTCAACATCGAACCCCAAGTCCGAATACCTAGCCTCGGGACCAATCCCGAGCCCCCGGGAAGTCCTAAATCCCCAAAACAAAGTGGTGGAATCGAGCCCCGAACCCTAGGTCAAAATCCCTCATCAAAAACCCAAAAATTCACCTCTGTGAACAGTGCAGCGCTACAGCGCTCTAAAGAGGGCGCTGTAGCGCTACAAGCAGAACTCACCTCCCCAGAACAGGGGCTAGCGCTACAGCGCCCACTGACTAGCGCTGTAGCGCTAGTTGCAGCCCAGAAAACCCAAAATCGCATTTCTGCGATTTCTTTCAACCAATCACAAACCAAACTCCCCCAAATCTTTACCAAACTCAAAATCAAGCTTATGAACACTCTCCATTCATCCCAAGCATCCCAAATCCTCAAATCCCAAGAACATTTATCCCAAATCTCAAAATCTACCATGAACAACCCTACACTCAGAAATTCAGTCAACAACAAAGTTAAAGGCTTAGAATTCTTACCATTGATGCAAATTTCGACCTTGATTCAACCCTAGACCTCCTTAGCTTGTTCATCATCAAAGCTTGCTCAGAAATTCCCTAAAATTCCCATCAACTCAGCTCAAAACACAGCTCAATCCATCAAAAACCCTTAAAACTGAAATATCTAAAACTTACCTCAAAAGTTGATGTGTTCTTGCCAAATCTTCAAGTCTAACCCAAGATCCTTGATGCACAGCCTACCATTGCTCTCCACTAAGCTTTGCTCCAAGAAAAATGGAGCGGAATGGTGCAAAAATGCACAAATCGACCCTTGTGAAAACCCCTCTGTTTTCTCTCTTTTCTTTCTTTCCTTATTCTTTCTTTTCTTTTCTTTCAGCATTCTCACTCTCTATAAAGCCTTATAAAAACCTATCTTTAAAAGCCAAATGACCAAAATGCCCTTCCTATTAACTCTAATTCCTTTTGTCCAAATAGGGCCATTTTAGTCATTTTACCCAATTCCCGCTAATCCTCAAGTGTCTCTAATATTTTCCCACTACCTTCCAACACCTGATAAACCACCAAATAAGTATCCCCCATCATCAAAATAAATCTCAATCTATTCTCTGAATTCCTGTTCATACCCCCAGGCTCGCCCCGAGCCGGGTATAAATTCCCGTCATGACTTTTCCGCTAGCCCGCTCACTGGGATCGTCTCGAGTCACAATCACAGATACACCCACATACCACTGTGGTCTCAACAATCATCGCATATCAATACAGTTATGCCCAACATGGCCAAAATTACATTTATGCCCTACTAACACGATTCGAGCCTACATGCATACTAATATACATAGTCATGCATCTCAGATAAACAAATAGTCATATAACATGCTTTAAATCATAACCATGCATTTAATTCATAAAAATCACACATAAATCCCATCATGCCCTCCTGGCACGCTAATTAAGGCCCTTAAGCCTTAATAGCTAATTTGGGTCGTTACAAATCAATCAGATATCAACAGTCATATCTCACTCAAATCATTTAAGCACATAGTCATGTATACAAAATTACCAAACCCTGAGTCGAGCATGTCTTTCGCGGCGAATGTACATGTCCAGCCAATCTTCAGGAACCCTTAAACCTAGGATGCTCTGATACCAAGTTGTAATTCCCTGGATAGCCAAGACCGTTACACTGTGCGTTTATAAAGGTGCAAGACCTGCTAATCAAGTCATTTAATTCAAAACGTGTTACTGAAACTATAGTTGAACTAGTGTTAAAAGATTTTGGTCTCAAAAGCTGCATTTCTTATAAATAATCATTTTATTTTTACATAGGATCCAAAAATTAATAAGTTAAAGACTGTTTACAAAAGATTCAAGATTTAAATACAGTGATTAGCCACTCTAAGGCAAAACAGACATTTAATCATTTCTCGTCCTGTTCCACTCCTCGGCCGTGGCGGCCGAACAGCTGACTATGTACATTCAGCCCCGCAGCTCTCCACCTCAAGGTTGGTCCAACTTGCCTTTGCCTTTACCTGCACCACGTAGCACCCGTGAGCCAAGGCCCAGCAAGAAAATACAAGAACAGAGCATAATCATTCAACAGTCAATCAGATAGCTCATACCGCATAAGCATTTACTCAACAGTCTAAGCATTCATGTTATTCAAGTATTCAGCATACCAAGTATATCATTCCATATCATTAATAAATTCACATATAATAACTAGGGTTAACGCCCTTAGGCTGCACCCTCTATTTGTCCCACTGACTCTGGCCCGCTTAAACCGAGCTCAGTGAATATTAAGCTGTCCTCAGCTACTAGTGGCCGAGCCGCGTCCTGTGCGCAAGTATTATTTACGGCACCCTGAGGCCGTTTATCACATGTTCCATGGCATAATACAATCTATGACATCATACAAATATAGGGAGCTCTTAGTCCCATCACAAACACATAACAGGGTGCAGTTTTCTTACCTTTAGATTCGCTATCTTTGATCAATTTGATTCTCGAGCACGATCCCATCCAAGCCCTAGCGTACACCTAGTCATAGCCATAGATCAGAATCATCACCAAACCTCAAATCCAAAACCTAGCCTCGGGACCAATCCCGAGCCCTCGGGAAGTCCTAATTCAACCAAATGGGGTGGTGGAATCAAACCCCGAACCCTCGAGCAAAAACCCTTGAAATAACTCAAAAACCCCTTTCTGGAAACAGGGTAGCGCTACAGCGCTATAAGGAGAGTGCTACAGTGCTACAAACAGAGCCTAAATCACCCTAGACCACTTAGCCTAGCGCTACAACGCCCAGTGACTAGCGCTATAGCACTAGTTACAGCACAGCAAACCCTGCATTTTTCCTCCTTCGATTTTCCCCGAGCCAAACCTTACCAAAACTCTTCCAAACTTCAACCAGACATAAAAACAAGCCTATCAAAATCCTCCACTCATCCCAAACATCCCAACCACATAAAACTCAATCACATGCACTCCAAATCACAAAATTCACCATGGCTGAACCTAAAGCTCAAAATCTCAGCAAAACCACAGAATTCACAAAGCTTAAAGCGAGAGCTTCTTACCTTTGATGGATGAGCTTAGCCTAGGTTGTCTCCCACTCTTTCTTAGCCTTCTCTTCCTCAAATCCTCAGTCTCAACTCCCAAGAATTCCCACAGAACTTTGCTTAGAAAAACCAGCTCAACACCAATGCCGGGAACTGAATATTAACCTCAAAATCTTACCTTAAATGGATGGATTACTCTTGCTAATTCCTCAAGCCAGACCAAAGACTCTAGCCCCAAGCTCCTGCCCAGAATCCCCTTGAGTTTCAGCTTCAAAATCCTTTAGGAATTGAGGTAGCAACCTAAACCAAATTGGTGAAGATATGGCCTCTATTTTCCTTCTTTCTGTTTCTTCTTCTTTTCTTTTAACTTCCTTCAGACGCTAGACTTTCCACTAAGGCATAAAGCAATTTAACTCTTATCCCTTATAAGCCAAATGACCAATTTTCCCTCCCTTTATTTCTAAGCCTTTTAATCCACCTAGGGGCATTTTGGTCATTTCACCCAATTCCCGCTTATTCCTCGAGTGTCTAAAATATCCACCATTTACTACCCGACACCTAACTAATCACCACTTATATTCCTCAATATCAAAATAAACTCCAATATATTATCTAAATTCCCAGAAACACCCCCAGGCTCACCCCGAGCCGGGTATAAATCCCCGTCGTGACTTTTTCGCTAAACCGCTCACTAGGATCACCTCGAATCACAGATTACAAATATATCGACATAATAATGTGGTCTCATCAATTTATCACATATATATATACAGTTATGCCCTCAACGGGCCAAAATTACAAATATGCCTTTCTAACCTAATCAGGGCCTACATGCATACTAATACACATAGTCATGCTCAGATATTCAAATAATCATATAACATGATTTTAATCATTAAATCACATATAATCCAGTTATGCCCTCCCGACACACTAATGAAGGCCCTTAAGCCTTATTAGCAAATTTGGGTCGTTACACTACTGCTAAGGGAGAAGAGATGAGAATTACTAATAACTTGGGGTGTCCTTGGGGCCAAAGAGTCGGCATCGGAGAACACCACCGAAAATTCTTAACATCATTGGAATCTGGGAATTTTCCAGATTCTGGTCGAATGCCCAAAAGGAAAAAGTTACCAAATGTGTGCAGTAGGCCATTTTGACCACTTCTAACATCAAAATGTGCCTAAAAATACCTATAAGAGGTCAAAATAGCTCTTCAAGTGCCACAAAAAGCATGTTCCTAAGCAAGAACCTAAACTCTCAAATGAAACGCGAAGCCAAACACAAAACTAGTAAATACTTTTTAGAGATAAAGTGTCGATAGGTGGTGAGGCAAGTCCAAACTTTGAAGAATTGCTTGCCGTTCACCTAGAAATAAGATGATTCTCGCCAACCGTCCATAATTCCTGAGAAAGATCATAAATGGTTGAATGTATAAGAAGCGTGAGAAAGAAGAGAAAGCTTTTGAGTTTGGGGAATTTTTAATTTCAAATTGTTAAGGTGAATACTGAGAGGCGATTCTCGAGTTTCAATACTCGCAGAACTTGGGGTGGAAGAAAATCCACCTCGACCGTTGGATTACCTATGACGTAGGTACTCGAGAACGATCCAACGACCAGGATTCAAAAGGGATGGATGGTGATCATTAGCATTGAAAAAGATGCATCAAGTATGGGGCGAAGGGACGCTTAGATTACGGAATGCACGTTTTGGGTCGTGGAGCTTACCCCTCATTAATTTCACGGATTGATGGGCCTAACAATAGGGAGTCAACACGTGGCATGACTTTCCAGAGTGACGTCAGGGGAAGCCCAAACGCTGCCCCACAAATACCTTTTCAAATTTCTCCTCATTCTTAGTCTCCACTGTCCGAAGACGAGTGAAGATTCGGGGGGCAAATGCTGTCCATGTTTTCACCATCAGACATGTGGCAACTAGTAGTAATTAATTACAAGACAAGTCATGAGGTTCTCAGAGTGTGAACTCTTCCTGGAAACCCAAACTAGCCAAGACATGGATGTCTCCAAGTGAGGCCATGCCCTGAGGTCTTCCCTCGAGGCGAGTATGTGTCCATGTGAGGCCACGTCCCGAGCCAATCTCCAAGTCATGAATGTCTCCAGTTGAGGCCACGTCTCGAGACACTCTCTTCACTCGCCCATCTCTTAGGTCTAGGACTCTGGTCCTCAGACTTGAAGTAGATGCCAGGTGTCATTCACTGCGGCTATGGTCCACCAGAAGATCATCTGACAACTTTTGATGAGCCTCTATTAGTGGTGAGTTCGTACCATCGACAATCGACATTTTCCACAATTTCGCCTGACATGGGAAAACATGCACCACAACCTAATAGTAAGAGATATGTTCCCCATAAAGTTGATAGGCGACTTTCTGCAATGGGCCCCGTCCATTCCGCCTGGGCCGTAGTCTCTATTTAATACAACCATTTTTGTATGAATTCAACATTAATACCCCAAGATGGAGGAATTTGTATTAATGATAGATGATTAAAATTAATGACCCCAACCTCTATAAATAGAGATAGGGTATCTCCTTGTAAATGTTTATGATTTTTTGAGAGAGAAACTCTGTAACTTAGTGCAATATATACACTGCCTGAGAACCACCATTGGAGCTTGCTCAAACAAGCCTCAAGCTTACTATATATCAGAGATTCGTGGACTAGGACTCTTTTATAGTCTGAACCACGTGAAATTCTTATTTTCTTGTCTATTACTTTCTTTAAATTCTCGGATTAGGTTGATAACGAAAAAGACAGTCAATAATGATCTTTAAATAAACATCTTTTATTTATTTTTATTTAAAAAAAATATGATATCTCAATCATCTACTAAACACATACAAAAATATAATAAAAAAAAATAAAAATATACTTACAAATTTACAAAAATTACAAACAAAAAAACATATAGCACAAAAATAAATAAAATAGATACATATGCTAAATATACAAAAATAAATAAAAAATATACCATAAATATATCACAAATATTACAAACAAATATAAACATGAGTTTTTGAAATACCCATAAAATAATATTCAAATATGATCTGAATCCTAACAAAACATTTACCCAAATTTTACCAACAATATACATTAAATTAAACCTAATAAAAACTAAAATAATTACCAAAAAAATACTACATACTATTTAGAGATTCATTTCTTTTTAATTTATTTTCAAAATTAGTAGAATACATTTTTATTTATTTTATATGTGCACATCGTTTCCATGAATTAAAAATGTATTTATTTATAATAGCACCCCATATTTTTTTATTAGATCTTATTTGTACACCCCTTTATAAATAAATAAAATTTTGTATCTCATTTATTAACATTTGAGAATTAAAAAATTTTAAGTGATAAATTTTAATTTTTTTAATAAAATAAATAATTAAATAAAAACTCACAAATGTTTAATACAATTTCCAATAAAATTTATGAAAAATAAAAAAAAAGTTACAATAAAATTACTTTTATAGGATATCATTGTTTTCCAACAATAAAAAAACTTTTAAATGATTAGAAATACTCATTAATAAGCATAAAATTTTATAATAGAATTAGAGATTTAAAGTTGTATACTTCAATCATTGTACTAAAGGATAAAACTGTAATAAGAAAATATTTTTAAAAATCTATTATAAAACTATTAAGAATAATAAAATACAAAATATAAAAAAAATAATTAGACAGAGTAACAGAGAGATGCAAAAAGACAGAGAAATTCATATGTATTATTTCAATGGGGATGAACCCCTTTTTTTACATAGAGATATGATTTAATAAAATCAAGTAACTAACATAAATACAATCAAGAATTAATGATAATATTTAATTTTGGATAACCTGGTGATTCTCCATTATTTTGATATTTGACTAAGAGGATTCTCCATTATTATGGACATCCATATATATATATATATAATGAATAATGACATGTACACCAAAATTATGCCAAAAACATTACATCAACTGTTGTGACACTGTTTTTTTAAAACAATGGGTCCCGTCTGAAATAAATGTGTTACGTTAAAATAAATTGTCACGTCAGTTTATGTTATATTTTTGTGCAAAATTTTGGTGCACATATCGTTACAATTATATAATATTTATAGAGTAATGATATGTGCACTGTAACGACCCAAAATTGCTAATAGGGCTCCGGGCCTTGATTAGCGTGCCTGGAGGGCATAATTGGTATATGTATGTTTAATTGGTTAACTGCGTGATTACGTGACATGCATGATTGATATGATTATATGAATATGTGATATGCATGCTTACAAGTATAAGATATGCATGTGGGCCCTTTGTTGCTTATAGGGCATATTTGTAATTTTGGCCCGTTGAGGGCATAAATGTGATTATATGTGATAAATGTTTGAGACGACATTATTATGTGGATATATTTCCAGTCTATGGCTCGAGATGGTCTTGGTGAGCGGATTACCAAAATAGTCATAGCGGGGTTTAATACCCGGCTTGGGGGAGCCTAGGGGTATTTTTGGGAATTTAGAGAATATTTTGGGATTTATTAAGTATTGAATAAGTATTTGGTGATTAATTAGACACGACAAGATTAATTGGTAAATGCTATTAACACTTGAGGAATTAGTGGGAATTGGGAAGAATGATCATTTTAACCTTAGGAACCCTTAGAAGATTGAATATTTTAAGGGGCAAAAGGGTCTTTGGGGCTTAGGATACATTCAGATATGAAGGGTAGGATCAGGAACCTTAAAGAAATTCATCACATTCTCTTGTTCTCTCTCACAATTTCACACTTTCCCTCTCATTATGTCTTGAAGCTAAAGAGGAAAAAGGGCAGAGAACTTAGGCCTAAAGCTGGAATTTTGGAGGAAATTTGAAGGAGAGGGAGAGGCTTGAGTTGCTGAAGAAATTAAGCTGGATTTAACTAGAAGGGTGCTGGAGAGCTAAGTTGTAGTTGAGGTAAGGGTTCAAACTTTTGATTGTGTAGGTTCATCTTGTTCTTGTGCTAAGATTTAGGATGTTAAGTTAGGAAATTAGACTGGGTATTTGGGTAATGAATTGCTGTTGAATTGGGGTGGTAGCTTTAGTATTATCGATGTGGTTTTGTGTTTAAATTGGGTGATTAAAACTCCTAAACTCGTAGCTGAGTTTGGTCTTGGTTGAGAGGTTTGTTTAGTTTGATGTTTTAAGGTTTTTGGCTAGAAATAGGTAGAGAAAACCCAAAAAATCTGGGTTTGTAGGGGCGTGCCGCGGCCCGCATGCCCAGATGGCCCTAGGTGGCTCTCTGACATGAAGGCGCCCTGCGACCCTAGGGGGAAACTCGCAACCCGCCTCCCCCTGAAGCTTGAGAATTTGGTCTTTGACTTGGGGGGAGCACCGCGACCCGCCTAAGTGCTCATGATGGTTTCTACTACCCGGTTTATTAGAAATCGAGGTCCCGGAGGCTAGTTTTTGTCTCCTAAGTATTTATTTGGAATAGAAATTGATGATTACCCATTGGCCACTGTGACTAGGTTTATCGTCAAGGCTCAGGACTGAGGATCGTGCTCGGGATCGTTATGCGTCCTCTGCTCGAAATTTGAGGTAAGAAAACTGCACCCTTGTGTGGCTGTGTTGGGACTGAGAATCCCTGTATCTGAGTATATGTGTTGTGTAACTGTGATACTGTTATGTGAAACATGAAATGAACGACCTAAGAGAGCTGGGGTTGATGATTTGCGCATAGGACGCGGCTCAGCCACTATGAGCTGGGGTCAGTTAGATAAAAAAAGGACTTGGCCTAAGCGAGCCACAGTCAGTTGAGTAAATAGAGGGCTCGGCCTAAGGATGCCGACCTTGAGCACTTGTATATTGGTTGAGATATATTTTTGAATGTACATGTTTACTATTGTCAGTTTGATGCTTACGATTTATTGAGCCTTTGAATGACTGTCTTATGATTGATTGTATGCTATTACTATTTATGTATTTGCTGTTATGGTTTTCTTGCTGGACCTTGGCCCACAGGTGCTACATGGTGCAGGTAAAGGCAAGGGTAAGCTGGACCAACCATGAGTTGGAGAGCTCTGGGGGCGAGGTGTACATCGTCAGGTGCTCGTCCGCCACAGCTGAGGGAAAGTACAGGGACAAAGCCTAAAAATTGTATTTTTCCATTAGAGTGGCCACTGGTTGTATATAACTTTTGAGAATTGTAAATTGTCTCTTAAACCCTGTTTTCGGGATCCCATGTACCAAACATCTATTATAATAAAAATTAACCGTTTATGTCCAAATTTTTTTAAACCTAGCCTGGTAATTGACCTTAGGATCACATTATTGTTCAAACGACTTGATTAGCAAGTCTTCCACTATTTTAAAACACATAGTGTAATGGTCTTGGTTATCCCAGGGCGTTACATGCATCCAAAATATGCACCCTAACATTATACAGAGTGACGTGACACTGCTATTTTAAAACAATGGGTCCCAGTTTTGATAAATGTGATTGGCTAGGCTAAATTGCTACGACTTTGGGGCTTGGAGTGATGAACATCTGAAGGCAGGTGCCTTTCTTCCCTTGGACAAGTATTTCATAGATTTTTTAAACTACGTGGAACTGGAACCATTCCAACTCCCCTCGAACTCGTATTGACTCCTGGTGGAATTGAAGTTTTTTTTTAAGAACGAGTGGGACATCCCCACCTCCGCAGATATCATGTATTTCTTTTGCCTTAAGGCCAATCTAGAGTCAAAGGGACAAGGTGATGGCTTTTACTACCTCACCAAATTCCCCAGCACAACCCCCATCATCGACCTCCCCAGCCACCCGAATGACTACAAGGATCATTTTTTTTTATGTCAAACAGGTTCAAGAACTGGAACAGTTGATATTTCAACTGTGTTTGTAAGTTGCTTATCTTCTTGAACTTTGTACTTGAATTCTTTCTTATCCAAGTTTAAACATATTTTTATCGAGTTGTTATCTTGTACAGTTATATATAAGAGAATAAAGCAATCAAAGACCCTCGAAGGTCAGTATGAGACTTTGGCCCATGCTCCTGCCAAAGAGAAAGAATTGTGGGTGGTGGTGAATGATGCCACCATGGTGGCTTGCAAACTGATTTGCGAGGATCAGACGTTGACCATCAGGTCTCGAGGCCCCATCCCCGAGCTCCCTCCTCCCAGTCGCTAAGGAGGTTGATGAAGAAGTGGAGGTCGTGTCGTTGGTGCGAAAAAGAAAGGTTCCCGAGGATAGACAAGATCCTAGCCAAGGTTGAGATGAATCGGGGGTAGAAGCCGGCACCTCCAGGAAAAGTAATCCACATAGAGAAATGAACTGATTTGTTGCCAGTTTTAGGCTAGTTTGATTCAACCGAGGCAGCTCGTGAGCCGACATCTGGTAGATCCAGACCTAAACGTGACCCTTCTTTAGTGCGTTGACCAATTGGTCGTACGCCACGATCAGGTCTACCCAAAATATACCATAGTGTTAGATAACACCTTATAATTTAGGTCAATTATTTTTGAAGAATATGGTAGAAACCTTTTGCCAGGGCCTTCCCTGTGTCATAGTGTCTTTACCCCGAGTATTAGGCAGGCCAAGCACGAGTCTATTCTAGACAAGAAGTTTGAACCCCAAGGGTCTCAAAATGTAATAACACTAGAGTCCCCCCCTCCCCCCTCCCCCCTCCCCCCTAATAATCTAAGAGTTAGGGGTTTTACCCAGCTCAGTTCATAATCCAGAATCGATCATAGTAGTTTCCTCCTCTAGCTCAAAGGGTAGGGATCCTATTATAATTTTTACTTTGTGTTATCCTAACTTAATCATTTCTTTGATCTGACACTTATGCTCGCCCTTTTGCAGATGAAAATATGGTCCTCAAGAGTGCCTTCAAAGCTAGTGGGGCCGGAGCTGGACCTGTCATCAAGAAGGCGAGAATATCAAAGAAAACCACCTCCAAAGCGGGAGCTGCCACTGGATCCCCTGCAAAGGATAAATGTGCCAGCTCCACTCAAAAACAGCAACAGTAAAAGCAACCGCAAAATCAGGTAACTGTAGTTACCATTCACGAACTTCCTGCTCATCGTCTTCATGAACCTTCTTCGATCCTCAAGTTATTCAGGGGGAGGCCTGTTAGGATCAATGCCCTAAAAGCATGTAAAGACATTTTATTGGTTTTAAATAAAAATATAATTTTATAATATTTGAATGTTATAATTATTGTTTAAATTAATTATATAATAATATCAAGAATATTCCCTATTCATTCATGAGAATATGATCTTGTATTAGTATGAGAGAATTGAGATCATATATAATGAATAAAATAGTCAGTAACATATTAAAGTAAAGAAAATTTAATGAATGATTACTAGTATGATTTGCTAAGCATACGAGATGCAAGCAATCTAGATTCAGATTACTGATGTGGATAGACATCTTAGTAAAGGTGATGTATATAATAGAGATTATATATGACAGGACCGAAGATAATTAATTATCTTTATAAACTTGCCGTTTGACATAAATATTTAATTCCTATCATAATATATTATCATCAATAGATCAGTCTAAATCCTGAGTATTCATGAACTCTTTTTTATGTTTATTGGATCTTTTGATTCACTCGTTATGGCCTCTTATAATAATGAGGCTAATTACTTTTGTTTTGGAGATTCAATATCATGGATGGGTGAGAACATGAATTACAATAATGGAATCCATACTTTCCTAACGGATCGAATATTGGTTCCCTTAAGGGTTGATTCTGGAACTGAATAGTTATTGAGATCATATCTATAATTAGATTATAGATTAATTATTCGATAGTGAATTAATGGTACTTAAGGATCAAGAGGTGATTAGAAGGGCAAAACGGTAATTTTGACCAGCTCTAATTATTGAACCAATAATGGAGGATAGAACTATACATATATTGATTATACCAATGGACTACTAGATAAAACTCTATAAATACTTAGAGTGCAATTCCATATTTATAGGGGAGTAATCATGAAATTAATAAATAAGATTATTAGATTAAATAGTTTAATTAATAACCTGATTTATTAGAGCTTCGTATTGTAGGTCTATGGTCCCCAGATCACCTTTGTCATACATTGTCAAGGGCAAGGAAGTCAAAAGAAAGATTAATGTAAAGTGAAAGGACTAAATTGCAAATGAATTAATTTTTCAGGACAAGGAAATAATTATGTGATAATTATGGGTAATTGATTAATTGTGAATTAATTAGTTATTTAACTATATAGTTTTTATTTTGAAAAACTATAGGTAAAAATTAATATTAATCTTTTTTGGATTAATATAAAGAACCAAAATAATAAATATCGTATTTATTAATTAATTTAAAACCTATATTTTAAGATAAAGTTAATTTTGAATTAACTAATATTTATGTTGGGATAAATATATTGTCTTAAAAATTGATTAAACAAACAAATGAGACAATCAGGGAAATCTGATACAGGCTTGCGTGACATACATTTTATTGTATAGTGTGTGGCACCTATACCAAGGATTTAATCCTTGGGATTTGAATTTTGAATTTCAAATAATTTTGTTTAATCAATTATTCGATTATTCTTTTTAAATATGATTTAAATAAATATTTAAATGTAAATATCTAATAAGTTTTAAGTTTGAATTATATTTTAATTAAATAAAGATTATTTAATTAGATTAAATATCTTTATAAGTCTTATAGTACGTGACTTTCAGAATAAGATTTCATTATCATTATTTTGAGAAATAAAAATGTAGACTATCTCTCTAAAACGATAGTTTTCTCTAAACCTAGAAACTATTCTAAACCTTCTTTGTGTCAAAACTCTCTAGATCTCATGTGTTAAGTACATCTAGGGAGTCACATAAATCAACATTCTGAATCCTACGTGCTCACACACGTCCTTGTGTGTTTGAGGATTGGTCTGGAAGATTCAGAACACTGGATAGGAAGATAGTTGATTTATACAATAAGACTCAAGGACACTTATAGGGTACAAGATGTAATCCCTGATCTGTTTGTATGTGATTTAATATTTTTATATGTGTATGATCTTGGCTAATATTAATATTTATTAAAATGGGTCTATATATTTTGTTGCGTACATTTATTTTGATCATTTAATACCAACAATTAGTATCAGAGCAGTCTATACATATATATATATATTAAATACTGTGTGGGTTTCTTGCATTTTTTATATGTATGCTGATATGTATATAGAATGGATGGATATGTTTTTTGAATATATGGGTGAATGATGGATCGTTAATTATATGGTTCTATTGAGTTAGGAAGTTGATTATTTTTCTATATCTTTTGTAAGCCATAAAGGGCATATGATTTTTGTAAATTTATTTGAGAAATATGTATTTTAAAAATTTGCACACAAAGATGAGGAGGAACCCGAGCCAAGCACCTAAGAGGCACACGACTCGAGCCACTGCTCACTCACCCGCACGCTTAGGTGGAGCCTCCTCCAACCCCGCGCCATGCACCTGTCTGCCTCCGCGCCTGCTATGCCCGTGCGCTAAGCCCTTGGTCGAGCCCTTGTGCGCTAGCCAACCACCCGAGCCCTTGGCTCCCCTTGTGTCGTCGGCCCTAGGGCAACATCTTGGAGCCCAAAACCGTAATTCCTAAGTTGTCATTTATTAATTTTTAAATTATTTGAATTTAAAATTTGAATTATCTTATTTTATTTTATTAGAAAATAAAATATCTTTTAGTTGACTAAGATTTTTTATGCAGTGCACCAAATTTTTTTTAGATTATTAAAATTTTTGTGTTTTATTTTATTTAAGTGGTAAGTGTGGTGACTTTTTATTTAAATGTTTGCTTATTTTATTTGATTGTTTGTTTGCTTCATTTAATTGATTGTTATTTTATTTAATTGTTAGAATGGTTTGGTA
This sequence comes from Humulus lupulus, assembly GCF_963169125.1. Classification (NCBI taxonomy): domain Eukaryota; kingdom Viridiplantae; phylum Streptophyta; class Magnoliopsida; order Rosales; family Cannabaceae; genus Humulus; species Humulus lupulus. The sequence continues at coordinate 131,369,121 of NC_084793.1, forward strand.
GAATTTTTGGTTAATTTAACTTTGTTAATTGTTTATTTGATTATTTATTTTAATGTGTGAATAATTGTGTAACTTGTTTGTTTTACTATTAGTGTTACATTTTATTAAGTGTGACAAATTATGTGATTAAAATAGATTACTTTATTTCATTATTGTGTGTGTGCCGAAATGTGTGTGTGTGTGTGAATGTGTTTTATTTATTTATTTATTTCAATCATAGAAAAGGGAAGGGTATCATGAATCTAGACTTAATGTGAGTCTTGAACATTTATTTTATTTTATTAAAAATAGAAAGGAAAATAGAAAATAAAAGAATTATAAGTTGTCATCTTGTAGGAAAAGATGACAATGCTTATCTTTGATTTGGTTTACATTAGGATAAGGGTTTAGGTGAGGTGTAAGGAGAGGGAATGGTGGGATTTAGCTTAATTTGTGGGATAGGAATTTAGCTTTTCACACTTGAGTCCTCTTCGTAAGGTTAGGTCACTAGAGGCTATAAATAGGAGGGCATGGAAGCCTTGGGAATTCTTTTGCTTATGGCTGCCGAAATTAGAGAGAGAAGGAGAGAGAGAGAGAGAGGCGTGAAAGAGAGAAGAGGAGAAGAAAGGAAGAAGAACGAGGAGGTCTTAGGTATGGTTCTTCTTATGATTCCTTGTTGTTAAGATTTAGGTTTATCTTCCTCATTATCTTAAGTCTTTTTCTATGTTCTTCTTCTTCATGGGTTTCAAAAACCCTAGGCTATTCAAGGGTGATTATCACTTGGGTGTTGATCTTGTTGTGTTCTTGATTTTACAATCAAGAGAGGTATTGAATCTTTACCCCTAATGCTATGGTGTTCTCTTGAGTTCTTTGATTTGTGGATATTTTCAATATGTTGATGCATGGGAGATTGATCTAGGCGTGGGTAGGGGTTTATGGTATTGATTTGATTTTTATTATTGTATGCTCATAATGTGTGTAATGAGATGATTATTGAAATATGGTGTTGAAGATATTTTATGATTTTATATATGTATGTTTCGACCTTTAGGGTTTGGGCAAATTGGGTTGTTTGATTTTCTTGTGTTTCATACATGTTAGAAACATGCTAGGTTTCATGTGTTTATAGATGAGGATTTTGTGTAAATTCTTGTTGGGTATCCTAGGTGTTTCGGCCAGCGGTGAAAAATATGAGATTATGTATCAATAAATTATGGTATGCATGAAAAATAATAGGAACATGTTAGGTTTAATATAAAGACATATATGAAGACTGGCGTTTATGTTATTCATGCATGTTGTATTATTATTTTGTTGGGTTGCATGTAGGAACTCATTGGAAATAGAATAAGGATTTGTAAGGTTGTATATGAATATGTGTTAGTTATTTTTTTTTTGAATTATTTGTATAATAAGAGCATGGTAGGATTTGTGATTTATTGTGTTAATTAAACATGAATGATCTTGTATGAATTTTATGAGACATGAGGTAAAAGATAAAATTCATGGTGATTTATGCTTGCTGATTTTGTGCTTAAATGGTGAAAAGATTGATGAAATAAGGAATAATTGTGCTTTGCTGATTAATTGAATTAATTGGATTGAAATTTATTATATACTTTTGTTGCTATCTATGCTCGTTGTTTATGGTTTTCTTGCTCAGCCTTAGCTCACGGGTGCTATGTGGTGCACGAAAAAGCAAAGGGAAACTAGACCAAACATACGTTGGAGAGCTCTAGGGGCAGAGTGTACATCGTCAGCTGCTCGACTGCCATGACTGAGGGAACTTATAGGAATTAGAGCTCTAAGTTGTATTTTGCCGTTAGATTGGCTTTTGTTGTATCAGTTTTTGAGGGTTGTCTTCCGCCATGTAAATACTGTTTTTTTTTTTTGGGATCCCATGCATCAAACATTTGTTTTATTATAAATTAATAGTTTATTATCAAAATCTTTTAACCCTAAACTGTAAGTTGACTTCAGAATCACATTTATGTTCTAACGACTTGATTAGCAAGTCTTGTACTATTTTAAATACATAGTGTAACAGTCTTTGTTTTCCAGGGCATTATAGTAAACCTCCCAGAAGATCTACTCTAGTTGTTAGAGTATGTTCCTCGATCATTTGGAACATATGCTCATTCTTCAACTCTGCAAGGCTCTTTCTTTTCTTGTACTAACCAGGATTCTTGGTGGATTGCTCCCTCTACGGCTTCATCACAAGTATCTGGGCTGGTCTTCCCGGTGTCCACGAACTGAGCTATCTTTCTTTTCAACCCCGTCATGAATTTGCGTACCCGGTTGGCTTCAGTGTGTACCAGATCCGGAGCAAATCTTGAGAATTGTTCAAACTTGCGCACGTACTCCTGTACGCAACATGACCCTTGGACTAGGTTGGCGAACTCAACCACCTACCAATCTATCACCGTCTGGTTGTAGTACTTGGCATTGAACATGGTCAGGAATTCTACCCATTCAATTTGTCCAACATCACGCTCCTTCCTCGCAATATCCCACCAGATGCGTGCATCCTTCCTCAACATATACATCATACAAATTACCTTTTCCTATTTGGTAGCTGCTACAAAGTCAAAGATTCTCTCCAGCACACTAACTCATTCCTCTACCATCAGGGGGTCCAAAGTCCCTTCGAACACAGGTGGATTTTGCCCGCTAAGCCGTTCCGAGATTGGTTTCAGCTGTTCTGTTCTAGATGCATCAGTTGGTGGATTTGCTCCCACCAGTGGGTCTTCTTGCACCGGGAATTCCTGTTGTTCGGGATTGTCTTCCCGTGGTGCGGGCGTGTGGAGTTGTGTGGTGCTTCTGCATTAGTGCCTCGAACATCTGGGCATTTTCCGCATTCTGCTCATGCACAGTCCTTCTCAGATCCTCTATCTGAGTTTCCAGATTTGGTTCTGACTGTGCTCTTTGTCCACGACCTCTCCCTCGGCCTTGACCCCTTCCTTTGCCTCGGCCACGACCCCTTCCTTTGCCTCGGCCACGACCCCTTCCTCTGCCTCGGCCACGATCTACCTCTTGGTCAACGACCGATCTCTCGGCTGGGTTTGGTGGATTAACAATTCAGCCTCCCCTGGCTCGATTGTTAGGCACCATTGCGATCTCTATACAACAATGTTTAAAACCTTTTAGCATACAAGTTTCCCTCGCACAAGGAAAAGGAAAGAAAATGATAACAATTCAACTCAAAATAGGTAGTCATGACAGATCATGCCTTAAATTTTTTGCATAAATACAAAAGAGAACCCCGGCTACACATCGGGTTTCTGCATACGCCTGCTATAACTATACAAAAGTTCTACAACCTACTAGGTTTTCCAAGTCTTTACCAAAAAGTATCAACAAGACATTCACAACATAACCTAACCTACCCTATCCATCAGCATATCCAACTCTATATCAAATCCTCCTCTGGCTCTACTTCCTTGCCTGAAGGTATGCTATCAACCATGGAGATAGGAAAATCCATCCCACATGTCACGAACAAGCTGCCAACGTCTGCGACCATATATGTGTCGAGCCTCTCAGACAAGTGCCGACATATCGCACTCTCCGTCATTCGGGTGTGTTGGACCTATCAAAGACTTCTGTCATGTAATGCGTCAATTGCCAAATGACACGCCGATGCTATTGATCGTACTCGAAGTGTCGAGGATTCTCGTTGTTAACGAGTCTGTAGTAATCAATCCTAGGCGTAAGGATCATGGGTAGGTTCTCTATCACAGGGTCACCTATCTCAATTATATCATCCTTAACCTATAATTTATAGAATCGAGGTAAATAAAGAAAGCAAAGGAAACAGGTATGAAAAGACAGTACTTACAGTGAGTGCCGGTCTATCTTGCAGAATGTACATGTGGGTTTGTCTACAGAATTGGCTCAACTCAAGCTCTGATACCACTTGTAACAACCCTCAAAATTTACAAGTCCAAAACATGCGGAAATTGAAAAGTTTTTACTTTTAACTCATTGTACCAAAAATTCATATAGAAAAAACTTAAAAAAAATCGTGTGCGCACACTTTTTGTTTTAGCAAACGAAATTACAACTACTCTTTTATAGAGTTAAAGCAAAACAAATGTCATAAAAGAGATAATAGCTCCCAAAGTTTCTTTTCAAAATGATGTTCCCTCAAACCTCCCCAAGTCATGCCACATGTACATATCCACAAGCAGACTCCAGCGCTCACTGCTCCACTTTGCTTTTCAACTTACCTACAACATGAAACAACTAGGTAAGTGAAAACGTGTAGAGTCCCAGAACTTTACTTAGCTAGTTAGATAGTAGTAGTAGTAGTAGCTAGTAGTAGCTATAGTATGTTTGTTACTGTGGATTTTGGTTCAAGCCAGGACTTAGTTGAACACTCGTAGCAACACCTATAGATTTCATAAGTTTAACATATAGTTTAAGAATATTAATTATAACATAAGGTTTGATTAATGTAACTGATTATAAAGATGTCATTTATTATACTATAAGGTTTAGATAGAACTAATAAGATCATGACACTTGTCGTGTGCATGTTTATTAAGGATTTATGTATTTTGATGAATAGTTTAATTAAAAAGAAAGATCTAGAGGCTCTTGAACCTTCTAGCAGCTGTTAGGATCGTATTATGACTCAGTCAAAGTTGTTTATCCAATTCAAATTATGCTGAAAAAGTGCAATTACATGTTTAATATATTCACGTATGCCGATATATCGCAGCATAGGGGCTGATATATCGCCTACGGAAGATACAAAAACACGACAACTTTCCACGAACAAAAACACGAGCCTGTGATATGCTGGTAGGGGTGATATATCGCCTACCCTAGGCGTTATATCAGCTCCAGTGGCCTATTTTCAAACTTTGTAGAAACCGAGCTTAATTCATTCCTTAACCTCTTGACTTGCCTCTAGATGATTTTGACCGAGTCTTGGGCACCTGTTGAACAAATATTCAAATATTTTTCAATTAATATTAATTATTTTATTCAAGCTAAAAGGAGATATTTTCACTCCTTGAACTCTATAAATAAGACCTAGTACCTAGCCATTTCTCTCATTCTTCAAGCTGTGTTCAGAGCCTTCAAGTTGCTAGGGTTACTATAGAGTGATACACTTGGGTTTAGGATAAAAGCTTTATCATCTTAAGCTTTATAAACACTTGGGAAGTGAGATATAGTGTGTTTTCAATATCGAGGTGTAGATCGGTTCTGGTACATCAAAAGGTATTCCTATTCTCAAGTTAATTTCTATATGGTTCTTTAGTTTTCTTTACTCAACTCCTAACTTGTTGTTTTCGATTCTTGGTTAGGTATTTAAGTTATTTGAACTTAAGGTTTCTTTTGGGTAAGCTTCTTCTTGGTTGTTTAGTTCTCTTCTTTATCATCTCTTTTCTTTAGAAATACTCACCATTCTTATTGTTTGTTTTAGGAGTGTTCCAAATCCCGTCCTTATTCTCAAATATCCCGGTGTTGGTAAGGAAAATAGGATAGATTTTATGTGCTTTTATGTTTTGATATGTTTATGTTATGATATGTTTATAATATGATATGTATATATGATATGTTTTTAGTCCTTGAGTATATAATTTGTTTAGAGAACAAGCATATAATTTGTTTAGATAACAAGCATATAACTTGTTTAGGTAACAAACCCCAATAATATATTCCTTGGGCATATGATTTGTTTAGATAACGAGCCCCATAAATTTATATGACTTGTTTGGATAACAAGCCCCGTAAATTTATGGGCATATGATTGCCTAGCCCGCAAGCCCCAAGAAGAATGATGGCCATTGTAGTCCTACAGGATATATTTGGTTTTTTTTAGTCATATGTTTTATAGTATATGTTTATGATATAGTTTTATGCTTATATGTGTTAGTAGATTTTTCTTGCTGGGCAATAGGCTCACTCCTTTATTTTAATGTGATGCAGGAAAATAGATATGGAGGCGAAAGGATTCTTGGTAGCTTGGCTTGTGTATTAAGGATGAAGGGATTCAATGGACTGGGTGACAATTCGAGGACGACGTGTAACGCCCTGGATAGCCAAGACCGTTACACTGTGTATTTATAGAAGTGCTAGACTTGCTAGTCAAGTCATTTAATTAAAAACGTGTTACTGAAACTATATTGGAACTAGGGTTAAAAGATTTTGGCCTTAAAAGTCGCATTTCTTTTAAATATCATTTCTTGTTTACACGGGATCTCAAAAACAATATAATTAAAACCGTTTACAAAAGATTCGAGAATTAAATACAGTATTAGCCATATTGAGGCAAAATAGACATTTAGGCAATCTCTGTCCTGATCCACTCCTCGGCCATGGCGACCGAACAACTTGTTATGTACATTCAGCCCCGCAACTCTCCATCTCAGGACTGGTCCAACTTGCCTTTGACTTTACCTGCACCACGTAGCACCCGTGAGCCAAGGCCCAACAAGAAAACATAATAACAGAGCATAAGCAATCAACAGGCAATCCAATATTTCATAAACATGTTCTCAACTATATAAATATTCAGAATAACAACGTATTCAGCATACTAAACATATCAACTCATATCATACACCAAATCACAAATGATAACTAGGGTTAGCACCCTCAGGCCGCACCCTCCGTTATCCCACTGACTTCAGCCCGCTTAAACCGAGCTTAGTGAATATAAAGATGTCCTTGGCTACCAGTGGCCAAGCCGCGCCCTGTGCGCAAATATTGTGTACGGCACCCTTAGGCCGCTATCACATGTCCCATGGCATAATACCATCATTGACATTATACAGATATCGGGAGCTCTTAGTCCCCATCACAAACATATAACCGGGTGCAGTTTTCTTACCTTTGAATTTGCTAGCCTTCTTCACTGTGATCCTTGAGCACGATCCCCCTTGAGCCCCAGCGCACACCTAGACACAACCATAGATAAAAATCATCACCAAACATCAAGTCCGAACCCTAGCCTCCGGACCAATCCCGAGCCCTCGGGAAGCTCCAATTCCACCAAGTGGGGTGGTGGAATCGAACCCCGAACCCCCAGGCAAAAACCCTTGAAAATAACTTAAAAACCCCTTTCTGGAAATTGGGTAGCGCTACAGCGCTCTAAGGAGGGCGCTACAGTGCTAAAAGAAGAAACAAAACACCCTCAGAATGCTTGGCCTAGCGCTACAGCGCCCAAAGGCTAGCGCTGTAGTGCTAGTCACAGACAGGCAACACTGCATTTTCCCTTCCTGCGATTTCCCCGAGCCAACCCTTACCAAAACTCTTCCAATCCTCAACCAAACTTAAAAAAAAGCTTATTAACACACTCCACTCATCCCAAGCATCCCAAATACTCAAAACCCAAGCACATGCATCCCTAATCTCAAAATTCACCATAATTGACCCTAAACTCAGAAACTCAGCAGAAACCATAGAAATCTTAGAGTTGAAACCAAGGTTCCTTACCTTTAACTGGAGAGGTGATGCTAGGATACCCTCTACTCTTTCTTGGCTTCCTCCTCCTTAAATCCTTGGCTCCAATTCCCTAGAATTCCCCATCAATTCAGCTTAGATACCTTAGTTAAAAATTAAAACCAGAACTGAAGACACTTCAAAGTTTTACCTCAAGTGGAAGGATTGTTCTTGCGAAACCCTTGCCAATTCTTCAAGCCTAACTCATAAACCTTATGGCTCAACTTGATCTAGCTCTCCTCTGAAATTTGCTTCAAGAACCCTCAAGAAAATGACGGAAAAAGCCTAAACCGACCTTGCCTTCCTTCCCTTCTTTCTCTTTCTTTTCTTTCCTTCTTTTTCCTTCTTTTCAGACTTCTATTTTATTCTACAAACTCCATTGAGCATAAAGCCTCAGTAATACCTATCTTTTAAAAGCCAAATGTCCATAATGCCCTCCCCTTTAATCCTAAGTCTTTTAATCCACTTAGGGTCATTTTGGTCATTTTACCCAATTCCCGCTAATTCCTCGAGTTTCTAATATTTTCCGCTTACTTCCTCATAACCAATTAATCACCAACTATATTCCTCGATGTCAGAATAGATCCCAATATATTCACCAAATTCCCATTTATACCCCAGGCTCGCCCCGAGCCGGGTATAAATCCCCGCCGTGACTTTTCGCTAACCTCCTCACTAGGATCGTCTCGAATCACAGATCATAGATATATCCACATAATAATGTGGTATCAATAATTATCGCATATATACAGTTATGCCCACGACTGGCCAAAATTACGATTATGCCCTTCTAACCTATTCAGGGCCCACATGCATACTAATACACATAGTCATGCATCTCAAATATTCAAATAGCCATATAACATGCTTTAAATCATTAAATCACATATATTCTAATTATGCCTTCCCGGCACATTAATCAAGGCCCTTAAGCCTTATTAGTAAATTTGGGTCGTTACACGACATTATTTTCAGTCCTTTTAAATTATGTTTTTATGTATTTTCCGCATTTAGCTTTGTAAAAAACTTCATTTAATTTAATTTAAAGTTATGTTTTATTTTAAAACAATGGGATCCCATACTGTTCATTTATGTATTTAAATATTTACTTTGGAGTTTTTAATAAAGTTACGAATATTTCTTATGTAAGTTTTCTAAAAAATAGTGGCTATGTCTAGTAGTTTTAGTGGTCCAAGGTCTTAGAAATAGTTGGGTCATTACAAAACGCTTATAAAGAATAGCCTTGCACACAAATATACTAAACCTAGTAATAGGTTTCCCTAAGGCAGATTCATTAATGATCACTAGGGTATTGGAATAAATTCCAACCCTATCATACAATTCTTAATAATATCCACACAGAAATCAAGCACATTGGTTACGCCCAACAACCAATGTTCATACATATCATATCAATATGCACTCAGAAAATCCCAGAACATTCAAGATATATAATTATACAATTTAATCAATTCAAACAAACACAAAGGATCCTTGCTCCAACTCGGATTCACTCTTAGGGTCCTTGCTCCAACATAGACTATAATTTCACCATGTTCTAGCTCCAACCCAGACTTTATCTTACCGTGTCCGAGCTCCAACATGGAATATATTTTCACCATGTCCTGGCTCCAACCCGGATTATAATTTCACCATGTCCTAGCTCCAACCCGGACTATAATTTCACCATGTCCTGCCTCCAACCCGGACTATAATTTCAACATGTCCTGGCTCCAACCTGGACAATATTATGATAAGGTTCAGGGTCCAAACCGAACTATAATTTCACTTGGCTCCAACCCGGACTATAATTTCACCATGTCTTGGCTCTAACCTGGACTATAATTTTACCATGTCCTGGCACCAACGCGGACTATAATTTCACCATGTCCTGGCTCCAACCCGGACAATATTATAATAAGGTTCTGGCTCTAACTCGAACTCACCTACCATTAAGCCCCAGATGCATAAGCATTTCAAAGGTAGGTATTAAGCATACCCTGGTCTTATCGACCCATACACAACTAGTGTAATCTACCACTACAAGCACACACTAGTATATTCATGTTGTAGCCAAGAAAGAGAAAGGCTAACTTAATTTGAGTCCTTAGTTCCCAGCTGGATCTTTTAACTCTGCTATTCATTTTCCCTTTTCACCAAGTTTCATAAATTATGGGAAGGAAAAACCCATTAAACCATTTAATGAAATCTTGGTAGTGCCTTCTACCCTAGAGTTTTTCTCAGATTTTTAGGGTTCTTTGAAAAATTATTTCTCAAACAGCGTAGCCCAGTTTTTCCTAAAATTTTACCAGGATCTTTAAGCATATCTAATTTAGTTTCTCTCAAAATTTGATAATTTATAGGATAGGGGAACCCTTTAAAAAATGTAAGACAATCAGGGCATTGTTTCCTGCCTAGAAATTTTGTTTTTAGATTACTAGGGAAAACTTTGAAAACCCATTACTCTTTAACCATTTTGTATTTTTGTCTAAACATTATCTGTGATCCATATACATATTTAAACTAACATTTTACCAAATTTCATGGCTTTTGGCTTAGTAAAACATGCTAAATATTCAAAACAACCTAGGAAGTGAATGCTGCCTAGAAATTTTCCAGATTCCATCAAGATGCCAAAAAGTTCATAACTTAGGTTTGAAAATACATTTTTTTGATTTTCAAAAGCCTAAACTCAAGTACTCATCTAGCACTATGCAATCATAAAAATTATTTCCACAAAATGAGATAGTAGGGTACGATCGGACCCATTGGAAGTCAGACTACGAAAACTTGGCAGCATGCATTTCTACACATTTTAGCAAAAATAAACACAACTAGCAAAACCCTAGCCACATCAATGTATGCATACCAAAAAATGAACCAATATAACCCTCAAGCATAAAATAAACTTCAAAACCCAAAAAATTAACCTATACAACCAGATCTAATATTAATAACAATAACAACTCAAAAACCCAATGAAAAATCTACCTTTGATGGTTCTAGCTCAGAGATAAGGTTCCCTTAGCCTTTCAAACTTCCTCCTTGTGTTCTATAAACTGAAATTGAGCCCTAATGTTCCACATGGAGATTTTTAAAAAGGATTGTTAGGGCAGAAGATGGAGATGAGTGGAAAATTTCCAAAACACTAAAATCTTTACCTTTGTTCTCACTAAACATCAACAAGCTTCAAATCTTTGAGATCTTCTTAGAACAATTTACCAATAGACCTAAAACACAAGATCCATGCCATGCATGGCTATTAGAATATCATGCGTGAATATTAAAACCCCTTAGGATTTCGGGTTTGAAAGAAAAATAGAAGAAAAAAATGTACTAGGTTCGAAACTTACACTTGCCTAGTGTGCTCTTGGGTTTTCTTCCTTCCTTCAATGGAGAGAAAATGGAAAAAATGGAGAGGGAAGAGAGAGACCTCTCAGTTTTGGGGAGGGAAATGAAGAGAGTTTCTCTTTTTGTTTTCTTAAGAAAAAGAAGGAAATAAAAAAAATAATGATTGGTGTGTAAGAGGAATGATTGGAGGATTAGCCAATGGGTGAGGTAGCCTCTTACTCTTCCTAGTATAAGTGTCATAGACACTTGAGTACACTAGGGTATAGCCTATCTGCCCATCACACCCTCTCTCCTCCTTTGCAAATGACTAAAATACCCTTGCACCTTTTAACTCACTTCTAATGCACTCAAGGGCCCTTTGGTAATTTCAGTCGCCAAATTTAACCACAATTTTTACCCTATAGTTTTTAAATATCTTCAAGCTAAAATAAAATAAATGTGACCAAAATTAATTTTTTTCACATAACACATAATTTTTGTAATTTACTCTAATTGACCAAAAAGCCCTTAGAGGCTCGGGCAAGAATTTCCATTCTTAAACCCGGTAGATTGAAATTAAATCCTCAATCAATTATTCCTAAATTTATTGGCTCGACTATACAGACCCACTTGCTAAATATTTTTATGCCACAGTATTCCTCATTTTATCTAATCCGAGATTTTTTCCATTATTTGGGTTTGCCCCTCGGTCCAAGACCAATTTTCTTTGCCGAAGCCTAAACCCTTTATCAAATTAGCACAATGGCTATAAAATTCACGAAATAACATAATTTCACATAATAGTATTTATCGAAATAATATTTCACAAAATTCTTCACCGTCTCCAATCGCATACTAACGGTGTTCAAAATACAAGGTGTTAACGTTAAAAGTTGGTAACTCACATCATAATAAAGGAAATGGATTTTATAGGCCTTTAAGATAACCAACTTTATGTAAAAAGCATTTTAGTAAAGTTAGATGAATGTAATGGGCAGTTATCTAGATCACATTAATTATAGAAACAGGCACTTTTATAATTTTGAATTTTGTAATTAAATACATTCATAGGGTTATTAATAAACTAGTACTTAATTTATAATTAATTGATTAGTTTAATAGAACACATTTAATCTAAAATAGTAAGTGGGAGAAGGTGAACTTCTCAATGTGACCTATGGTGTCCATTACTAGTACATCACCGTGA